>NC_053499.1:27932667-28258025 GCF_905171775.1 Rana temporaria | reverse complement strand
GAACAGATAAAAATGCTAGACTAGAAATTTAACGTAAACAAGCAGGGCCCCTATCGGGCGGGGCCCATTGGCTTGAGCCCAGTCAAGCCCAATGGTAAGTCCGGCCCAGGGGTAGCGCTACACCTACATTGCATACTACAGTGAGAGAGGAGGCACAATAAATTAGCTAAAAGTTCCATTAACCAAAGCTCTTGGCCAAGGTACTGTATTTAGGCAACGCGTGAAGAAACATAAAATCATAATAACAAAAATGCCACAATTCTATCTCCTATTTTGTAGACGCTATTACTTTTGCGCAAACCAATCAATATACGCTTATTGCGATTTTTTTTACCAAAAATATGTAGAAGAATACGTATCGGCCTAAACTGAGGAAAAAATATATTTATTATAGCAAAAAGTAAAATATATTGGGGTAGATTCAGGTAGAATGGCACTTCTTTGTGCGGGCGTAACGTATCCTATTTACGTTACGCCGACGCAACTTTTACAGGCAAGTGCCGTATTCTTAAAAGAAAGTTGCGGCGGTGTAGCGTAAATAGCCCGGCAATTCAAATTCTGAAGAGGTGGGCGTGTGTTATTTAAATCAGGCTTGACCTGACGTGATTGACGTTTTTCCGGAACGGCACATGCGCCGTCCGTGGAATTTCCCAGTGTGCATTGCTCCGCAAGGACGTCATTGGATTCGACGCCGGGAAAAGCCTTACGGAAACGTCGTAAATGTACTGCGTCAGCCGGGCGTACGTTCGTGAATTTGCGTATCTAGCTGATTTACATATTCTAGGCGTAAATCAGCGTACACGCCCCTAGAGGCCAGCGTAAATATGCAGTTAAGATCCAACGGTGTAAGAGACTTACGTCAGATCTTAGTCAAATCTAGGCGTATCTGATTCTATGAGTCAGGTGCATATATACGACCGGCAGGACTCAAAGCTACGACGGCGTATCAGGAGATACGCCGTCGTATCTTCTCTCTGAATCTATCCCATTGTGTTTTTTTCACAATTGTCGTTGTTCTTTTGTTAATAGCGCAAAAATTTAAAACCGCAGAGGTGATCAAATTCCCGCCAAAAGTATGCTCTATTTGTGGGAGAAAAGGGACGCAAATTTTGTTTAGATACAGCGTCGCACGACCGCACAATTGTCAGTTAAAGCGACGCAGTGCCAAATTGTAAAAAGTGCTCTGGCAGTAAGGGGGTAAAATCTTCCGGGGCTGAAGCGGTTAAACAATGGCCGATCTGGTGTCGTTGGGAGGAATAGTGCCCCATTTTTGTTGTCAGTGGAAGGAATAGAGCCTCAAGGGCCGGATAAAGGCAAGCAAAGGGCCACATCCGGCCCCAGGGCTGCAGTTTGGAGACCACTGGTATATAGCCTTGGATCACAGACCCAACCAGAGATTGGCTGAACAGAATAAAGTACAGCTAGAGCATTGTAAAATATATGTTTTTTTTTATTTCTCTTGAAGCTTATGGCGAGACAAGGTACCTACAGATGGAGGACATACTTTCATCAAATTACTTTTACCCCAAAGTACCTTAACTTTCTTTTTAGAAAAGTCAGTTTGCTGGAACAGGCTACAAGGCCAATGTGAAACATGAAAAGACTGAGAGATGGCAGAGGCAGGTACATCAGGTTATTTTTAGTAGCGAGTCATGGTTCTTTTTTCTGAGCGCAGCGCAGAAGCTTTTTATTTTCAGGAAGCTCAGAAATTGACTTGCAGAATGAAAACTTTTTAAACACTTAGGGCCGGATTCACAGAGACTTACGCCGACGTGTCTACTGATACGCCGCTGTAAGTCCAAATGTGCGCCGTCGTATCTATGCGCTGATTCTCTAAATCAGATACGCCTGAATTGTGGCAAAATACAACCGACGTAAGTCTCCTACGCCATCGTATCTTGGGTGCATATTTACGCTGGCCGCAAGGGGCGCTTCCGTTGATTTACGCGTCCAATATGTAAATGACCTAGATACGCAGATTCACGAAAGTACTTGCGCCCGTCGCAGTAAGCTACGCTGTTTACGTAAGGCGTACGTCCGGCGTAAAGATAAAACACCCCTATAGGTGGCGCAGCCAATGCAAAGGTACGGACGACGTAACAGCCGTTGGATTTTACGTCGTTTACGTAAGTCGTACGTGAATGGGGCTGGGAGTAGGTTACGTTCACATCGTTGCCATTGAGCCGTCGTATCTTAAGGCGTAAATTAAACGTGATTCTGAGCATGCGCGCGCATGCGCCGTTCATTCGGCGCTTCATTTACATGGGGTCAAGATTCATTTTAATACAACACGCCCACTACCAGCCTACTTTGAATTAGGCGGGCTTACGCCGGCCCATTTACGCTACGCCGCCGTAACTTAGGGAGCAAGTGCTTTGTGAATACTGTACTTGTCTCTCTATGTTACGTCGGCGTATCGCATATGAGATGCGCTACGCCCGCACAGAGATACGCCGCTCTCTGTGAATCTGGCCCTTAATTAATGTAAAGTGAAACCTCAGCTTTGAGTAACTTTGTAGTGATGAATGCAGAATAATAACCACATTTTACAGTATCTTATTTATTTCTGTTCATTTTTATTGTATTATATCTATTTGCCTATATAATGAATAAAGAAATAATTTTCATTTGGTTGTCCATCTTCTTGTTTTTTTTTTTTTTCTCTTAACCACTTGACGCCCAAAGGACGTCATATGACGTCCTGGGCTTTGTGGGGCTATATCTGAATATATCAGGCATCATTCAGATATCGTCATTTTCAGCCAGCGATTCCCTACACCATAAACGATCCTAGCGGCTGGTCCGGTGCTTGATAGTTCCTACGGGTGGCTAAAGGGGACGTCCCCCCCCTCCCGCCGCCCTCCGGTGCATCTACCGACTCACTTGTGCGATCGCCGAAGTCTCTATGATCATCGGAGGCCGGGCGCGATGTTATGCATCCGGCCCGGCCTCTGCATTAAAAAAAAAACTGCGCCGCTTCGGCTGTGAAGTAGTGATCGTTTTTTTTTTTTTTCGTTTTTAAGCCTTCCCAGCCTAGAGGTGAGATGTGGGGTCTTATTGACCCCATATCTCACTGTAAAGAGGTCCTGTCGTGCCATTTTCCTATTACAAGAGATGTTTACATTCCTTGTAATAGGTATTAAAGTGATCAAATTTTTTTTTTTTTTTTAAGTTTTTAAAGTTTAAAAAAAAAAAAATTAACAATAATAAACATTTTTTTTAAAGTGCCCCTGTTCTTGTGTGCTTGCATGCAGAAGCGAAGGCATACGTAAGACCTGCCCACATATGAAAATGGTGTTCAAACCACACATGTGAGGTGTCACGGAACGTTAGAGCGAGAGCAATAATTCTAGCCCTAGACCTCCTCTGTAACTCAAAACATGTAACCAGTAAAAAAATTGAAAGCGTCGCCTATGGAAATTTTTAAGTACCGAAGTTTGGCGTCATTCCATGAGTGTGTGCAATTTTGAAGCGTTACATGTTAGGTATCTATTTACTCAGCGTAACTTCAACTTTCACATTATGCAAAAAAATTGGGCTAACTTTACTATTTTTTTTTTAAAGCGTTTTTTTTTTTTTTTAAACGCAATTGAAAAATTGCTGTGCAAATACCGCGTGAGATAAAAAGTTGCAATGACCGTCATTGTATTCTCTAGGGTCTCTGCTAAAAAAACATATATAGTGTTTGGGGGTTCTATGTAATTTTCTAGCAAAAAATTGCAAAAAAATGATGATTTTTAAATTGAATTGGCCCGGGCCTGAAGTGGTTAATAAACCACAGACAGTAAACCACCCACACCTCCTCATCAAGTTATCTCTTCTCTAGAATAACATAGCTTGTCTATTAAAATAACCTTATCATTGTCTGTTATTCAAAATAGCCATACTTAGAAAAGAGATAAGGGGCTTCTCTAGCACATAGGAGAAATGGCACATGACAGGGTGGGATGGAAGGCAGGAGAAGGGTTACCAATTGGTTTAGAATGGTTTAAGGCAGGGGTGTCCAACCAGTGGCCCGGGGGCCACATGTGGCCCGCTGAGCCCCCTGATGTGGCCCGCGACTTCCTGCTCTGGGATGGCTGGTTGGCAAGCCCAGATTGCAGGTTGCCAACCTGCCATCCCAGAGCATCAGTGTTGTGAATGAAGCCGGCGGTAGAGGAAGCAAGCAGCTTTTCAGAATGTGTTCATCACCTGCAGGATATAAAAGACATCTACACTGCTCCGCACACACAGTGACCGCAGACCATCAGTGTAAAATCAGCCTTAGGCCCCTTTCACACAATCGGTCCACCCCAATCGGACCCTCCATTCACCTCTATGGAGTGGCAGATGTAACCAGACTTTTGTCCGTTTACACCCGCCTATCTCCAATCCGATCTGTTAAAAAAAACAGAAGTGGATCCCTCCCCTTCCATCTGATTGGATCAGAGGGCCCATAGAGTAGATTGGGCTGTGTCTGTTTTTCATATGCAGACTGCCCACTCCGCTCATTGTGGCCCACAACTGGTTACTAAGTCGCTTAAGTGGCCCTCGGCCTTCAAAAGGTTGGGTACCCTTGGTTTAAGGAATGTAGGGAGCAAGGAGGAGGTGGTCATAACTTTCGGGAAACCCGCCTAATTCTAATGTGGGACAGGGGGCGTGTTTTATGTTAATGTTATGTGACCCGACGTGATTGGCGTTTTTCACGAACGGCGCATGCGCCGTCCGTGGACATATCCCAGTGTGCATTGCTCCAAATACGCCGCAAGGACGTATTGGTTTTGACGTGAACGTAAATTACGTCCAGCCCCATTCACGGACGACTTACGCAAACGGCGTAAATTTTTCACATTTTGTCGCGGGAACGACGGCCATACTTAACATTGGTACGCCGCATATACGCCTCATATAGCAGGGGTAACTTTACGCCGGGAAAAGCCTAACGTAAACGGCGTATCTGTACTGCGTCGGCCGGGCGTACGTTCGTGAATTCGCGTATCTAGCTGATTTACATATTTCTAAGCGTGAATCAGCGTACACGCCCCTAGCGGCCAGCGTAAATATGCAGTTACGATACGACACACTTACGCCAGTCGGATCTAATAGAAATCTATGCGTAACTGATTTTAAGAATCAGGCGCATAGATACGACGGCTCAACTTAGAGATACGACGGCGTATCTGGAGATACGCCGTCGTATCTCCTTTGTGAATCTGGGCCTTGGTGTCTAAATTATGTTAAAACGGAAGTAAACCCTTCAATTTGATAGTTACAAAAAACAGTTAACATTCCCGGCATGCCAGAAGTGCTAGCTGTCACATTTGCTTGTGCTCTCAACCAAACTGTCAAACCATCCAATGGCTGGTTTTATAACGGATCACATGTAGAGCATCATGGCAGCTGCAGATTAAACAGAGGCTAAGATGTCCGCTTC
The DNA here is from genome assembly GCF_905171775.1 of Rana temporaria. Lineage (NCBI taxonomy): Eukaryota > Metazoa > Chordata > Amphibia > Anura > Ranidae > Rana > Rana temporaria. The sequence continues at coordinate 28,252,612 of NC_053499.1, read as the reverse complement.
CATGGCTGAAAACAATAGGCGGGTTTACTTCCACTTTAATGTTATTATCTTGTTGTTTAATAAAAGCTGTTCAATATTGCTCCGCCACCTCAGCCCTATCTGGCTCATGTATTCCTATCCTTTCCTGGTACCTGGCCCACCGTAACACTGCTCTGTTGGTAAGAAATCCTAGTCTGAGGTCTGAAAAACAACAAACATTTCTAGGAGCATAGATCTCTTGGGTCCCTTCAGTGTTCATTAGTTCCTCCTTTTGACCTCCATGTCACTACTAATAAACATTTATTTAAATTTTCCTGACGTTTCTTTCAAAACTAGTACATGTCACTTTATTGGAGCAATGGCCGCTCCTATCAAAGGTTCTTATGTAAAGGAAGGCACAGACGGGGAGCCAGAGTTAGTGGAATATATGTACACCATTTATTGAAAGCATAGCACACTTACATGAAATACTTGATTTAGCCTGCAAAGTTATTACATGGCATGGAAATAGCAGGCCAGTGCTGATCATGTAGCACCAGTGAGAGGAAGATTCCGGTGCAACCTCAGAAAAAGCAGAAAAGCCAGCGGCATCTACAGCCGCAAGTGTCAGCGTCTAGCTGTCAAACCAGCAAAGTGATGTTAATGGGCAAGCCACTTAGGCCTTGTACACACGACCGAACATGTCCGCTGAAACTGGTCTGTCGGACCAGTTTCCGCGGACATGTCCGACTGTGTGTAGGGCCTACCGGACAGTTTTCCGGCCGAGCGGACAGGTTTCCAGCGGACAAAAGTTTCTTAGCATGCTAAGAAACTTGTCCGCTGGAAGCCTGTCCGTCAGACATGTCCGATGGTCAGTACGACTCATCGGACATGTCCGCTGGCCCGAGAACCCGCGAAGTGATTTGACGCATGCGTGGAAGCATTGAACTTCCGGGTTCGCACATGTCGCCGCATCATCGCCGCCGCCACGTCACTGCGTCATCACCACGTATTCTGTCTGCGGGGAATTTGGTCTGATGGTGTGTACACACATCAGACCAAATGATCCCAGCAGACATGTCCGATGAAAACGGTCCACGGACCGTTTTCATCGGACATGTCTAGTCGTGTGTACGAGGCCTCAGTGTTTCAGGGGACCTGCCCCTTTTTTCAACCATATTTGTTTTGTTGTAGCAAACCTAAACTCCTTTTTCTATAACATGAGTGAGGGGATAACCGTAATTGAAGGGACAGTAGTCCTTTGCCAATATCTGGAAGAAACAAAGGTGTGTGTAGTTACTGGCCACACATTTTTACCATCAGTGAAAATATAGTCATTTCATAAGGTTACCTACACTTTGGTACAATATTCAAAGTCGTGTCAGGACCAGTAACATGAGCAAATATTTGATCTAAAGGCTAAAGGCTGTCCTTGCAGAAGGTTGTTAATTTGCATACCATAGATGTACTAAAGGGCTTTGGGCATTATAGGTTGTGTGCCAGTGATGGAAATCTGTCCCTGACTATGAGCCTATAGACCAGTCATTCTCATCCAGGGCACCTTCAGAGCATTTTTCGGGTTCTGAAAAACGGGCAAATTTTTTTTTCGAACATGCTTCTTGTCGTTTTTCGGGTTGTAAAAAATGATCGTGTGTGGACTTTAACGACGTGAAAAATCCGCGCATGCTCAGAAGCAAGTTATGAGACTGGAGCGCTCGTTCTGGTAAAACTACAGTTCGTAATGGAGTAAGCACATTCATCACGCTGTAACAGACAGAAAAGCGTGAATCGTCTTTTACTAACACAAAATCAGCTAAAGCAGCCCCAAGGGTGGCGCCATCCGCATGGAACTTCCCCTTTATAGTGCCGTTGTACGTGTTGTACGTCACCGCGCTTTGCTAGAGCAATTTTTTTTTAACAATCGTGTGTAGGCAACGCCGTTTTAATGATGAAGTTGAAAAAACCTTTGTTTTTTCTAGAGCCTGAAAAACGTTGTTTTTTAGAACCCGAAAAATGATCGTGTGTACGCGGCATTAGGCCTTGTCCTAAAGCGGGAGTTCATCCGAAAAACTATTTTTAACATTAGATTGAGGCTCATTTTGTGAAGCAGAATCGGGTGTTTTTTTTTAAATCGAAGCAGTACTTACCGTTTTAGAGATAGATCTTCTCCGCCGCTTCCGGCTATGGTCTTCAGGACTGGGTGTTCCTATTTGATTGACAGGCTTCCGACAGGCTTCCGACGGTCGCATACATCGCGTCACGAGTAGCCGAAAAAAGCCGAACGTCGGTGCGGCTCTATACGGCGCCTGCGCACCGACGTTCGGCTACTTTCAGAAAATCGTGACGCGCTGTATGCGACCGTCGGAAGACTGTCAATCAAATAGGAACGCCCAGTCCCGCAGCCCATACCCGGAAGCGGCGGAGAAGATCTATCTCTAAAACGGTAAGTACTGCTTCGATTTAAAAAAAAACACCCGATTCCCCTTCACAAAATGAGCCTCAATCTAAGGTTAAAAATTTAGTTTTTGGGTGAACCTCCACTTTAAAGCACAAACCACAAGATAAAGTCTCTTGTAAGTGAGAAACAGAGGTTTGCCTACAGATAAAGAATCACTGTAGCCTTTGTCTTACAGAAACAGGAAGCTTGTTCCTGAAAATGGCTTAACCACAAAAAACTCAAACTCTTAAGCCTCGTACACACGATCAGTCCATCTGAAGGACCGCTGTCATCGGTTAACCGATGAACCTGACTGATGGTCCGTCACGCCTACACACCATAGGTTAAATAACCGGTCGTGTCAGAACGCGGTGACGTAAAACACAACGACGTGCTGAAAAAAAACGAAGTTCAGTGCTTCCAAGCATGCGTCGACTTGATTCTGAGCATGCCTGGATTTTTAACCGATGGTCGTGCCTACTAACGATCGGTTAGGAATCCATAGGTTAATTTTAAAGCAAATTGGCTTTTTTTTAACCTATGGTTAAATAACCTATGGGGTCCACACACGATCGGTTTTGACTAGGGTTGTCCCGATACCACTTTTTTAGGACCGAGTACCAATACTTTTTTTCATGTACTCGCCGATACCAAATACTGATACTTTTTTTTAAATGTGTCCCCAAATGCAGCCATGTCCCCCACGAATGCAGCCATGTCCCCCACAGATGCAGCCATGTCCCCCACAGATGCAGCCATGTCCCCCACATATGCAGCCATGTCCCCCACATATACAACCATGTCCCCCACATATGCAGCCATGTCCCCCACATATGCAGCCATGTCCCCCATATATGCAGCCATGTCCCCCATATATGCAGCCATGTCCCCCCACATATGCAGCCATGTCTCCCCATACCTAGATGCCGCCGCCTAGTTAATCAGCGTGCGGGGAACATTACAGCTTTCCTTTGAATAGCTGTCTGTTCCCCGCCGCGCCACGTATAGACACTCCCCCTTGCTCGGGATTTGACAGGTGATCTGCACCTTGATAGACAGATCACCCGTCCAATCCTGAGCAAGGGGGAGTGTCTATACGCGGCGCAGAACAGACAGCTATTCAAATGAAAGCTGTAATGTTCCCCGCACGCTGATTAACTAGGCGGCGGGGGCATTGCGGTATGCAGTGGCATTGCGGCGACGGCGGTGGCAGGGGGGGGGAGTATCGGATCTGGCATTGGGGGCATTTGCGGGAGTACAAGTACTCCCGCAAATGCTCAGTATCGGTCCCGATACCGATACTGGTATCGGTATCGGGACAACCCTAGTTTTGACCGATGAAAACGGTCCTTCAGACCGTTGTCCTCTGGTTAACCTATCGTGTGTACGAGGCTTTAATTCTATGTAAACCAGAGATGAGTCTTGCTAAAAACTCATATATACATATTTAGAAAAGCATAGGGAAATCTAAAAAGAATTGTTTTAAACATTATCTTACAATTATTATTATTCATTTTCATGTTAGAGGTTGTTACTGAAAATGATTTCCGCCTTTGATGCCACATACTCTATCAATGCCACTTCTTTATACTTTTTATTATTACACCTAGAACATCATGATTTCACTATTGTACTAAGAAACTGTTGGTATAATTTTTAGCAGGGGTTCCCTGAGACCTAAACATTATTTAAAGGGTGCTTTAGGGCTAAAAAGGTTGACTCCACGTGGCACAGCGCCTCAATTTGAGGTTTTTCAGATGAACATTCATTTCAAGATAGATTCCCTTTTAGCACTGTGTCCGTTCATGTACTGTGCATAAAAGTCTTCTTCTGTCTTTGCCTCCAGCTCTTAAGAAACGACATCATGGTCTATCGTTTATTGATCATTAAACCCCTGGAGACTGGGAATGAAACTACTTACAGGAAGAGTTTTTCTCCTTCTGTGATATAATTGTCCATTGTTTCATTGAGGTTTTTCTATTTACCTCTTCCAGATCGATAAAGATATTTATAAATATGAGTCAATTAGTGAAGTTAACTCAAGCAAAGCATGAGGAGCTTTTATATGCACTATATATTCATAGTCAGTGTCACCACCTGTGCCTGGTTTCTGGTAGGAATAGAAGCTCTTTCCCTGGAAATCTCACTCGTTTTCACTTATGGCCAAATGCACAATCCTATCACTCACATCCCTCAGGCCCCGTACACACGTCCGAGAAACTCGACGGGCAAAACTCATCGTTTTGCTCGTCGAGTTCCTTGTGAAGTCGCCGAGGATCTCGGCGAGCCAAGTTTCCTCATTGACTAACGAGGAAATAGAGAACATGTTCTCTATTTGGCCCGACGAGATCCTCGTCGATTTCCTCGGCCGAAAGTGTACAGACGACCGGGTTTCTCGGCAGAATACGGCTCCCATCGAGTTTCTGGCTGAATTCTGCCGAGAAACTCGGTCGTGTGTACGGGGCCTCACAGTTATACTTACAAAGAGCTTAGAGAGATATGGCCAGATTCACATACGGCGGCTTAAACTTGTGCGGGCCTAGCGTATGTAATTTACGTTACGCCGCCGCAAGTTAGAGAGGCAAGTGCTGTATTCACAAAGCACTTGCGTCCTAAGTTACGGCGGCGTAGCGTAAATGTGCCGGCGTAAGCGCGCCTAATTCAAATTGTGAAGAGGTGGGCGTGTTTTATGTAAAAAAAGCATGACCTCACGTAAATGACGTTTTGAACGAACGGCACATGCGCCGTCCGTGGATGTATCCCAGTGCGCATGCTCCAAATCACGTCGCAAATAGTCAATGCTTTCGACGTGAACGTAACCTACGCCCAGCCCTATTCTGAATCGACTTACGCAAACGACGCAAATTATGTGAAATTCTACGGCGGTCCCGACGTCCATACTTAACATTGGCTGCGCCATCTTTTTGGTGGTTTATCTTTACGCCTGAAAGCGCCTTACGTAAACGGCGTATCTTTACTGCGACGGGCGTATCTCGCTGATTTACATATTCTAGGCGTAAATCAGCGTACACGCCCCTAGCGGCCAGCGTAAATAGACAGCTAAGATACGACGGCGTAGGAAGACTTACGCCGCTCATATCTTAGTAACATTTAAGCGTATCTCAGTTTGCGTATAAGCTTAAATGTAGGACGGCGCGGATTCAGAGTTACGACGGCGTATCTACTGATACGCCGGCTTAACTATACCTGAATCTGACTAATAATGTTTAATAAAAAATAGCAAAAGTGGGCCCATTCAAGAATTGACAAGGTTGGGAATATGCACTGTATATACAGTGCCGAAGACTGCCAGGGAATTGATTTTATCACACAACTATAAGTAAATGCGTATGGCGGGGGGGGGGGGGTAACTGTGGAGGGCAGCAGGGCATTTTTGTCCTGGGCAAGTAACAATAATATATGTTGGGTTGGTGAAACTGAATAGAGATACTCGTTCATTTGGACCACAGTCAGGGAGGAACCCAAAGTCAGGGCCACGTCACACCAATGTGCTGTGGTAACACAAGGTAATGCACATTGTTGTGTAGGTGGACTGCAGTGATATTCATTGTGAATGACATTCCAATGCACACTCTGGGCCATATTCTCATAGAAGTTACGATGGAGTATCTCAGGATACTCCATCGTAACTCCCTTTTTTGGCCAGTGTATCTATGCGACTGATTCTTAGAATCATTTTCGCATAGATACACTTAAGATCCGCCATCTGTAAGTCACTTACACTGGCGGATCTTAAATGTAATGACGCCGGCCGCCGCTAGATGGCATTTACGTGAAGGACTCATTTGCGTATGCAAATGATCCTTCTACGCCGATTCCCGAACGAGTTTGCGTCGCGTAACCGTCGCTAACATCGTTTGCGTAAGCGGAAACTTACTCCTGCTATATGAGGAGTACGTTTCCGCAAGTCCCACGTAGGCCACGTTACGAATGGCGTCGGGTCCGCGTCGTGTTTTTTCGTCGGGTACGTTGTTTTACTAAGTCGTTCTTGAATACGACTTTACGTCAATGACGCACACGTCGGCGTCATTGACGTTTTCCGCCGAGAACTGGAGCATGCGCACTGGGCTTTTTGAAGCCCGGCGCATGCGCAGTTCATTAGAATCGGGGGCGCGCTTAATTTAAATACAAGCCGCCCCCTTGGAGATCCGCCAGGCTACGCCGGGGCATTTACACTCTGCCGTCCCAACTTACGGAGCAAGTGTTTGGGGAATACAAAACTTGCTCCTGTAAGTTGGGACAGCGGAGTGTAAGTGCCTTAAGCGCAGCCCGCGGATTTTTAGAGAGAATATGGGCCACTTACCACAGTGCACAATAATACCCTACACCAGAGGTGTCAAACGCAATTTAATCACGGGTCACATCAGCAATATGGTTGAACTCAAAAGGCTGGTTGTAACTGGAATGAGCTACGTACAAAGTGCAGGGTTCAGGAGCGTGTTACTTACATAGTGCAGGGTTCATGGAGTGTGCTGTGTACGGAGTGCAGGGTTTAACTATGCGCAGTGTGCAACCCCAACCTACCCTCCAAAGTTTCCTTGCATCTCTTTCTCCTACCTAGCTTGGTTCTGGCATCTCCCTGTTTTAAGCGTCTCTGTTTCAACTTGCAGAGAGAACTTTCTCTTTCTCAGATTCTAGAGATCTGCGTGAGATGCATGCAGGGATTTGTTAGATCAAGGAGCCACTAAGTGCGAAGCTGTCCCATGAACACGGAAGGCTTTTGTGTTTACAAGTGACAGCTGAGACCAGGAGCAGAGGGTGAGAGCGGGAGGTGGCAGAATGGAGTTCCACCATGTCCCAGCTACAAAACTTTTTGCGATGGCCACATGACAATACCTGATGGGTGGGATTCGGCCCAAAGGCCTTGTGCTTGACATATGTTCCCGACTCTATTAGCAGGTCTAATTTTTGGTCCTTTGTGGTGCATTGGGCAGCCCATTCAAGCAATTGTCTGTAACTGCTAATCTTCCCTTTTCTGGTCTGAGTGATTACAGGAAACTGATATAAAGACCAATTTAGGTATTTTTGTCATTAAAATGAATACAATAAAATGTTTTTTTTTTTTTTTTTTTATCTACCTGGAGTATAGCTATTTTAATGTTAGGTAAAGTGTAGAATTCTGCTTTTCTGTGTCTAAGAGAACAGGAGCAGGATCTATGGTCGGAAGATAAGGGTAGCTCTGTGTGTCCTCTCACATGCCGCTCTTGGCCAGGCTCCCGAGGATTCTGCTTTTCTAAAATGTAACTAAACTTCAGTACAAATGATGTATAGTCTGTGCTGCTGTTAGAAATCACAGAGCCCCATTCTGCCTACAGGGCCCTGCTCCCTTTCCCCAGAAAATATAAAATTATATTTTCACTAAAAATACACTAAAATCATTATTATATGAAATGTTTACCGGCCCCCCTCCTCCACTCTCCATCCTGAAACATCCCCTTGTGTGCAATGCTGTATCTTGGCCTAGGCCAACAAGGCCCAGGCCTAGGGCAGCACTTTGCAGGGGGCAGCACAAAAAGAATCCCCGTGGCTTGCACCACACTTTTAGTGTAGCGGCACTCTTGGGGCGGACTGGGCCTGGAGGCAAATTAGTCTAGTGCCCCCATAAAGCGGCCTCACTACTGCCCGTATAATAATACTGGCAGGGCCACCATCAGGGGGAGGGACAGCCCATACACATGGAGGGGGCAAGGGAGGCAGACCCCAACCAATGGGTTGTTGTGTGAGCGGACGGCGGTCCGCAACTGGGGGGGGGGGGGGCTTTGCGTCGCTTCTAGTTTTGACTGTCCTATCATAACAGTGGACCTCCCATTTGAGTTCTCAGCTAGAGAGAGACAGATGCCATGTCGGGGGGGCTAAAAACTGTCAGAAAATCAGCTGACGGGCTCCATAGCAAAACAAGAATTTAGAGTAAATCCCTGCAAATGAAGGAACTCTACTGCCCCCCTAAGGCCCTCAGAACTAGTGTCCCCACTGGAAAATGTCAGGGCGGGTCTTAAAAAGGGGTGTGGCCTTGACAGGAAAGGGTGGGAAGGGGTGGGTCATATTTAAATTAGGGGTTGCACAAGTTTCGTCAGGCCTAGGGCAGCACAAAACCTAAATACACCACTGCTTATGTGCCCGCTGACAGCCAAGCTGTGGAGAAAAGGGGGGCACAGAGGGGCCTGGAAAGGAGAGGGACAGAGGCGCGGATGCTGGAACTGATCCCCCTGCAGAACAGCTGGAGGTAGGGAGCGGAAGAGAATCCAGTAGTTCTGCAGGGGAAGGCAGAAGAAGATCAGTGTCTGCAGTAAGGTAGTGCAGCTGGCCCTTCTGCTCACCAGGTGCCTGAGCCCTCCTTTTGAACTGATAGGGTCTGGGCCCAGTATAGGAGGGTTGGCTGTACTGCCTTATCTGCGGCCCTGCGTATAGTATCCCCCCCGTTTGGTTCTGCTATTGCAATCTTGGATTGTCTCCTTGCATCCAGTAAACAGTTCTGACCCCACTCGGTTACCCAGTATCAAATTGTAGAAATGCCAATTGCAGTGTTATATATATATATATATATATATATATATCAGTAGATACGCCGTCGTAACTCTGAATCTGCGCCATCCTAAATTTAAGTGTATTCTCAAATTGAGATACACTTAAATCTAGCTAAGATACGATGGCGGGCGCGGTCGTATCTTAGCTGACTATTTAGGCCGGCCGCTAGGGGCGTGTACGCTGATTTACGCCTAGAATGCGTAAATCAGCGAGATACGCCTATTCACGAACGTACGCTTGCCCATCGCAATAAAGATACGCCGTTTACGTAAGGCGTTTTCAGGTGTAAAGTTAGTCCAACAAAAAGCTGGCCTAGCCAATGTTAAGTATGGACGTCGGTCAACGTCAAATTTTGAAATTTTTCCGTTGTTTGCGTAAGTCGTCCGTGAATGGGGTTGGACGTCATTTACGTTCACGTCGAAACCAATAGGTCTTTGCGTCGTAATTTGGAGCATGCACACTGGGATATGTACACGGATGGCGTAAAAACGTCAATCACGTCGGGTCATGATTCATTAGCATAAAACACACCCACCTCTTCACAATTTGAATTAGGCGTGCTTAGGCCGGCACATTTACGATACGCCGCCGTAACTTAGGATGCAAGTGCTTTGTGAATACAGCACTTGCCTCTCTAACTTACGGCGGCGTAGCGGATATGCGATACGCTACGCCTGCCTAACGTTAGGCTCACATACCTGAATCTAGCTAATATACACTAGAAATAAATCACAAGTGTGGGAAATGTAATGGATAGCACCCTACATAGTCATTACACCAATGACCTATAGCTAGTATTGCTCAGACAAATGTATGTAGCAGACAAGTCTGCTTGGGTTCTAATCTCAACAAGCAGCCTCATTGATGCTTTCCTGACATGTGTTTGATAAGGTAGTGAAGTGTTTGCGGGAAAAATCAGAACGATGATAAATGTGGACAGATGGGGGAACAACGTTGGCAATTGTTTTAACACCTTCTACTCAAGCTTAAAATAGAGCTCATCTGTGAAAAGCTGAATTTAATTCACACCACAATGAGAGCAGACAATGGTACAACAACGCACACGCCCACGTACAGGAGAAATGGATTGCATTTGTTCTTCCTTTTATCTAAGAGGCCACTTAAAAGAGGAATAACATAAATATTTTCACACTCTGTAGACACTTGGGTGCCATTTACTGGATCATTAATACAAACAGGATTATGGAGAGTTCATAAACTGAGAAGCGGTTTGGAAGGCAAGCTTGGCGTTGTAGCAAAGGTAGACCGGCTGAGGTCCATTATTTTGTGGTGATATTAGAAGCTTTGTTTTTCATTGCTCGATCCTTTAACACCATCTAATTTTACACAAAAATAGATCAAGTGAGGTAATGTTTCAGCCATGAAAGTTTAAAGCCCAACTTCGGCTAATGTATGTTTTTTATTTGGCTAGAGGGGGAAGAGTTTCAATTTATGTCTATTGTTTTTTTTCTTATACTAGTGGGGTGGTACAGGACAAAATGATCTGGACTGTTCAGGTGGCATTAAAAAAAAATATATTTTCATGGTATGATCCAATAATAACATTTTGGTTTATTTCCACATATGGGTAAAATCCAGCCCAACAGAGAAGTTGAGGAGCTTTGGCCTTTTAGGCCTTAGTCAAAGCTGTGACTTAGGCCTCGCACACACGATCGAGTTTCTCGGCAAAAAACAGCAAGAAACTTGCTGGGATTTTTTTTTTTTGCCGAGGAAACCGGTCGTGTACATTTTTCGATGAGGAAACTGTAGAGGATCCCGTCGAGCCAAAAAGAGAATGATAAGAGATGGGAGTTGCGCTAAAAATTATATATAAGTGACCATATAAAATGAAAATAAAAAGGAGTTGTGCTAGAGACACCTCGTAAGAATGACCAAAGGATCAACAATGTAAGAAGTCCCAATAAGTGTACACATACAAAATTGGTGAATTTTTTTTACAATAGTCCAAAAAATACGAAATGAATCCAATTCTGTGGTTAATGCTGGATCAATATCCGGGTAAACACGTTCAAGCTGACCCTTACCAGAAGTATAGATCCCCAAGGATCAAAATGAGCCATCCATGGTGTAGCCAATAGAAGATCCAACATGGAACGGAGCAGAAGCTCTTACTTCAGTGGACTCAGCCCAGTAGAAAAGGAGAAAAAAACAGAAAAAATAGTGCAAAAACGTATGGTGAACAGACACTCTGACTAACTCCCGGTGGCTAGTATTGACAGACACTGTGAAGTAAAGCTGGAGCACCACCACCATAAAAACACACTGACCCTTACCAGAACTAGGCGACCCTCAAGGGATCAATATTGCATGTCAGTGTGTTACGGTCAACAGCAGAGAGGCGTTTTCAAACTGGTCCTTTCAATCCAGAGATCAGGTAGCCAGGTCCCATGAAAAATATACAGACTCACATAGTGAAGTACCGCCAAAATTTAATAAAAATAAAGTAAGTGGAACACTTACAATTAAGACGTTTTAAAATCAGCAAGGACAGAAGTAGCCGGCCGCCAAACAAACAAACAAGGCACGTCCTCAATACGCGGTGACATCAGCACGCCAACCTCCCAACGTTTCGTCTTCAGATAGACTTGATCACGGGAATGAGGATGCGTGCCGCGTCACCGCGTTAAATACACAAGTAGAGTACAAAGGGGCGTGTCGAATCTATGTTCTAGACGAGTGCAAGCCCGCCATCTTGAGTGAGGGAACCCGTAAGGGCCAAAACAGCGCTCAGACAATAAGGCGAATGCTGCCCCGGGACATGGACTAATAGTGGACACGTTGTGAGCGCGAACACTACGAAAAATAGAATAAAAACATCTTAAAATTTATAAAACAGGGAGAATAAAAAACCTAGTCATAGGTAACTTGACAAACAGTATGGGCTATAAACTTATATAAGAACACCATCAGGGCATCCATACATCGGGCTGAGCAACCCAATTTAAAAAGTTCAAAAAAACCATAGACTACAGTAGGCTTGCAGTCATCAGATAACAACGTCAACACTATACATAATTAAATATAATGAGTGACCGGACAAATGAATAACATATGATAAACATAATATAAACTCCAGTGAAAGAGATCGTGCTCAAAAATCAACATAGCAGTGAACAAGACACAGTATAAATTCATGTGGTCAAACTGTCATAAATCAATCTAACAGTGAACAAGACACAGTGTAAATTCATATGGTCAAACTACCATAAATCAATCTGGCCAGTAGGCCATACTTTAAATATTAACCCAATGTGCTACATTGTGACCACAATGTTAAAAAAGTGACCAAGTGTAAATAAAAAAAGTGCAATAAATTTGTATTAAATTAAGTGACACCACTCTCAATAGAGATTAAGGGTGTTAGATTAAATATAACCAGAACCTGGTGCACAAAGAATAAGACTTAGTGACAAAATCTTAATATAAGAAAAAATATGTATGTACAATAAAAAATAATATTAAAAAGATGTGAGCCAAAAAGAGAGCATATCTTCTTTTTCCTCGACGGGAATGGAGAAACTTGCCTTGTCGAGTTCCTCGACAGCCTAACAAGGAACTCTACGAGGAAAACGATGTGTTTCGCTCGTCAAGTTCCTCGGTCGGGCTTAAGACCTCAACAGCTGCAATGCATTACCTTGTCTGTCGGGCTGGATTTTAGCCATATGTGGTAAATAAACCAAAAATGTGTTATTGGATTCTCACCATGGTGCTGACTTTTTATCTAGAAGATTTATCCTGGTTGGCTTGCAGAATTTTTTTGTTGTAAACTTGTTTGGGGAGGAAGGTTGAGTGCTGCCTATTACTTTATGGATCAAACCAAAAGTTAGAGGGATAACGTGGGAATGGTGTGGTTGAGAAGCCAGGAACCTGTTTTAAAGACTCCTGGACAGACCATTATGGGTGCTGATTCATCAGTAAAATGATATCAGTGTGTGATGGATGAGGAGCATGATATACAGAGTCAAATGGCTTGGTGGTTAAAGAACTATGGACAAAACGTTTATTTTTAGACTCTTGATAAAGTAGGGGAGGGTTATAACCTCTGTTATGCCGCGTACACACGATCGGACATTCTGACAACAAACCGTTGATTTTTTTTTCGACGGAATGTTGGCTCAAACTTGTGTTGCATACACACGGTCACACAAATGTTGTTGGAAATTCCGAACGTCAAGAACGAGCCGAGAAAAATGAAGTTCAATGGTCAGTGGGGCTCTTCTGCTTGATTCAGAGCATGCGTGGATTTTTGTGCGTGGGGATTGGCTAAACACGAATGGAATTTCCAACAAAAACTTTTGTTGTCGGGAAAATTGAGAACCAGCTCTCAAATATTTGTTTTTCAGAAGGACCTGATCATGAGGCTCATTAATCACTATGGACAAGTGGATGTAAATGGACTTGTGTCCTACCTCCTGGTCTGATCAGGTCCATAAAAAAAAACTGAAGTGAACTCCATCCTGTCCCCTTTAGGTGGCGCAGATATGAGGTAGTTGGGTGTAAACAGACAGTGGAGTCTGTTGATTCTTGACCACCCGTACAGAAGAGTGGGCTCTGTCCGTGTCTGCTCGGCAGAAACTGAGTGGGCACGGATGTGTCATCTGCCTGCTCTGCTCCGATCAGCAGGAGATTTCTGAGCTGATCCCCTGCTGATCGAAATGGACCCCACCCCATGTGAAAGGGTCTTTTGAGGTTGATTTTTTTTTATTTAGAGGATTGCAGCAGATAACAAGAAAAATATTGACCCCCTACATAAGTCTAGCGTATATTCCAGTTTGTTGCAAGGTACAATTACAAAAGTATAAAAATATCCACAGAGGTGTACAGTATAACATACAAGAACCACATAGATTAACAAGAATCCATGTGCGGAGGTGTCAAAAGGCCATCTAAATAAAGTGATAGGACTTGATTCAAAGGGTATAGAAAGACCTCTTGGATTCGGAGCTTGGCTGCAGGAAAGGAACCCATGTCCAGATAAATATAGAGCATAGCAAGCACAAATATACAAAAGTCAAATATACCCAAGGCTGCCTGGATTGGTGCACATCCAATGAATTTTCAATATATCATTGTGGGGATATAGTCTCCTTGTCCTCCCTTATTCTAAGGGCATTATCATTAACCCCTGTCTATCTTCCTTTTCAGTTTAGTACTTCATAACACTCCTGATGAATGTCTGTAATGCCAAGAAATGCGTTGAGTACCACTAGATGCCAACAGTTACTTGTTTTTATTATATATGTGCTTCATTCATTTTATCATGTACATATACCATGTCTATTTTCCATTTGTATTGCATGCTATGAGCAGCATATTTAGTGTAAGTCATGTGACTACCTATCTATTTGATGCAAAATATCTGATATGAATTCTAGATTGTAATAAATAAATCATGTACTGTAACTTAATTTCTATCATTTCGATTATTATTCTTACCTAACATGACGGTGCCTCATTTAAAGTTCCACAAACTTCTCCTTCTTACCAACCAAATTAGGGATGGAGGCCGCCATGTGTTTTATAGTGTGTGTGTCAGGTCACATCCATTCATTGCATATCATAGAAAGAGGGTAGAACGGAAAAGCTTTGAGGTTGATTTAATAAAGGCAAATAAACTATTCACTTTGTAAGATAATTTGCTCTTTACAAGTGAAAATTCCATTAGCTTAGTAAATGTGGTGAGAATAAACTTTGCAAAGAATAACCAATCACATGTAAGAAAAATGAAAAACTTTATTTTTACTTGCACATGATTGGATGATAGAAATCGGCACAGTGTCCCCACATTCACAAAGCTAAGGGAAAATACCCTAGAAAACTGAACAGATTTTTTTTCTTCTCCTTTTTTGCAGGGTACTTCTTTTTCTGTGAACCAATTGTGGAGAATTTCCTTCACTGCCTGGCCCTATGACACAAGTAGAAAACATTGCGTAAACGGAACAAGAAGGCATGGACAGCAATTTTGTTGTTTGCATCTCATCCCTGACCACATCCTCCATGAAACAAAACATTTAATTTGGACATATTTTTACCCAGACCCTGATGCCTCGTACACACGACCGTTTTCCTCGGCAAAAAACATCAAGAAACCTGCTGGCAGAGCTTTTTTGCTGGGAAAAACGGTCATGTGTACGTTTTTCGCCGAGAAAACTGTAGAAAAAAAAAAAACATGCTCTATTAATAATGAATTCATTATTAATGAATAAAGTATGAGACGGGAGCGCGCCTTCGGTAAAAGTAGCGTTTGTAATGGAGATAGCACATTTGTCACGCTGTAACAGACTAAAAGCGCGAATCGTCTCTCACCAAACTTTTACTTAACACGCGGTAACATGAGATTAGCAAAAGCAGCCCCAAGGGTGGCGCCAGTGGAATCAAACTTCCCCTTTATAGTGCCGTCGTACGTGTTGTACGTCACCGCGTTTGAGAACGACGAGATTTTGTCTCGACAGCGTGTATGCTGTTTATTTTAGTTTATTTTACGACGAGATTCTCGGTCGTGCGTACGAGGCCTTAGAGTAGAATATAATGCAAAATCGAACTACTCTTAAAACTGTCCCCTAACACCTATTCTGACTAAAAAGATGTGTAAGCTTACCAATTTTCAGCTCGCTATGGTCCGGGGCCATTGTCACTACTCCTGTCAGCCAGGAGGAAGGTGCCCCCATACCTAGGGCTTTTTTTCTTAGAGAATAGGTGCAGGAACTCCCACTTTCTGATTCACCTCTTTTCTCCACCCCTACCCACCTCTGAACACCATTCCTTGGTTTCACCCCCCTACTCACCTCCCAGACCAGTACTGCCTTTTTTTATAGAATACAGATCCAAGTATCAAGTAAAATAGATTTCCTGCAGCCAATAAAATTAAAGCCCCCCCCCCCCCCAGCAGCAATAGCTCCCCCCAACAAAAATGGACCACACACAACAAAATTCAAGCATCAACAGACTCCCTGGCAACTAGCAACAATGGACCACTCCCTCAACAGTAGATCTCTCTGAGCTACAACTGACCCCCAGCAATATAAGTCCCACCCCCAGCAAAATTACATCCCCCACCAGCAACAACAGACCTCCTCAGCAACAATAGACTCCTAGGGCCAAATCCACAGCCCCGCAGCACAACGTAACTTAAGTGATTTAAGTTACACTGCCGCAAATTTCCTAAGTTAGGTATCGATCCACAACACACTTACGTGGAAATTTGCGGCGGTGTAACTCAAATCCATCCGGCGCAAGGCGTGCCGAATCTAATGGGGCGAGTCCCATTTAAATTAGGCGCGCTCCCGCGCCGGACGTTCTGCTCATGCTCCGTCGGGTAACTTACCCGACGTGCATTGCGCTAACTGACGTCTCTCCGACGTCATTTGCTTAGACGTTAACGTAAATGGCGTCCAGCGCCATTCACGAACGTCTTACGCAAACGATATAGAGTTTAAAATTTCGACGCGGGAACGACGGCCATACTTATTAGGGCTTAGTCAAATAGGACTCAGCCCTATTTTTACGCGGCGTAACTCGACGTAAACGACATAGATTTAGCACGACGGGCCCGTCGGAACGTTCGTGGATTGCCGTAAGTGTTCATTTGCATATTCTAGGCCGGCCGCAATGGCCTCGCCACCTAGCGGCCGGCCTAGAATTGCATCCTTAAGATCCGACAGTGTAATTCAATTACACATGTCGGATCTTCTGCCTTTCTATGGTAAACTGATTCTGTGGATCAGTTCAATAGATAGAAACAGGGATACGACGGCGTATCAGTAGATACGCCGGCGTATCCCTTTTGTGGATTACCCCCCTAGTGCTGAAAAAAAGCCCTGAGTAAACTATTGCGCCCAGGGCAACCATGCCTCCCGCCCACGCCTTGTCCCAGCCCTTGTTGTCAGCCTGGTTGTCAGCGATCCCTTCTCTCCTCTGCAACAGCTTCTGGCTGACACAGGGGAGACCACATGGCTGGACCACAGCAGCCTGAAAATCGGTAAATATATACATCTTTCTAATACAGGTTAGTCAGCATGGGTGTTAGGAGTGGAGCATTTCTAGGATTAGTTAGGTTCTGCATAGAATTCTAAAGAGACTCAGTTTAACAACAATCTTCCTATAAAAGTATATGTACATTTAATATATTTTAGGCATGTCTTTTACTTGTAAAAGTATCCTTTCTGTAGACATCTAAAAAATCTGAGACTCCTGCTAGGCACTGCCATCTTGAATATTGTGCCAGCAGGCTCAACAGATGAAAACTGTCACTCGGGTGACACTCTATTGTATTTCCCTTAGTGGCTTCCGTGAGATAAGTCCAATGCTACAGGGGTCTATACCAGTCCCTCCTGTTATATCCCTTGGGTGATAAAACATGCATATTTATACACTAGTAGTTTTGAAAAAAACGGCAATGGTTCAACAGTTGAATCTTGCTTGTGCATGTAATGGCTTTTTTCTTATCTATAGTTAGAAACCAGAAACAGTCTAAGGCCCCATACACACGGGAGGATTTCCGCGGATTTCTATGCGATGGCGTGTACACACCATCGCATTGAAATCCGCGCCGAAATCCTCTGGCGATGACGTGTCGCGCCGTCGCCGCGATTATGACGCGGCGACGTGCGCGACGCTGTCATATAAGGAATTCCACGCATGCGTCGAATCATTACGACGCATGCGGGGGATCCCTTCGGACGGATGGATCCGGTGAGTCTATACAGACCAGCGGATCCATCCGTTGGGATGGATTCCAGCAGATGGATTTGTTTGGCATGTCAGCAAATATTCGATCTCCCGGAATCCATCCCAGGGGAGAAATATCCGCGGAAACAGATCCGCTGGAGTGTACACACCATAGGATCTATCCGCTGAAACCCATTTGCTGGGATTTTTCAGCGGATGGATTCTATCGTGTGTACGGGGCCTTAGAAAGGGTAATTAAAGAGAAAATTCTTAAACACTGTATGGTTGATTTACTAAAGGCAAATAGGTTGTTCCCTTTGCAAAGATCTATTCAATTTGCTAATTATTTTCCCTTAGTGTAGTGAATGAGGTGAACCTCTGCTGACTTCCGCCATCAAATCATAATGCACTTAATTGGGTATCCGTTGCAAAGTGATTTTTCGCCACATTTAGTAAGCTTAAAAAAAGGAAAAGTTAACAGCTTATTTGCCTTTAGTAAATGAACCCCTGTACTATTTCTTTTTTTATTTTCATCATTGTTCTGCCCTACTTTCTTGCATTTTTATGTCGTGTATTGTACAGCATGAGGTTATTATTTTTCTTCTAGCATTCCGACAGCTACAACTTGTGTACTAATGTGATTTTGGTATCTTCCTCTATCCTGTTTAGTACTGGTCAGCATAGGCACACCCTAATCACTATGTGCAGTGCCGATTCCCCCAACAGGGCCAACACCACTTGTTAAAGCGGGAGTTCACCCGCAAAAAAAAATTTAAGATTAGATTCGTGCTCATTTAGTCTAGGGGAATCGGCTAGTTTTTTTAAAATCAAAGCTGTACTTACCGTTGTAGAGAGCGATCTTCTCCGCCGCTTCCGGGTATGGTCTTCGGGTCTGGGCGTTCCTTCTTGATTGACAGGCTTCCGACGGTCGCATCTATCGCGTCACGAGTAGCCGAAAGAAGCCGAACGTCGGTGCGGCTCTATACTGCGCCTGTGAACCGACGTTCGGCTACTTTCGGAAAATCGTGACGCGATAGATGCGACCGTCGGAAGCCTGTCGGAAGACTGTCAATCAAGAAGGAACGCCCAGACCCGAAGACCATACCCGGAAGCGGCGGAGAAGATCGCTCTCTAAAACGGTAAGTACTGCTTCGTTTTTAAAAAAAAATACCCGATTCCCCTAGACAAAATGAGCATCAATCTAATCTTAAATTTTTTTTTGCGGGTGAACCTCCAATTTAACTTCAGAGACATGGCACCAATGATGTTTTTAGTTATCTGTAAGGGGGGCATTCTGACTACATAGTAAGGGGCATTCTTGCCACTGATTGATTTTAAGCAGGGCTTCCCTGAGACCTGAATTTTTTTTCCAAGGTTTTCTCTAGGGCAGTGGTCTCCAAACTGAGCCCCTGGGACCGAATGTGGCCCTTTGCATGCCTTTATCCAGCCCTTGAGGCTCTATTCCTTCCACTGACAACAAAAACAGGGTACTGTTTCTCCCAACAACTCCAGATCGGGCATTGTTTACTCTCACCGGGCAAAGTTTGGCCCGCCAAAGGCCTTGTATACACGACCGAACATGTCTGCTGAAACTGGTCCGTCGGACCAGTTTGCGCGGACATGTCCGACCATGTGTAGGGCCTACCGGACAGTTTTTCGGCCTAGCGGACAGGTTTCCAGCGGACAAAAGTTTCTTAGCATGCTAAGAAACTTGTCCGCTGGAAGCCTGTCCGTCGGACATGTCCGATGGTCAGTACGACTCATCGGACATGTCCGCTGGCCCGAAATCCCGCGCAAGCGTCGAAGTGATTCGACGCATGCATGGAAGCATTGAACTTCCGGGTTCGCGCGCGTCGCCGCGTCATCGTCACCGCCACGTCGCCGCCACGTCACCGCGTATTCTGTCCACGGGGAATTTGGTCTGATGATGTGTACACACATCAGACCAAAATCACCCAGCAGACATGTCCGATGAAAACGGTCCGCGGACCGTTTTCATCGGACATGTCTGGTCGTGTGTACGAGGCCTGAAGGACAGTAAACTGGCCCTTTCTTTAGAAAGTTTTGACCCCTGCTCTAGGGTACAAAAAATTAATTTTAAGATGAATGTATAAAACGTGCTGAAAAAAATATAGACATAATAAAATAACTAATTCCAAATTCTTTTTTTGTAAATTAAAGTTCTAGAGACGTACAGTAGATGATAAGAATGATCAAGTGCCTGTGAAAACAGATGAACTAAATACTGTTATTGAAGATTTCACAATCTGCTGTTCAACCTGCCGGCTGACACAAATCAATACGCAGACAGTTTTTTATGCGGGACGGCTTAATTAAAAACAGTGTAACAATTTTAAGAGGCCTGGAGTCACCTTCAGAGATGAGACGTTAGAGTCCAGGGCAAGTCAAAATGACCAATTATTTCTCCTGTCCTGATGAGTGATGGAGGACTCAACGAGAGGGCAGAGTCATCAGTACAGATACAAGTAACGTGCAGACCTGGGTATCCAGGCTTAGCACTGTCCTAGCATTCAGGTACCATTATCAGCAAATCACACACTCATTACTTTTTTTCCTAGCTTAAATTTGCAAACTAAATTTATAATTAAAGGGAAGCTGTATTGAATCCCAAAAATAATATATTGCAATTGTCATATAGGGGAATAATTCAAGAGACCTGGTCTTATTCTAAAAATTTGCACAGTATAATCAAGAATTTTTTATATTTATTTACATTCAAATGTGAATATCGTATTTATCTTTGTATAGCGCGCCCCGGCGTATAGCGCACACCCCCAACCTGGAAGAGAAATTTCCTGAAAAAAAGAAAAAAAATTACAGTTTGAATGCCCCTCGTCGGTGTCTTGCCTGGCGTCCATCGGCGGCCTTGTCCGGTCCGGCGTCCGTCTGCGTCCCTGGTGGTGTCCTTCCCGCTTCTCCCGCGCTGTTTCTGAGTCGATCCCCGCTTCCCGCACTGTGTTTGAACGCCGCCGACATATACCGAGCGCAGTACACTTGGGCACGCTCGGCTCCTCTCGCATAAAGACTAGGAGGCGGCACAGGGCGTGACCGCGAGGGGAGCCGAGCCTGGCCGAGTGTACCCGAGTGTACTGTGCTCGGTATATGTCGGCGTTCAAACACAGCGCGGGAAGCGGGGATCGGCGTATATCTCGACAGCTACAACTTGTGTACTAATGTGATTTTGGTATCTTCCTCTATCCTGTTTAGTACTGGTCAGCATAGGCACACCCTAATCACTATGTGCAGTGCCGATTCCCCCAACAGGGCCAACACCACTTGTTAAAGCGGGAGTTCACCCGCAAAAAAAAATTTAAGATTAGATTCGTGCTCATTTAGTCTAGGGGAATCGGCTAGTTTTTTTAAAATCAAAGCTGTACTTACCGTTGTAGAGAGCGATCTTCTCCGCCGCTTCCGGGTATGGTCTTCGGGTCTGGGCGTTCCTTCTTGATTGACAGGCTTCCGACGGTCGCATCTATCGCGTCACGAGTAGCCGAAAGAAGCCGAACGTCGGTGCGGCTCTATACTGCGCCTGTGAACCGACGTTCGGCTACTTTCGGAAAATCGTGACGCGATAGATGCGACCGTCGGAAGCCTGTCGGAAGACTGTCAATCAAGAAGGAACGCCCAGACCCGAAGACCATACCCGGAAGCGGCGGAGAAGATCGCTCTCTAAAACGGTAAGTACTGCTTCGTTTTTAAAAAAAAATACCCGATTCCCCTAGACAAAATGAGCATCAATCTAATCTTAAATTTTTTTTTGCGGGTGAACCTCCAATTTAACTTCAGAGACATGGCACCAATGATGTTTTTAGTTATCTGTAAGGGGGGCATTCTGACTACATAGTAAGGGGCATTCTTGCCACTGATTGATTTTAAGCAGGGCTTCCCTGAGACCTGAATTTTTTTTCCAAGGTTTTCTCTAGGGCAGTGGTCTCCAAACTGAGCCCCTGGGGCCGAATGTGGCCCTTTGCATGCCTTTATCCAGCCCTTGAGGCTCTATTCCTTCCACTGACAACAAAAACAGGGTACTGTTTCTCCCAACAACTCCAGATCGGGCATTGTTTACTCTCACCGGGCAAAGTTTGGCCCGCCAAAGGCCTTGTATACACGACCGAACATGTCTGCTGAAACTGGTCCGTCGGACCAGTTTGCGCGGACATGTCCGACCATGTGTAGGGCCTACCGGACAGTTTTTCGGCCTAGCGGACAGGTTTCCAGCGGACAAAAGTTTCTTAGCATGCTAAGAAACTTGTCCGCTGGAAGCCTGTCCGTCGGACATGTCCGATGGTCAGTACGACTCATCGGACATGTCCGCTGGCCCGAAATCCCGCGCAAGCGTCGAAGTGATTCGACGCATGCATGGAAGCATTGAACTTCCGGGTTCGCGCGCGTCGCCGCGTCATCGTCACCGCCACGTCGCCGCCACGTCACCGCGTATTCTGTCCACGGGGAATTTGGTCTGATGATGTGTACACACATCAGACCAAAATCACCCAGCAGACATGTCCGATGAAAACGGTCCGCGGACCGTTTTCATCGGACATGTCTGGTCGTGTGTACGAGGCCTGAAGGACAGTAAACTGGCCCTTTCTTTAGAAAGTTTTGACCCCTGCTCTAGGGTACAAAAAATTAATTTTAAGATGAATGTATAAAACGTGCTGAAAAAAATATAGACATAATAAAATAACTAATTCCAAATTCTTTTTTTGTAAATTAAAGTTCTAGAGACGTACAGTAGATGATAAGAATGATCAAGTGCCTGTGAAAACAGATGAACTAAATACTGTTATTGAAGATTTCACAATCTGCTGTTCAACCTGCCGGCTGACACAAATCAATACGCAGACAGTTTTTTATGCGGGACGGCTTAATTAAAAACAGTGTAACAATTTTAAGAGGCCTGGAGTCACCTTCAGAGATGAGACGTTAGAGTCCAGGGCAAGTCAAAATGACCAATTATTTCTCCTGTCCTGATGAGTGATGGAGGACTCAACGAGAGGGCAGAGTCATCAGTACAGATACAAGTAACGTGCAGACCTGGGTATCCAGGCTTAGCACTGTCCTAGCATTCAGGTACCATTATCAGCAAATCACACACTCATTACTTTTTTTCCTAGCTTAAATTTGCAAACTAAATTTATAATTAAAGGGAAGCTGTATTGAATCCCAAAAATAATATATTGCAATTGTCATATAGGGGAATAATTCAAGAGACCTGGTCTTATTCTAAAAATTTGCACAGTATAATCAAGAATTTTTTATATTTATTTACATTCAAATGTGAATACCGTATTTATCTTTGTATAGCGCGCCCCGGCGTATAGCGCACACCCCCAACCTGGAAGAGAAATTTCCTGAAAAAAAGAAAAAAAATTACAGTTTGAATGCCCCTCGTCGGTGTCTTGCCTGGCGTCCATCGGCGGCCTTGTCCGGTCCGGCGTCCGTCTGCGTCCCTGGTGGTGTCCTTCCCGCTTCTCCCGCGCTGTTTCTGAGTCGATCCCCGCTTCCCGCACTGTGTTTGAACGCCGCCGACATATACCGAGCGCAGTACACTTGGGCACGCTCGGCTCCTCTCGCATAAAGACTAGGAGGCGGCACAGGGCGTGACCGCGAGGGGAGCCGAGCCTGGCCGAGTGTACCCGAGTGTACTGTGCTCGGTATATGTCGGCGTTCAAACACAGCGCGGGAAGCGGGGATCGGCGTATATCGCGCACCCACGATTTCCCCCTTATTTTAAGGGGAAAAAAGTGGACATTTGTCACTTATTGTGTGGCCTTCCTAGTCCCCCTGCATACACTAATCTGTGTTTCCCTATTGCCCTGCTATAGTAGAGAAGCATGTCCTCAGTCTCTGAACATCTCTTGTATCATGTTTGCAGTCTCTGATCATCTCTTGTATCATGTCCTCAGTCTCTGACCAACTCTTGTATCATCATGTCCTCAGTCTCTGAGCATCTCTTGTATCATGTTTGCAGTCTCTGATCATCTCTTGTATCATGTCCTCAGTCTCTGACCATCTCTTGTATCATCATGTCCTCGGTCTCTGAACATCTCTTGTATCATGTTTGCAGTCTCTGATCATCTATTGTTTGCAGTCTCTGTCTCTCTTGATAGACTCTCATGATAGAGTCTCTCTCTATCATGTTTGCAGTCTCTGATCATCTCTTGTATCATGTTTGCAGTCTCTGATCATCTCTTGTATCATGTCTGCAGTCTCTGATCATCTCTTGTATCATGTCCTCAGTCTCTGACCATCTCTTGTATCATCATGTTCGCAGTCTCTGACAATTTCTTGTATCATCATGTTCGCAGTCTCTGAAAATTACATCTGTAGTATCGGACCATCAATTGTATCATATCTGCAGTCTCTGATCATCTCTTGTATCATGTCTGCAGTCTCTGATCATCTCTTGTATCATGTCCTCAGTCTCTGACCATCTCTTGTATCATCATGTTCGCAGTCTCTGACAATTTCTTGTATTACATCTGTAGTATCTGACCATCAATTGTATCATATCTGCAGTCTCTGAACCATCTTTTTTATCATGTCCACAATCTCTGACCATCTCTTGTATCATGTCTGCAGTCTCTGACCATATTTTGTATCATGTCTGCAGTCTCTGATCATCTTTTGTATCATGCTCATAGTATTTGATTATATCTTAATCAATTATTAATTGATTATATCTTAATCAATTATTAATTGATTAATTCAATGATTATATCTTAATCAATTATTAATTCTTCATGGGCCCTGTAACGGGAGGTGTGGCAGTCCTTTGCCTACACACTTTGTGCTAAAGGATGTCATCTGAGAAAGTTGGGGGGTATAGGACAAGGGGGTTGGTGTGGCAAAAGCCCTGGATTGTGGGATCTAAAAGGAGACTCTGCACTAGGTGGGGGGGGGGGGGGTGCCTAAATGTCCCAGACTAGCAGAGGGAATGTCTGGAGGACCTGCACTAAAACAGAGGTGTCAATGGCAATGGTCACCCTGTATTTCATGGGCACTGGAAAATATTTTAGTATACCATTTGGTACAGAATTTTTTTCTTGTTTTTCCTCCTCTAAAATCTAGGTGCGTCTCATGGTCAGTTGCGTCTTAAGGTGCGAAAAATACGGTATATATCTTTTGTGGCCCCCCAACAAATCCCCACGTGCCGCGCGGAGCTCTGTGATTTGTTGGGGGACACAATAGATATATCAAAAGATATATCTGCGCCGTTGTATATTTAAGTGTATTCTCAAATTGAGATACACTTAAATCTAGCTAAGATACGACCGCCGGCGCCGTCGTATCTTAGCTGTCTATTTAGGCCGGCCGCTAGGGGCGTGTACGCTGATTTACGCCTAGAATGCGTAAATCAGCGAGATACGCCTATTCACGAACGTACGCTTGCCCGTCGCAGTAAAGATACGCCGTTTACGTAAGGCGTTTTCAGGCCTAAAGATATTCCACCAAAAAAGATGGCGCAGCCAATGTTAAGTATGGACGTCGGAACCGCGTTGAATTTTTAAATTTTTACGTCGTTTGCGTAAGTCGTCCGTGAATGGGGCTGGGCGTAATTTATGTTCACGTCAAAATCAATAAGTCTTTGCGGCGTAATTTGGAGCATGCGCACTGGGATATGTCCATGGACGGCGTATGCGCCGTTCGTTCAAAACGTCAATCACGTCGGGTCACGATTCATTAGCATAAAACACGCCCACCTCTTCACAATTTGAATTAGGCGCGCTTAGGCCGGCACATTTACGCTACGACGCCGTAACTTAGGACGCAAGTGCTTTGTGAATACAGCACTTGCCTCTCTAACTTACGGCGGCGTAGCGTATATGAGATACGCCACGCCTGCCTAACGTTAGGCACCTCTACGTGAATCCAGCTAACAGGGTCTAAGGTGGAATGTTAATGCATAAAGCAACATTTAAAACAGAACAGTTAACTCTTTGTGGTTCACTTAAGCCTCCATTTTTTCTTACAGCCGTAAACCTGTCATCCAAATGGTTTGACTGATAAATATCAGAAGACTGCACATAAAAATAAATGTAGCCAAGTGTAGGACCTGCTAAAGTTGAGCTTAATTTACTCATTTATTTTAGCCTCGTCAGTCACATCATCACACATACACGCCAACATATTAACAGGATGCCCCTTTGATCCAGTATGACACACCATTACAAACGCTCATACAAACTGACACTGTGGCAAAGTTTTTATGACCTGCTTACTGTTAGGAATCAGTGTTTAGTGAGTGGATGAAGCCACTGCGCTGGAAAGATGTCATAAAATTTGACGCTGAGTTCTATAGCTAAATGAGTAAGACTGAAAGACTGAAAGGCTTGGCCGTACTTGTCTTGCTGCAATTTCTCTTCTAGAATTATGGGGTAGTGTTGAGCAGAATACGCCATATTCGATATCGCGATATATCACGAATATATAGCCGAATATTCGAGAAATATTCGCTAAATTCGAATATTCGTGATATTTTATCGAAATGAAATTTTTGCAAAATTTCGCTATTGCGAATGCGAAAATAATTGCGAAATTTCGACAACTGCGGTAGGAGCACTCTGATTGGCTCAGAATATTCGTGATATTTTATCGAAATTTCGCAAAATGCGAATGGGATATTTATTGCGGAATTTCGACAACTGCGGTAGGAGCCCTCTGATTGGCTCAGAATATTTGTGATATTTTATCGAAATTTCGCAAAATGCGAATGCGATATTTATTGCGGAATTTCGACAACTGCGGTAGGAGCCCTCTGATTGGCTCAGAATATTCGTGATATTTTATCGAAATTTCGCAAAATGCGAATGCGATATTTATTGCGGAATTTCGACAACTGCGGTAGGAGCACTCTGATTGGCTCTGATGCAAAAGAAGGGCGGAGAAAATAATCGCGCGATATTCCGATTGCCGAATAATCGCATTGCGATTTTTCGGCAAGATAAAATGATCGCTTCAGCTACTCGGCCCAAGGTCTCTAATCATACCAGCAATGCTTTTAGACGTCGATGGAGATCTCTAGGATGTGATCTGTTCTAAAAATAAAATTGAAAAAATTCGAATATTCGGAATAGCGAATATTCACCGCGAAATTCGAAATATATCGCGAATACTCGAATATGCCATATTCGAGCCGAATATTCGCAATACGAATATTCGTGAGCAACACTATTATGGGGTTCATGGGCGTCCGCTGAAATTTTTTCAGGGAGGGGCGCTTTGGCAGCGGCGATACACAGTCGCATTTAACCCTTTCTTCAAACGCTAGCAGGGATTAAACGTTCCCCACTAGCGGCCGAATAGCGCAGCTAAAACGATGGTAAAACGTCACTTTTTAGCGGCGCTTTACCGATAACGCGGCCAGCTGGCAGTTTGAAATAGCTCTTGAGATAATTCATCTTCACTCCATGCCCATATAAATATAGCCTAGAGAATGTGCAGACCCCCCTTCAGCACAGATGGACCTCCCCTTCAGCACAGACCCCCCCTTCAGCACAGATGGACCCCCCTCCCCCCATCCCATTCAGTACCTCAGATCAGCCATCACCACGGCACAGGCACAGCAGGTTCCCTCCCCCTGTGTACACATAAACACTGGAGGGGGGGCGGCTTCACTCTGCTCGCTGTGCCTGTGTGACATCCAGCCCGGGACCGCTCAGACAGCCCGCAGCCCCAAAACTCTTCAACACCTTCTCGATTTTCCAGGGGGGGGTCAATTGCCCCCCCTTGCCCCATGGAGCGGACGCCCATGATGGGGTTGCTTCTACGGCTGGAACCCTGAGGACTGTAAGGCCAATCATGGCTGCTGCTCCCCTAATTTACCAGCTGTTTCCTAACAAGCGTCATATCACTTCTCTCTATGTCAGGGGTCTCCAAACTTTTTAAACAAAGGGCCAGTTTACTGTCCTTCACACTGTAGGGGGGCCAGATGTTGGTGTCAGTGGGAGGAATAGTACCCCATTATTGGTGTCAGTGGGAGGAATAGTACCCCATCATTGGTGTCAGAGGGAGGAATAGTACCCCATCATTGGTGTCAGAGGGAGGAATAGTACCCCATCATTGGTGTCAGAGGGAGAAATAGTACCCCATCATTGGTGTCAGAGGGAGAAATAGTACCCCATCATTGGTGTCAGAGGGAGAAATAGTACCCCATCATTGGTGTCAGAGGAAGGAATAGTGCCCAATCAATGGTAGTAAGAGGAATAGTGCCCAATCAATGGTAGTAAGAGGAATAGTGCCCAATCAATGGTAGTAAGAGGAATAGTGCCTCATCATTAGTATCAGCAGGAGGAATAGTGCCCGATCATTGGTGTCAGTGGGAAGAATATTACCCCATCATTCACAGGCATACTATAGACACCCAGCAGGTACAATATTTAAAGGAATTTTTCATTTTTTATTTTTTTTTATTTAAGCATCATTAAAATCACTGCTCCTGAAAAAACAACAGTTTTTAAAACTTTTTTTCTATTGATACATGTTCCCTGGGGCAAGACCCGGGTTCTCAAAGACGTTTTACGACAATAACTTGCATATTAGGCTTTAAAATTAGCACTTTTGAATTCGAACGTTCGAGTCCCATAGACATCAATGGGGTTCTAAACGTTTGGTCCGTTCGAAGGTTCTGGTGCGAACCAAACGGGGGGGGTGTTCAGCTCATCCCTAGTGGAGATATCATAAAAGACCACTTTTGGTTACAGTGATGAAGGTGTATAACCTCCAGCAGATTTAAATCTTGCCTCTGTGTTCACTGAGAAGATTTATTTTACATCCTGTTCACTCTCACACCTATCATATGGAGAGAAATTGAGGGAAACTTTCCCCAATGGGGGGTCACAGAAAACCTGATAGAGGTTCTAACCTTCATTACTCTCCTGGGAAATTGATTTTGTTGCTCTCTAAACCCTGAGATTTCCTCCTATTTCCTGTTCTGACACCTGTCAAATAGATACCAATTAGGGAGAAAACTATTAACCTTCCTATTTCAGTCCATATAAATAATAAAAAAAACTTTTTCACTTGACCTGAACTGCAAACCTTATGGAAGTATTTTTCTGGTGGAGTCTCTTATAAATATAGGAACCTTATATAAAGAGTTATACAACCAGGAATAGTCCATTACAAAAAAATATATATATATACTTGTTTCACTAATGCCGCGTACACACGATCGGAATTTCCGATGAAAAAAGTCAGACGGACTTTTTTCATTGGATATTGCGACTGTGTGTATGCCCCATTGGACTTTTTCCATCAGAAATTACGACGGAGTTAGAAAGAGAACATGTTCTCTTTTTTTCCGATTTCGGAAATTCCGTTTGTCTGTATGGAACTCGGAGAAAAAAACACGCATGCTCGGAAACAATTCGACGCATGCTTGGAAGCATTGAACTTCATTTTTCTTGGCTCGTCGTAGTGTTTTTGACGGTCGGAATTTGGTGTTTCCGTGTGTATGCAAGACAGCTTTAACGGAATTCCAGTCGGAGTTCATTCTGACGGAAACTCTGATCGGGTGTACAGGGCATTAGTTTACACTTGCAGCAGACCTTGTCACTCCTCTGAAAAGTGATCTATGGTGGATTACTTTTTGCAGGCATTTGACAATGAGGAGGGGATATGTTGCCACTTCACTGCCTGTTTTAACCCTGTGGAGCCCACACCACAACCACCAGTGGCGGCTGGTGCTCAAAATTTTTGGGGAGGGGCGCAAAAAAAAAAAAAAAACATCAATTGCAGCCTCACTGTGCCATCAAACTCAGCCACTGTGCTATCAAACCTGCCATGCCATCAAACTCAGCCACTGTGCCCAGCAATTGTCACCACTGTGCCTAGCAATTGTCACCACTGCATTCTGCCCAGCAATTGTCTCCACTGTGCCCAGCAATTGTCACCACTGTGCCCATCAATTGTCACCACTGTGCCCATCAATTGTCACCACTGTGCCCATCAATTGTCACCACTGCACTGTGATCAGCAATAGTCATCACCACTGTGCCCAGCAATTGTCACCACTGCACTGTGCCCAGCAATTGTCACCACTGTGCCCATCAATTGTCACCACTGTGCCCATCAATTGTCACCACTGCACTGTGCCCAGCAATAGTCATCACCACTGTGCCCAGCAATTGTCACCACTGCACTGTGCCCAGCAATTGTCACCACTGTGCCCAGCAATTGTCACCACTGTGCCCAGCAATTGTAACCACTGTGCCCAGCAATTGTCACCACTGCACTGTGCCCAGCAATTGTCACCACTGTGCCCAGCAATTGCCACCACTGCACTGTGCCCAGCAATTGTCACCGCTGTGCCTAGCAATTGTCACCAGATTGCTTTCCCTTCCCCCTTTCTCGGGTCAGCCATCCTCCCTCGATGTCTTCTCCCAAGTCCCGCCCTCGATGTCGCTTCAGCCAATCAGGTTACCAGTAACCAGACCTGGTGAACTTGATTGGCTGAGACGAGTGTCAGTGTTAACCAGGGAATGCACACCCCCTGCATCCCCTGGTTAACCGCTGGCTCTGATAGGCACTTCCAAACACAAACAAACTGCTGTTATTCAGATTGCCGGCGCTCACCAGGGGGCTGGCCATCTGAATAGTGGGCGGCAGCGGAGACAATACATAGTCACAGAGTCAACCAAAATTGTGGGACCGACCAAATGCAACACTGATTATAGTTTTTGCAGCAGCTGTGAAGTAAAGCAGACCAACCATGACACGCGTACAACCCCTATCTTGCTGCTTTTGAACCAAGAGGGGGGCAGTCAGGGGAGGTAAAACCATGGCTCAACTGCCCATTATTACCCCAATCAACCACAAGTATAAATGAGCCCTAATCATTTAAGTTTTGCTGTTGAAAGTTGTGTTTAGTTCTGATCTGTTTACTCAAAGGAACCCTGCAGTGTCAACTGAAGGGTGATTATTGTGCATGAACGAGGGAAACACTTGCCATCCGTTTGCGCTCATGTGGAGAAATGGATACTTTGGCGAACTGCCAAGGTGACAGATATCCATTACACATCTATAAGAGTTGGATTCAGCTCGGCCTGTTGCCAGAATGAAGGATAAGCCACGGTCTTGTGGTTTAGTTAGCATCCCAGTGACTTCATTTTGGGTGTTCCTCTACCATTAATACCAACCTTTTGTTACCAAGTCAGGTGCCACTATAACCTGGCAATGACTTTTCATCATCCTCTTTTAAAAAAAAAGCCCAGTTTGGCTATAGATTCAGTAGGGAGCACACACAGTTATTAAGAAAAGCAGATATTTAGTAGAGAAAACCAGGATATCTGTATGTCATTGGAGGGACTATCTGAAACAGTTTATTTAGATACACCTGAGAATATAGCCAAGCAAGGCTTGTTGTTTTGATGGCCTATTTTAAAAAAAGGACTATTCCATGCCCTGGATTAACTAAATATAACAGTGCCTTATAGCTTGATTGGGGGAAGAGCAGAAGTTTGATGGGGCCTCTACTGGTCGCAGGTTGTCTGCAATCCCTATTTACACCACCTTTACATTGGTGGTCAGAGGTGTTTGGCATACAAGTAAATGCCTAAAAGTTTGGGGATACCTGGCCATCTCTATCATATTATCTTGTTCAACATCTCATTCCAAACATTGAACAACAATATGCAGTCAGGCCTCGTACACACGACCAAGTTTCTCGGCAAAAAACAGCAAGAAACTTGCTGGGAGATATTTTTTTGCAGAGGAAACCGGTCGTGTGTACATTTTCGTCGAGGAAACTGTCGAGAAACTCGACGAGCCAAAAAGAGAACATGTTCTCTATTTCCTCGACGGGAGTCTCAAATTGGCTCGTTGAGTAACTGGTTGGGCTGGTTTCCGACGAGAAACCCGCGCTTGCTCAGAATAAAGTATGAGACGGGAGTAAAAGTAGCATTTGTAATGGAGATAACACATTTTTCAAGCTCTAACAGACTGAAAAGTGCAAATCGTCTCTTAACAAACTTTTACTTAACACGCAAACACATGAGATTAGCAAAACCAGCCCCAAGAGTTTAGCCAGTGGAATCGAACTTCCCCTGCCGTTGTATGTGTTGTATGTCACTGCGTTTGAGAACGAGGAGATTTTGTCTTGACTGTGTGTACGCAAAGCAAGCTTGTCGAGTTCCTTGACAAGCCTAACAAGGAACTCGACGAGGAAAACGATGTGTTTCACCCGTCGAGTTCCTCGGTCGTGTGTACGAGGCTTCACTCCTTTTTTCCAGCTATAACATGCAGCCTTCATAAAGTGATAACCTGTAAAGCCTCGTACACACGATAGGTTAACCAGAGGACAACGGTCTGAAGGACCGTTGTCTTAGGTTAACCGATGAAGCTGACTGATGGTCCGTCGCGCCTACACACAATCGGTTAAAAAAACGATCGTGTCAGAACGCGGTGACGTAAAACACAACGACGGGCTGAAAAAAATGAAGTTCAATGCTTCCAAGCATGCGTCGACTTGATTCTGAGCATGCGTGGATTTTTAACCGATCGGTTTTAAACTATCGGTTAGCAATCCATCGGTTAAATTTTGAAGCAAGTTGTCTTTTTTTTAACCGAAGTTTAAATAACCTATGGGGCCCACATCGTGTGTATGAGGCCTAAGAGCCAGATTCCCCAACCATTTGGATAGAAATGGAGCCTGATGGAAAACAATTCTGTGCTGTGTGCCTCCTATGCCATTCAGTAAAGATAGGTGAGGATGCTGTGACCCTGCATAGAAGGCAACACCAGAACCATCAAATAGATAGGCCCCTTATTTTCACAGACTTATGCCACGTACACACGATCGGAAAATCCGACAAGAAATCCGTGGATTCTTTCACGACGGAATTTCGGCTCAAACTTGTCTTGCATACACACGGTCGCACCAAATTCTGACCGTCAAGAACGTGGTGACGTACAACACTACGACGAGCCGAGAAAAATTAAGTTCAATGCTTCCGAGAATGCGTTGACTTGATTCCGAGCATGAGTAGGATTTTTCTCCGTCGGAATTGCATACAGACAATTGGAATTTCCGACAAGAACTTTTCCCGTCGGAAAAATTGAGAACCAGCTCTCTGGTTCTTTCTTGGTGGAAATTTCGACAAAAGTTCCGATGGAGCCTACACAAAGCTCACATCGGACTTTTCTTGTCAGAATTTTCTAACGTGTGTACGCAGCATTAGAACCTTGAGATGATGCCAGCAATTATAGATTTAGATAGTGATCAGCAGTTGCAAATACAGTAATGAAAAGTGACTCCATTCAACAGGTAATATGTTTCCTAGTGAGTCAGTGAGGCCCGGAGCGAATTTATTTTTGCGTAGGGCCGGCATAACAGTGTGAAGAGGGGAGACAAGTCATGAAGGGGTTAACAGTTGGGCTTTTGATTTAGTAAAGGGGGCTCAATGGAGCCGGTTCACACATCTCCGGAACGGCCGCAGAGTGGATTGCATAGGGGTCCTGTGCATTTTTGGCTCAGTTTCAGGTCCGAATTTAGCCAAAAATTTGATTTGTCCCTGAAACAGAGAACAAGGACGCACCATAGCCACTTACAAACCAAGTGTGTACACCTGCGACTGAGGGTGGCATTGCCATACCCCTCCAGTGTTTCCTCTCCTGTTTTTGTTTCCGTTGGTTGCCTCACCCAGCAGGCACTTTTAATTCTGCAGATGATATTTTAGCAAACATTTTTGCATACAATTACAGTGGAAATCGAATAATAGTTTGAGTGAAACAACAGTTTTACTTTAATAACTGCAGTTCAATAAATATAAAAGAAGCCAGCAAATGGAAAGCTTAATATTTTATACAGTCAGAGCTTGTTCACCACCATTTGATGTTTATTTTATCTATGTTTTATTTGATTTTATTTTCAATTACCTTGGATAGGGCTGATCCTGGCTGTAGTTGTTATGGTAACATCCTGAAACCTCTGTTAATGGAATAAAGCATTTTGTGCCCTATTGTTGAGGCATAATTCTGGGCAATGAGCCAGGGCATAGCATCTTACATAGAGGTATGTCTTTCCTATAAAAATTCATAGAGGATCAATTGATAGAAGTGAATTTGGCTGACTTTGTACAGCAGAAGATGTACCACCTGCTCGGGATGGAAATCAAGCTAAGCCACAGTGTCATGGGAAAGGGAGCAATATGCATTGGCCTAATATAAACAATTTCATAAAGTAATTAAAGTGATTGTAAAGCTTTGATTATTTTTTTTTTAAATAACAAACTTAAAGATTGGAGATAGTACCCCATTCACTGTAACCTGGGCAGTAGGGAGGGTATAATTACTCGAAATACAACTCTTTAAGTTATCGAACGGGATAAGACAGGGATGTCCATTATCCCCTCTTTTATTTGCGCTATCTGTTGAGCCTTTACTGAATAGGATTCGATTAAACCCAGATATTAAGGGGGTGAGTGTAGGCGCAGTTGAATATAAGATTTCAGCATACGCGGACTACATGATGTATAGCTTGACTAATCCGATGGTATCGCTCCCTATCTTACTCCAAGAACTGGAGCTATATGGGAAATTAGCACATTTTAAGATCAATTACGCCAAATCTGAGGCTATGGGGGTGTCGATTGCCGAGGAAGAATTGAAGATTTTGAAATCCAATTATAAATTTAAATGGACAAGTTCAGCCTTGACGTATTTGGGAACATTCACCCCGGCGGATCAATTATACAAGCTCAATTTTGTACCGTTGTTAGCTAGAGTTCGGAGCCTCCTGGATGGATGGCAGAAGGGACTCTATTCGTGGTTTGGGAGGTGTAATATTAATAAAATGAATATTTTACCAAAATTCTTGTACCTTTTTTAGACACTCCCTATTGCTATACCCAAGCAGTTTTTCAAACAGATACAAGCCACGTTTAGTAAATTCATATGGGAAAATAAACGCCCAAGAATTAAGGGATCTATATTGTCACTACCTAAACAAGAGGGGGGTGTGGCGGATATATACAGATACTATCAGGCGGCACTATTGAGTCGTCTGATAGACTGGAGTAGACATGGCGAACAGAAAATATGGCCAGGGCTAGAGCAAGCGCAGTATAGTGGCTTGCTCCAAAGAGCGGCATGGTGCTACAGGGCGCTCCCGAAATAAGTGAAGAAACATCCTTTGATAGGCCCCACACTTCGGATAAGATATGGGCTATTTGAGAAGGGGAAAATTTCAACAATAGACTCACCTCTCTTTCCCATTCTGGGGAATCCACAGTTTGGACCTGGTTTGACGAAGGGGCCTTTTGGTAAAATGATAGAGCAGGGAATGTTTCAGGTCTCTCATTTTGTGAAGGAGGGAGTATGGCCTACGATCCAGGAGATGATGACGGGGACCTATCAATTAGATTTTTGGAGGGCAATGCAAGTGCGACATTTTATGGATACTCTGTACTTACCAAGTAGGTATGAGCAGAAGTTAACAAAATTTGAGGGATAATGTAATGGGAGTGGAATGCTCCAACATACTCTTTCTAGAATTATGGAATTACTCAACACACCTGCAGAGGACTTTAGATTACCTTTTTTTAGCAGATGGGAGGTGAAGCTGGGTAGATCTTTCACAGAAGAGCAAAAGAATAAAATATTACGTAATATATTTGAATCCTCAGTCAGTGTAAGAGTGCAGGAGATGAACTTTAAGATCTTATCACATTGGTATCGCACCCCTGCGGTTTTAAGTAGATGTTACCCAGAGGTGCCAGATAAATGTTGGCGGCGTAGGAGAAAAGGAGGGACATTTTTTGGAAGTGTCCCAGAGTACAGAATTTCTGGAAGGAGGTGAGGGAAATAACGCAAAGGTTTAGTGAAAGGGAGTTACCGAGGGAATGGACGTTCTGGGCCAGATCCACAAACGAATTACGCTGGCGTATCTATGGATACGCCGCGTAATTTCAAAGTTCCCCCGTCGTATCTTTGTTTTGTATACACAAAACAAGATACGACTGAATGCCGTCGGATCGTAGGTGCATATTTACGCTGGCCGCTAGGTGGCGTTTCCGTCGAATTCCACGTCGAGTATGCAAATTAGCTAGATACGGCGATCCACGAACGTACATCCGGCCGGCGCATTTTTTTTACGTCGTTTCCATAAGGCTTTTTTAGGCGTATAGTTACCCCTGCTATATGAGGCGTATCCTATGTTAAGTATGGCCGTCGTTCCCGTGTCGAATTTTGAAAATGTTACATCGTTTGCGTAAGTCGTTCGCGAATAGGGCTTTGCGTAGAATGACGTCACCGTCGTAAACATTGGATTGTTCCGGTTTAATTTCGAGCATGCGCACTGAGATACCCCCACGGACGGCGCATGCGCAGTTGAAAAAAAAACGTCATTTACGTCGGGTCAAGACGTATTTACATAAAACACGCCCCCATCACATACATTTGAATTGCGCGCCCTTACGCCGCCTAAGTTACGCTACGCCGCCGTAACTTACGGCGGAATTCTTTCAGGATACAAAAAAAAACTGTAAGTTACGGCGGCGTAGCGTATCAGAGATACGCTACGCCGGACGGAGGAATGCGCCGCGCTACGTGGATCTGCCCCTCTATCTGTTACAGGAATCAGATATTACGGTTAGACAGTATAAGAAGCTGGTAATCTGTCACCTTTTAAACGCAGCAAGAGCCTTTTTCTTACCTAAGCCTTATCCGATCCAGCGATGTACATGAGCGCAGCAACTCCTATAGCAACTGCTATAGCTCTCGTCATTGGACAGATTGATAGCAGCAGCAGCCATTGGCTCCCGCTGCTGTCTAATTAAAAGCTGTGACACGGGAGCAGGGGGCATGGCTGAGTCCTGCTGTCTGTGTAATTGGATGCAGCAGCAGGATTTGGAAGCAAGCCTGCACGGGTGCCCCCATGAAAAACAGATTTCTGTGGGGGCACCCGATGGAGAGGAGGGGCTTGGAGTGATGGCGGGGGACCCCAGAAGAGGATAGGGGCTGCTCTGTGCAAAAGCATTGGACAGACCAGGTAAGCATAACATGTTTGTTATATTTATTTTAAAAAATCAAGGGTTTACAAGCCCTATAAATTACTCTGGACCGTAAAATACAAACCTCCTTTCTTATCAGCAAAAGACAAGATCTAGTTCTAGTGACTGAATTCTAAATTATTTGAGTCATCTTTTATACCTTGAATAGAATTAGGACATCCAACGCTGCAATGTTCTAGTCTTTAATCTGCTTAAATTACTTAATTGTCTTTTTTTATCATATTGGATAGAATCTTATCATAGGAAAAAAATCCTACTCTTCAGAAGTTGTTCGAACCTCAGTAAGACCTTTCCTTTTCTTAAATTGTATTTGCGTGGACATAAAAAGTGAGCTCTCCTTTGTCACTGTTCGGGCACAAGCTTTTATCATCCCGTATTACTTTTTTTCCTCTTACTGCATTACTGTATACAATAAACCCTTTGAAAGCTTTTTTTTTTTCTCCTGTACTTTTTAATAAAAGAAAGTCTAGACACTGATCTATCATAAGATTGTGTTTTGTTTAAAACTATTCATATGTTGTGGTAACATGAAAAAATAAAGTTATTGCAGCACAAAAGAAATATTTTGGGTGTTAAAATAAAATGGACCAATCTCACCTTTTCGTGGCTGTCAGGTTTGTTTACATGGAAACAGATTTCAAGGTCTTGCTTACTGCATGACATGGGTTGATTGAGTTCTGTGAAGATCAATTTTGTTTTAGAAGTTTGTATAATTGCCAGGCACCTCTTCTCACTGATACAGGCAGAGCCGCCATCAGGGGGGTACAGGCAGGGGTCCAGAGGTTCCCAGTGGCCCGGAGGCCCACAGGGCCCCAGATGGCAACCCCCCTTTTTTTTATTTAGTTTTTATATATATTTTTTTTTATTTTATATATATATATATATATATATATATATATATATATATATATATATATATATATATATATATATATATATATATATGTATATATATGTATTATATATATGTATTATATATATATATATATATATATATATATATATATTTTTTTTATATTATTTAATTTCCTTTGTTTTCTTTTTATTTCTTATTTATATATATATATATATATATATATATATATATATATATATATATATATATATATATATATATATATATATATATATATATATATATATATATATATATATATATATATTTTTATTATTATTATTATTAAAGGGCTCACAGGTCCACAGGGCCCCATGTGGCAAACCCCCTTTTTTTTTATAAATGTTTATTTTTATTTTTTTGTTTATATATGTTATTTTTTATTTATTTTTTAATTAAAGGGCCAAGAGGTCCCCAGGGCCCTGGATGGCAACCCCCTTTTTTTAATTTATTTTTTATAAATGTTTATTTTATTTTTTTATATATATATATTATTTTTTTTATTAAAGGGCCCAGAGGTTTCTTATTTTTTTTATTATTAAAGGGCCCAGAGGTCCCGGATGGCAACCCCCCTTTTTTTGTAATTTATTTTTATAAAAACAAATAATTTGTGTGTATATATATATATATATATATATATATATATATATATATTTATTTATTATTAAAGGGCCCAGAGGTCCCCAGGGCCCCAGATGGCAACCCCCCTTTAAAAAAAATATATATATATTTTTTTTATTTCTTTTTTTATTTATATTAAAGGACCCAGAGGTCCCCAATGGCTACCCCCTTTATTTTTCTTTATTTCCTCTTTTTTTTTAAAGGGCCCCTCCCCCGCTTCTCAATTTCAGGCGGGAGCAAACCCCCCCCCCCCCCGCTTCTCTGCTCTAGGAGGGCCCATGCCTGAAGTGTAAGGGGCCCCATAATTCCTGATGGCGGCCCTGGATACAGGTACTTAAATAAGTAGGGAAGGCAAGGAGGTTTGCATTGCAAAGAGATTTATTTTTATTTTTTCAGGATAAATTCACAAACTGTGCTGTGAATAACTCTTTTGCTGCCGGAGCTGTGTGTGCATTTTATTCATATGTTCAAGTTATTGAAAACCTCTCAAATAAAAAATGAAAAAAATATATATATCCCTCTACAGCAGCCTTTCTCAGCCTTTTCAACACAGAGGAACGCTTGAAATATCTTTTTGGTCTCAGAGAACCCCATATTAAAAATTACTTTATTTATGTAGCACACTGATGTTTAGGTAGGGTTGCTATTAAATTTAGTTGCCAAGTCATAGTTGCCTTGGACAATTGTTAGGAGATTAATTGATTTCTCCCTAATTCTGGAATTGCTGCTCTTCTCTCTTTTGTCACTCGGTGGCCGGGTACCTGGTGACATTAGATAAGACAAGGGCACAAGGGCACTGCAAGGACTGATTATGAATGAATGGGGTGTCTAAGCCAATGGGCAGAGATATTCTTCGGTCCCTTGGCCTGCTGGAAGAGCCTATTTATTTGAGCAGAGTCAGGTGATTGGGGTTATGTGCCACCTGGACGGCTGTCTGGGTGGACGTGTGTTGTATTGCCCTGGGCTGCTAGGCCAGAAACCTAGGGCCAGATTCACATAGATTAGCGGATCTTTAGATCCGCGTAATCTATGTGATTTACGATCCGCCGGCGCACTTTTGCGAGGCTAGTGCAGTATTCACAAAGCACTTACCTCCAAACTTGCGCCGGCGGATTGTAACTCCCCCGGCGGAATTCAAATTCCGCGACTAGGGGGAGTGTACAATTTAAATCAGGCGCGTTCCCGCTATTACCCGCATGCTTGGCCAATCACAGCTTGCATAAAACGGAGAGCCATAATTGGCCAAAGCCAGGGTGGCTTTGGCCAATTTTGGCTCAGGGGGTTTAGTACACACCCCACACTATAAAAGGCTGCCTGCAGGTCGGCCTTGTGTAGTGTGTTGCGGTGGTTAAGAGAGGACAGAGAGAGTGTCATTTTTTGCAGGTAGATAGAGCAGGCAGGCTAGTCAGTTAATGTTACAGTGTGTAGAGGATATATATACATCCCAGGTGTTGTACATATATGTATACACTGTATAGTTTAGCTAGATCAGTTCTTCCTAATTTACTGGCAGGCAGGTGATTGTGCTAGCTGCAGTATTCTTACGTGGTTTATTGCCTGTGTCCTCTGTACTTTGCACCTAAAGCTACTTGGTGTGTACTGGCCGTGTGCTCTGTAGTTTGCACCTAAAGATTCAGGAGCAGTGATTTTAATGATGCTTAACCAGTTCCCGACCCCCGCATGTACATATACGTCCACAATATGGCACGTACAGGCACATGGGCGTACATGTACGTCCTCGCCTATTAGCGGGTGGGGGGTCCGATCGGGACCCCCCCCCGCTACATGCGGAGGTCGGGTCCGCTCGGGGAGCGATCCGGGACCACGGCGCGGCTATTTGTTTATAGCCGCTCCGTCGCGATCGCTCCCCGGAGCTGAAGAACGGGGAGAGCCGTGTGTAAACACGGCTTCCCCGTGCTTCACTGTGTCGGCGCATCGATCGCGTCATTCCCTTTATAGGGAAGACACGATCGATGACGTCATTCCTACAGCCACACCCCCCTACAGTTGTAAACACATACTAGGTGCACCCTAACTCCTACAGCGCCACCTGTGGTTAACTCCCAAACTGCAACTGTCATTTTCACAATAAAGAATGCAATTTAAATGCATTTTTTGCTGTGAAAATGACAATGGTCCCAAAAATGTGTCAAAATTGTCCGAAGTGTCCGCCATAATGTCGCAGTCACGAAAAAAATTGCTGATCGCCGCCATTAGTAGTAAAAAAAAAAAATTTAATAAAAATGCAATAAAACTATCCCCTATTTTGTAAACGCTATAAATTTTGCGCAAACCAATCGATAAACGCTTATTGCGATTTTTTTTACTAAAAATAGGTAGAAGAATACGTATCGGCCTAAACTGAGGAAAAAAAATGTTTTTATATATGTTTTTGGGGGATATTTATTACAGCAAAAAGTAAAAAATATTGCATTTTTTTCAAAATTGTCGCTCTATTTTTGTTTATAGCGCAAAAACTAAAAACCGCAGATGTGATCAAATACCACCAAAAGAAAGCTCCATTTGTGGGGGGAAAAAGGACGCCAATTTTGTTTGGGAGCCACGTCGCACGACCGCGCAATTGTCTGTTAAAGCGACGCAGTCCCGAACTGTAAAAACACCTTGGGTCTTTAGGCTGCATATTGGTCCGGGGCTTAACTGGTTAAATAAAAAAATAAAAGTTTTAAAAACGGTAGTTTTTTCAAGAGTCCTGAAAAAAAACGACAGTTTTTAAAACTTTTTTTCGATTGATACATGTTCCCTGGGGCAAGACCCGGGTTCTCAAAGACGTTTTCACAGGCATACTATAGACACCCAGTAGGTGCAATATTTAAAGGAATTTTTCATTTTTTTTTTTTTTTTTTTTAAGCATCATTAAAATCACTGCTCCTGAAAAAACAACCGTTTTTAAAACTTTTTTTCCATTGATACATGTTCCCTGGGGCAAGACCCGGGTTCTCAAAGATGTTTTATGACAATAACCTGCATATTAGGCTTTAAAATGAGCACTTTTGAATTCGAACGTTTGAGTCCCATAGACGTCAATGGGGTTCTAAATGTTTGCGTGAACGTTCGGTCCATTCGAAGGTTCTGGTGCGAACCGAACGGGGGGGTGTTCGGCTCATCCCTAATCACCACATGACTTTCATAGATCAATGTCATTAACCCAAGACGGCCATATGGCCATGTTAGGTCAATGCCGTCATGAGCATCCCTGCTACTTTGTGTACTGCGGATAGGCCCCACCTGCAGTTGATTGGCCCAACACTGACAACTTCCTTCTGGGTTCAGATCAAACCCAAGCTCATAC
The DNA here is from genome assembly GCF_905171775.1 of Rana temporaria. Lineage (NCBI taxonomy): Eukaryota > Metazoa > Chordata > Amphibia > Anura > Ranidae > Rana > Rana temporaria. The sequence goes on along the minus strand of NC_053499.1, from coordinate 28,211,123 downwards.
CAATTCAGGACTAGATGGACAGAAATACAAATACATATCTATATTTCAATTGTGTATTTAGCTATTAGTTCAGCTTTAAAGTAGTCCTTATCCTAAAAATTTAAAAACCCATCAAACAAACTGGTGTGATCTGGATTGAATCTTGATCATCTTCACTGCCCGGTATTAATCAATGTAATGTAGGACAAATCAATCTACAGCACCTGGAGGTCATTTTGTCTTACATCCCTTTATTTCAAACAATTTAATGGAACATCAAGACAAATGTCCTTTTTCATTTTGATGTATTCTGATATCAGTCTCCTTCAATATGATTCTACAAGGGAGTTATCCCACCACAAATATTTCAGCGCAGACATATACAGTCCAGGTAATTGGTGACAGGCTTGATTTACACATTCCCCGTTGCCGTGGAAACAGATCCATGAATCTATCATCAGTTGACAGTGTCTTGATGCTGACCTGCCATCTTGTTTGTTCCCATTAAAGACATTCTAATCCTCATTAAAAGGAAACAAAATGTAATTGTAAGGCTCTTGATGCGATTTCCTGTTTTGTTAACCATTAAAGCACATCCACAATTCAGTATTAAATAAAATGGGAAGGAGGAAGGGAGAGGGGGGTAAACACTGTGGGGTAGATTCAGATAGGTTAGCGGATCTTTAGATCCGCGTAACCTATCTGATTTACGTTACGCCTCCGCACGTTTTTGAGGCAAGTGCTTTATTCAGAAAGCTCTTGCCTGTAAACTTGCGGCGGCGTATCGTAAATCCCCCGGCGGAATTCAAATTCCGCGGCTAGGGGGCGTGTAAAATTTAAATCAGGCGCGTCCCCGCGCCGAACGAACTGCGCGTGCTCCGTCCGTAAATTTTCCCAGCGTGCATTGCTCTAAATGACGCTAGGACGTCATTGGTTTCGACGTGAGCGTAAATTACGTCCATCCGTATTCGCGAACCACTTACGCAAACGACTTAAAAAATTCAAAACTCGGCGCGGGAACGGCGGCCATACTTAACATATTCACTTACACCTGTCGGATCTTAGGGAGATCTATGCGTAACCTGATTCTATGAATCAGGCGCATAGATACGCCGTTGTATCTTCTTTCTGAATCCGGGCCTGTTACTGGATATTTAGGGCCTATTTACACTTTGGAGGTACCTAAATACCCAATGTAAACATGTGTTAAGGCAGACCACTGAAAATAACTTGCCAAAATTGCCCAAAACAAGCCAAAAATCAAACATGACCCATGTTTTTTCCAATGTATTACTGTATGTTACAGCTTAATGCACTGTAGCAGGTAGGCGTGTCTAAAGTCCGGCTCGCAGGCCAATCGCGGCACGCATTCCAGTTTCGAACGCCCTGCCTGGTAATTTGGACATGTGTATATTTTGTGGCCCCCAATGAATCCCAGATCGCCGGGGGCCACAAAAGATACAAATGCTGGCTCCTCTTTCAAAGTCGTCCAATGGCAGTGCAGGAGACGGGACTTCCTATGACAGAGGCCGCCGCACAAACAGGAAATTCACCTGTATGTAGGGCACTCATGGCAGGCAAGATGGTGATCTGACTTTGATCCCACTTCAGTGATATTCAATGGGCTGAAGTAGGATCAAAGTTGGACCAAAGTAGTACAGGGAGCATTTTCAAAGTCAGACCGACTTGTGTCGGACCAGTTCAGACGGCTCCCATAGGGAAACATTGATTTTCACACGTCATGCTACATGAGCTCCTAATGTGGGACAAGTGTGAACCCGGCCTGACAAAGCGAGAGTGATAACACCAAATTTAACACACCTGCTCCCCATTCACACCTGAGACCTTGGAACACTAACGAGTCACATGACACCGGGAGAGAAAATGGCTTATTGGGCACAATTTGGACATTTTCACTTAGGGATGTACTCACTTTTGTTGCCAGCGGTTTAGACATTAATGCCTGTATGTTGAGTTATTTTGAGGGGACAGCAAATTTACACTGTTATACAAGCTGTACACTCATTACTTTAAATTGTAGCAAAGTGTAATTTCTTTAGTGTTCTCACATAAAAAAATTCAAAAATGTGAGGGGTGTACTCACTTTTATGAGATACTGTATGTTTATGCGAGCACCGCAGTATACCTGCGTACAGCCGTGCACAGCCATTCATGTCTATTGGTGGCTGAAGGCAGTACCTGCGCTTTCCAGGCAGGGCAAATATGATGGAATTTATGTAGCACTGGCTCAGATGCCCATGTGCAAGAGGCCTTAGGTTGGAGTATATTGCTTGTTCACATGTATTGTGCTAAAGTGGCACATTCATTTTGAAGATGCTGCCAAAAAAAACGATTTTAATGGACATGCACCATTTTGTAACAGTGCACCACAACACAGAGATGGTTCATTGAGAGGTGCTGGCTAGGTGCATTGTGATTACATTTAAAATGTCTCTTTCACCCTCTACACAGCAACCTTTGAGCAGAGATCTTGTTAACAGTGACATAATACAAATGTTTCATAGTTCCTAATGAACAGTACAGCATGCTGCATGGTCCTGGAGGAGAAAACTCTGACAAGTATTTGTGTGGCGACATGGTGGCTGAACAGCTGAGCTGTTGCTAGGTCAGCATGGATGGCTTCAGAAATAAGGGCTACATTTATAACAGAGAGTCAATACTCTGCAGGCTCCACAGTTCCTGCGCCACACCATGACTGCATTGTACTGTAGGTGTCTGTCACGTACCTGGTAGTGGAGCCCAACGTGCAGGGATCGGCCTCTCGTAAGCCTCTGACTCAGGAGCCCCTGGTAGAGTAGACAGGGGGTCAAGAGTTCAGAGGGGCACAAGCGCCTGGTAGTAAGCTGAGTAGCGGCCGGATGCGGCAGCAGGAAGGTGCACCAAGGTCCTGGCAGGATGCTAGCGGCAAGCTGGAGTAGAGGTGCGGCACTTGTGGGACAGGAATCAAGCAGGTGAGGCAGGCCGGGTCAAACACAGGCAGGCAGGTCAGAAGCCAGAGCAAAGTCCAAAGGGGTAGTCAAAGTTCAGGCCGGGTCGGTATAACAGGCGGGCAGAGAACAGAGCCAGGGGCAGAGCAGGTGCGGTGGTCAGACGTAGCCGGGGTCAGAGGCAGGTTGCAGGCAGGCGAGGTCAGAGGAAGCCGGGTCAGGTAATCAGGATACAAACAGGTATACAGGTGCAAGATTCTCCAGGGATACGCTGTAGACTGGACAGCAAGTTGGTGAGGGATCAGGCTGCTTAAATAGGGAGCTTTGGCGCCAAACGCCGTCACCGCGCGCTCGCTCCTGCCGCACGCGCTACCGACGCATGCACACGCGCACAGCGCGTGCCACTGCGCACCACCGCGCACGCGCCGGGATTGGATTCTCCTGCCATTGTCACTGATGCTGGAATGCCTTCCATGACAGTGTCTAAAAATATAATCCAATATGTGGAGCCTGCGGTGTCCTATGGAAGGTCATATGACTAGGCTTACTCCTCCTACCATTTTTTTCCGATTGAAATGTTTGAAGAGTCCCAAGGCACCAGTGGCGGAACTACCCGGGTCGCAATGGTCACACTTGCGACCGAGCCCTGGCGTTCTGTCACCTTTACAGAGCAGCGCAGGCTTTCCTCTATAGCCAAGTGTTTGCTCAGGGCAACTGCCAACCTGCTTGTTTGGAGAGTATCAGGCACTCCACACTAACTGACAGCACCAGTCCTCCCCTAGCTATCCCCCTGTTTGTACTAAACGGCGCCGGCGCCTTACCATAGCTGGGTACTCACTCTGTGCTACCGCAGAAATGTCAGTCTGGAGAGCAGTTGCTCTAGCCTTCCCTATGTCATCACCCGACTCTCTGTTACCAGCTTCGGAAGTGAAAGGAAAGCCTTACTGACAGACCATTAATCTGGTGCACAGAAGGGATCTCAGGAGACTTGGGTCTGGTGAGAGATTATTGATGGACTTGAAACAAAGTGCATTCTTTGTGAGTGCATTGGATTATGGTTTTAATTTTCCTTAATAAAAAGGTTAAGTGCAGTAGTAGTCTGTGCACTGTTTTTACTGTAAAGTAGTGGCGGTACTACCAGGGTTGCATAGATAGCATTTGCCAACAGGCCCTGGCATTCCGCCACTGGGGGGGGGGGGACAAGGTGGCAGGAAGGGGACCCGCTTCAGAATATGTGAAATGCTTCAGTTACAAGACCATAATAAAGGCCCTGCAACGGGAATAAAGGGCCCCCTGGGATCAGTGGGGATTGGCCCCAGGCCTGGAGGGAAAAGCCCCAGGCTCAAAGGAAAGGGCACAGTGTTTGGGTCAGGGGGCTCTTCATAGTTTCTTGCAGCAGGGGCCCTGTGATATGAAAAAGACATTTATCACATGATGGGTCACGTGATCATGCTTCCTCCTCCCACCACTTTTTTACCCCGTGCACTGAAATGTCCTAAAGAGTCCCCAAGGATCACTGGTTGCCCTCTAAGCTGCCTTATAAATGCACTCCAAAGTGTACTGCACTACAAGTTGTAGACATGTAATTTATAAAATTCAGTAAGCTATAAATGTCTTAAACCAAGTAGAAACACATGCGAGATGTCTGCAAAGATATGAATATTCTTTAAAGAATGTATAATCGATGCAGAACTTCCTGGCCTTAACCACACAGAAAGATTTATGAAACTGATATCATGGTTTCCATGCAACAACGGTAAAAATGCAGCTATGGAAACCCTATAGGACCAATGAAAAATAAAGATTTAATAATGGATGATGTTCTTAGCAATTGGATGCTTGCAGAGTTTCAGTACAAATGAATTCTCTGGATACTTATATTGCATTGTGTACAGTTTAGCGTTCCTAAAATAGGATGTAGGACCAGATTAAAACATGAAAAGATTAATTTCATTAAGGCTTCAACATCATTCACACACGTTTGTAGGGTGCAGCGTGATGTGTCGGCGAGCAGAGGCCAAACAGGAGGCCAAGATGAAGGAGAACAATGTATTAAGAATGTTCCAATAATGCATAACTAAGCCTGGAGGGTAGGTGGACTGAAGCCACTAATGAAACTATAGCAGAGGAGTGTATCCTGAGATGATGCGGATGATTCTGAGATTTCTTCAATGAGGAGTAGAATGTGGCCTGGTCGATCCACATCCAAATGGGAGGCTTCTTAAGTGGGGATAAAATAGTCCCTTTACTTTCCCTACGCCTATGATATGTCCCTGCCAGAAGGGGAACCTGTCCCTACACTAGCCACGTGCACAAATCGCAGAGTCTAAAATAGACAGTGCCCTGACCCAAGATGGCCACCAAGGTCACGTGGGATACCAGTGTCCAATGAGACAGGTATCCCCCTGGTGACTTCCCCTTCTGCATTGCCACTGCATTACACACATTTTAAGGGCCTCTGGTTGTGTCCTCTTTTATACAGCTCCTTTCTTGTCTTCCTCTTAGCATAGTTCCTTTCGTATGTGCCTCCAAACATTTTACTTAAGGCATGTGCTCCAGTTGTCTAATCACGCTAGGGCTGCTGCCTGAGTATTGAAAGCGGCATAAGGTCATTTGTATCACTAATGTACAAATATTGTGTTCTAGCAGTGTATTAGGTCCTGTGTAGATGTTCAATTAGAGAGAGACAGTCTGATAGCAAGCAAACTACCGTATTTATCAGGGTATTGCGCGCTCCCCTAATGTAGACCCGTTTTTCCTGTAAAAAAATATTTTAATACTTACAGTTTTGGTGTCTTGCCCGGCGTCCTTGTCCGGTCCGGCGTTCGTCTGCGGCCTCGTGGTGTCCTCCCGGCTTCTCCCGCGATGTCTCCGAGTCGAATCCCCGCTTCCCGCGCTCAGTTTGAACGCCTCCACCGATATATACCGAGCGCAGTACACTCGGGTATATTTGGCCACGCTCGGCTTCTCACGCATAAACGTCAGAGAGCGTGACTACGAGCGAAGCCGAGCCTGGCCGAATATACCTGTGTGTACTGCGCTCGGTATATGTCGTCGGAGGCGTTCAAACTGATCGCGGGAAGCGGGTATCGGCGTATATCGCGCACCCACGATTTTCCCCTTATTTTAAGGGGAAAAAAGTGCGTGGTATACACCGATAAATACGGTACTTTTACAGTGAACACTCTATAAAAAAAAACATCATGCTTTGTGATTCTAAATCCCTTTCAGGAGTTCCACTGCACCCTGTGCCAAGGAGCTATTCATAGTACTACTAGTCTGTTTTGTTGCTTACCTAAAATGCTCAGTTTAAACTTGTCCTTTCTTTTGCCGTCTTGCACTTTGCCAACCTGAATTGTCCTGACCTCACTTCTGCTGCCTTGCGTTCCAATCTCTATTGGAACCTGACAATTCTCTTGTCCAGTGTTTCTCAACCTTTTTTCAGCCATGGTACCCTATAAAATTATGGACAGTCTCAAGGCACCCTTTAAAGGGGTTGTAAAGGTTCACGTTTTTTCATCTTAATGCCTCCTATGCATTAAGGTCAAAAAACATCTGACGATTACTGCCCAACCCCCAGCCCCCCGTTTTACTCCCTGGAAAGTCCCGCGTCGCGAGCACGCTCTTGTTAACAAGATCTTTGCTCGGTCTTCTCGGCTCTTCATTGGATAGATTGATAGCAGAATAGCCATTGGCTCGCGCTGCTGTCAATCAAATCCAATGACGCGGGTGCCGGGGGTCGAGTCCTGCTAATGGCAGCTATGGACACCGAATGCAGGATTCTGGAGCGCACCTGCAAGGTAACCCCCTTGGGAGAGCTCTTCCCAGTGGGGGTTATCTGAGGCGGGGAGGAGCTGAGACAGCTGCCGAGGGACCCCAGAACAGCAGGATCGGGGCCACACTGTGCAAAACGAGCACAGTGGAGTATGATATGTTTGTTATTTGAAAAAAAAAAAACTAACCTATACAACCACTTTAAATTATGGACAGTCTCAAGGCGCCCCATTCTAAGGCCCCTTTCAGACGGACGTCAGTTTTGTCGCAATTAAAAGCATGTACTTTTTCAGTGAAATTCAAGGCTCTGGGCACTGTGATTAGCTGCATTTGTACTTTGTGATTACGTGCGATTACGTGCGGTTACATGCGGCCGCGTTTAGCTGCGGTAGTCATTTCCATAGCAACACTTTTTATTTTTTTTTAATATGATGTGCTTTCTGTTGTTCTTTTTTTTTTTTTCTCACGCTGCTATCCGCAGTTGACACAAAAGACTGCGGTTAAGTGCATATAGCTGCACTAAATCGCACCTGGACGCATTCAATTCTATTTTTTCTATTCGCACCAAACCGCATGCAACGAAATCGCAGCTAAACGTTGTGTGTGAATGGGGCCATAGGAAAGCATTGTGTGCTTTTAGTTGCGGTAGAAAACTAGAAAATCCACAGCTAAAAGCACCATTCTATCCGTCCGTGTGAAAGGGACCTAAAATGTAAAAAAAAAATATTCTAATGGTTTTGCATAACGCAGCAGCATCGACACACCTAAAACGCCCAACATTAGAGGTGATTTATTCTTCCAAAGCAAATACACTTTTCCACACTGGTACTGACTAGTATTCTAGTGTTTCTCCTCTCCCTTAGTTTATCTCCATTACTCAGCTAATGTGACCCCAGTGTTTGACGGAGGGAAACAGGGCAGGGTCAAACAAGGACGCTGTGCAGGTGATCAATGCCCTTCTTATCAACAATGGGGTAGATTCAGGTAGGGCTGCGCACTCTTACGGAGGCGCAGCGTTCCGTTTTTACGCGACGCCGTAAATTACTTGCGCTACGCTTCATTCACAAAGCAGTAGCTCCGTAATTTGCGGTGGCGTTCCATAAAAGTGGCCGGTGTAAGCGCGCGTAATTTAAATGATCCCGTAGGGGGAGTGGATCATTTAAATTAGGCGCGTTCACGCGCCAAACGTAGTGCGCATGCTCCGTCGGGAAACTTTCCCAAAGTGCATTGCGGTAAATGATGTCGCAAGGACATCATTTGCTTCAACGTGAACGTAAATGGCGTCCAGCGCCATTCACGATTCACTTACGCAAACAACGTAATTTTCAAAAATCGCGACGCGGGAACGGCGGCTATACTTAGCATTGGCTGCGCCTGCTAATAGCAGCCTTACGCAGAAACCGACGAACGCAATCGACGTAAAATTCGAACGCCGGGCGCGCGTACGGTTGTGAATCGGCGTGAGTATGCAATTTGCATACTCTACGCTGACCACTACGGGAACGCCACCTAGCGGCCAGCGTAAGAATGCAGCCTACGATACGACGGCATAATAGCCTTATGCCAGTCATATCTTAGGTTGCAGTCGGCGTATCGAGCTTTCTGAGTACAGAAAGTCGATACGCCGGCGCTACTTAGCAATTACGCTGTGTATCTATGGATACGCAGGCGTAATTGCTACCTGAATCTACCCCACTGACTGTTAGGACGCCGGTGGCTGGAAGGTTGAGATGGTGCACAATAAAAACCTGTAGCTTGTGTAACTAAAAGGCAGGCTTGACCCACCTCCTGGCTTGTATACATTTTTGGGCAATTTTTCGGATTTTTACCAAGGCACCCCTGAAAAAACCTCAAGGTACCCTAGTTGAGAAAGGCTGCTCTAGTCACTCTCTTGTGTACTATCCCCACATCACCGTTAACCCCTGTCGCCTTAACCCCTTTGGTGGAGCCAGGGCAGGACTTAGGGTGGGGGGGGCCCCTGGGCTTGAGTGTTGAAGGGGCCCCCTGGAGCCGAGAATTGGGGGGGATCGAAGTTGTTGAGCGGGGGGGGGGGGGGGGAGTTGAAGTTGTTGAGCAGGGGGGAGCGCATTAAAGTTGTTGAGCGGGGGGGGATTTTGCAGTTGTTGAGGGGGGGAGTGCCTCTCACCTGTGCTAACAGCCGGGGCCACAGACTGTCATTAGCCCGGCTGTCGGCTTTCTTCCCTTCAGCAGCCACGGTCCTCCACACACCGCTCCGGTTCCGTGCTGCCTCCTCTTGCAGTGCGGGAAAATTAACCCTTTTGCGGGACTGCGGGAAGAAGCTGTCTGTGCGGGAAAGTCCCACAGAATCCGTGCGTGTTGGGAGGTATGCGCAGGGCCGCCATCAGGAATTTTGGGGCCCCTTGCACAGCTTAAGGCATGGGCCCCCTGAAGCAGAGAACCTAGGGGGGTGGGGGTGCTGCCGCCTGAAATTGAGAAGCGTGGGGGCTGCCGCAAATTGAGAAGCGGGGGGGCCTTTACAAAAAATAGAAGAAATAAAGAAGAAAACAAATATATATAAATATATGTAGCCATCCGGGGCCCTGGGGACCTCTGGGCCTTTTAATAAAAAGAAAAAATAAACCTCTGGGCCCTTTAATAATAATAAAAAAAAACATTTATAAAAAATACACAAAAAAAGGGAGGTTGCCAAACCCGGGGGCCCTGGGGACCTCTGGGCCCCTGGGAACCTCTGGACCTTTTAATAAAAAAATAAACATTTATAAAAAAAATAAAAAAAGGGGGGGTTGCCACATGGGGCCCTGGGGACCTCTGAGCCCTTTAATAAAAAAAAAAGGGGGGGTTGCCACATGGGGCCCTGGGGACCTCTGAGCCCTTTAATAAAAAAAAAAAAATTATATATACGGTATATATATATATATATATATATATATATATATATAAAAAATGTAATTTTTTTTTATAAAAAAATAAAAAAGGTGGGTTGCCATCCGGGGGCCCTGGAGACCCCTGGGCCCTTTAATAATAATATATATATATATATATATATATATATATATATATATATATATATTTTTTATATATATAAATATATATATAAAAATAAAAAATAAATAAAAAAAAGGGGGGTTGCTTGAGCCCAGTCAAGGCCAATGGTAAGTCCGGCCCTGGGTGGAGCGCTGTGAACTGCAACCTGGTACCAGCACACAGCAAAACCCATCTCCAACCAGACATACGCCAATTTAGTCTCCTGCCAAAGCAACGCTAAAGTGATTGCTAAGTATGTAAACTCATGGCATCAAATATTGGTTTTTACCATTATTATGAAAGATGTGGGTTTAATGACACTTTAATTCAATGTATTGGGTGCTCTCAAGATGTTTAACTAGCCAAAAATGGATGGCTGAGATCATTTGGCAGACAAGATGGTTCTGAAACTACCAGTGAAGCCATCTTTCCAGCTGTAAACCATTCATAATAGATGTGAAAAAATGGTTAAACATGTCACATTAATAAAATAAATGATGGTGAGAGGAAATCCAATTAAATGTAATTTTCTATCATTCTTTTTTATCGGCGTGAGTGAGTAGAAGACTGATAATGACAAAATACCAATATGCAAGATACATTTAAACGCTGTCGGTTAAGTACATAGTCGGAAATAATGGCTGCTTGAAAGTGCAGTGAATTAACTGTAACTGAAACATGTTTCGCTGATTCAAAAGAGCAATGATGTGTGTGAAATAATGCAGGATACATTATTAATTAGATTTTGTGGAGTTTGAGTCCCACTTCAGAGACTTCCGAGCCTTGCTCTTTTTTTCCACTCCATCGAAACCCAGTTACATGTAAGATTTGTTCCAGCTAAGGTTCCTTCACAGATACTCGGGATGTTGATCCCCCTATATTGTTTAAGTATTTTACAACTAATCTAATAACTTGTTTCCCTTGGTAAAAGTAAAATTAATTACATGCACATTTCACCATGTTTTATCCTTTAAAAAAAGTAGAGAAACATACTTTCTTCACCTGCAATTAAGTAATGGCCCGGAGCAGAAGTGCAACTGGGAGGAGGGCCAGCATGACTGGGGTGGGCAGAGAGGCGGAGGAAGAGCTGGGAGTAGGGGGAGTTAACTTGCACTTACCAAGATTGTGTGGTCCAGGGTGTGCTTTAAACCCCCACACTTGGGCCCAGATTCAAAAAGCACTTACGCCGACGTATCTCGAGATACGCCACGTAAGTGTAACTATGCGCCGTCGTATCTGTGCGCCGTGCCCACAAAACTAGATACGCCGGAAAATAGGCTTCCTACGACCGACGTAACTTGCCTACGCCATCGTATCGTGGGTGTATAGTTACGCCGGACGCATTTGATTTTCTGGGAGCTACGCCGATTCACAAACGTAGTTGCGCCCGGCGCATCATATACGCGGTTTGCGTAAGACTTACGTCCGGCGTAAAGTTATTCCCCATATAGGAGGTGCAACTCATGCAAAGGTATGAACTAGGGAACAGCCGTCGTATTTTACGTCGTTTACGTAGTAGTACGTGAATAGGGCTGGGCGTGAGTTACGTTCATGTCGTATGCAGTGATTCGACGTATCTTAGGGAGTAGTTTTGATGTGATTCTGCGCATGCGCACTGGGTTGCGTCCACGGGACGGCGCATGCGTCGTACGTTATTCGTATCTTTATGACGCTCAGTACATCATTTACATGGGGTCACGCCTCATTAGAATAGCTCACGCCCACTTCCACCTACGCTGGCTTACGCCGAGGAAACCCAGCATAGATTTGGGGGCCAAGTGCTTTGTGAATACTGTGCTTGGCGCCAGTGGCGTCTCCAGCTTTCATATTTAGGGGGGGCACATGGGGGGACAGGGACAAAATTAGGGGGGCCAACTATAAAATGCAATTATATATCCTGGGGCCCTTTACTACGATCCCACTATGGGCCCTTTCACATGTTCTGCAGTGAGCTCCCTTCCTACTATACTGGGCCCCCCCAGGGTGGCAGAAAACAAGAGATATATGTCACCAGCACACCAAAGAAAATATAAGGGTCCAAAGCAGTGGGAGAACTATCAGGGTTGCAAAGGTTGTCTTGCCACCGGGCCCTGGTGTTCTGCCACAGTGGGGATCCCCAGCTGTCCTGTCCCTGCTATTGACAGCGCTGGTCTGGCATCTGTCTCCTTGGCAGCGGCGGCAGTCTATTAGGACCTAGTGCTGGTGACATTATGGGTGCATGCAGGGGAAGCCTGGCACTATTGGTTATAGAGAGCCGAGCCCCCAGCTGGTCACCTAGCAGCAGTAATGCTGTATAACCTTCTCTGTTGACATGCTGATCGGCATGTGATCCAGGTGATGCTCCCAGTCAGATCTAATAAACACAGTATTTATTAGCATCAAGAGTACAACCACATAAATATAATCAACCGTATGATCAGCAGCCATGTGGGCTCTATGCCTGTAAAGTGTGGGCTTTGATCAATAAAATCACTGATATTTATGACTAGGATTTGACTGGGAGCATCACCTGGATTGCATCCCGATCAGCATGTCAGAGAAGGGTCCACTGCTGCTAAGCAATCCCGCCAGGAAGCCGACACTCCACAGTGCTAATCAATGTATGGGCTGCCTAAGAGCTAAGACCAGCCATAGACAGTTTAAATCTCAGCTGGTTCAGCAGAAACTGGCTGAGATTTGAACCATTAATGAGCAGATTCTCTTATGATTATCACTAGTGGTTGCTGTATAGTCACTAGTGATAATCACTGTTTGTCGGGAGAATATAATTGCTGGGCAGGAGGGATATTCCTGTCAGCACTGTCTGTTGATGGGGGAATCATGCCAGTTTCTTTCCTGCAATCTGTGGATGTAGGAAAGAAATTTGCACCATATATTATCTGCCTTACTGAAAGTGAAAGTAAATTGTGAATGTTTTGAAAGAACAGGAGAGGGGGAGGGAGACAGATGGGGGAGAGAAGGGATGGAGATAATGTAGTTCAGTGATTACAGTGTACTGCAGTCTGCAGTGCACACACTTAAACACGGTCCAGGCTAGAATATCTGGTTGTGTGAGCGCTCGCATTATGCAGTGTTGGCGAGCCGAGGGAGGGGGAGGAATCCCCCGCAGAGCTGACTGGGGATGCTCTCCCTCTTGGGGAGCAAAATACAAAAATTGCAAAAAAAAAAAAATTTTTTTTTTTTGTTGGGGGGGCACATGGTGGGGCACAGCATGATGTTGGGGGGGTCAGGGCCCCCTCTGGCCCCCCCCCTAGGGACGCCCCTGCTTGGCGCTCTGCGCTACGCCGTCATAGCCTAAAAAAGATACGCTATGCCAGCATAACTATGCGCCAATGTATGTGAATCCGGGCCATAAACTTTATTATTGGTCTCACTAAAGAAAGACGGTGGCTAGGGACCACTATACATTGCTCTCAGGAAGCTTTTGTCAATTTGACTCACTGCTAAGATAATGAATATCCCAAGTCACAGGGCATTTTTCTTCCTTAGTACAGTTACACTCTTTGGGCTTATGCCAGTGGGCGTTGTTTTTGAAAAGTCAAATGCAGGTCAGCAAAATCCTATTGTCTTTGAATGAGCAATACACATGAAAGTTCAGAGACTGTATTGTGTTTGATTGGGAAAATGCAGCCATGGACAAAGTCATCCAACGACATGAGCATTTTGGAGGGTTGTGGAAGAACATTAGGGAAGAAGGTCTTATGCTGATATCCACATAAATTCCTGGCTGCAAATATTAGATAATACATGTGTATTGCCAACAGTGTACGCGTATGGGTGATGTCATTGGTATTCGGCATGCAATAATAATTGTCACGTATTATATCACTCTACAGTAACAAGGTGGAAAGTTTGGCGAAAGGGCTTCATGTATTTAAAGAATTTGACTTTTGAATTTGGCTTAATTCAGGTGCAAATACGTCATAACATTTATTTGTGTTTCCTATTCTTCTTTTCCAGATGTTTCGGTGAGTTTGCTGTCCCTTTTGGTCACAGCCTGTGGACTTGCCCTCTTTGGAGTTTCCTTGTTTGTCTCATGGAAGCTTTGCTGGATCCCCTGGCGAGAACGTGGCCTGAAAGGGAGCAAAGAACATGAGCACCTGAATTATACAGACAGCGACACAAATGAGCATGACTACAGCGACAACTATTTGGGGCAGCCGCCTCTTTTCCCGGAATCATCAATGAAGATCAGCCACACCTCCCCCGACATCCCGCTGGAGGCCAAGAGTGGCAACAAGGAAAACTGTGTTCACAATGTTCGGATGCATCGGCAAATCACTGAGCCAACCTCCTCTGCTCGGTCAGTGTCCATAATATTTATTTCTGTGTTTATTGCCAATTAAAACCAAATTGAACCCTCACATCTTTTAAAGTGGATATGAACCCACTCTCATCCTTTCTAAACTACTGCCATAGTGCTGATCTATAAGGATATAGGCGCCTCCTGCATGTATCCTTACCTGTCAAATGTCTCCCCTCTGTCTGTTATAAGAACTGAAAAACTGCAGATTCTCGGTGGGTGGAGTCGCGATGTCAGTAGACTGTCCGCCCACCTCTACACTCCCCTTGTCAACATGCATTTTCTCCTGTGTATTCCTTACACTAAATTATGCTATGATCACTAACATCCAGTCAAAATCCAGAAAAGTAACCACATGACGGGGGAGTGCAAAATCTGGTGCAGCTCTGCAAATAAACCAATCAGCTTCCTTTTTTTTTTTCAAAGCTTATTTGAACAAGCTGGTGTTAGAAACTGATTGGCTACCATGCAGAGCTGCACCAGATTTTGCACTCTCCCATTTTTGTAAATCAACCCCATAGTGTTTTATGTAAAAAAAAAATGCAAAACATTTATTAGTGAATACTTTTCATATTGGGGGTGTGTTTTTCACTTCTGGTCTCATCTCCAAGACACAAAATAAAGAGAAATCTTCCTAGCAGGATAAAGATGGCACACAATCTTTACAGGGATTTTAAAGCGGTAGTAAACCGCCATGCTTTTTTTTTTAAAACCTGCAAGGTAAAGTTATAATGTGCTAGTATGCATTGCATACTAGCACATTATGTGAGAATTACCTTAAAACATAGCCCTCCAGTGACTAACTGTCACCGCTAACAGGGTTTCCATCTTCATCTTCCTTCCAGGTTCGTGTCATCCGGCTGTCTGATTGGCTACACCACGATGACGTCACGGCACAGGACTCTGAAGGAATGGCACAGGAATGCTGTTCTTTCAGAGCCCATGTGCTGGTAGCATCACCGGCCCATTCACAAGTAAATATCTCCTACAGTGCACGTTTTAGAGATATTTACTGTACTTATAGGTAAGCCTTATAGGCTTACCTATAGGTAGATATCAACCATGTGAGTTTACTCCCAATTTCTATCTCTATCCAAAAGAAATGAAAAGTTTTGGCTGCACATGCATTTAATACAGGAGGAGCACTCTTTGCCTCTGTGTCCCTAATTGAGACTTTGGATGGGGCATGCTGCAGACAGCAGGAGGTAGAGGGAAAGAAGGGGAAGAGTGATCCTTCCACCTGACCTATTTGCTTGTGGGTACATTTCTGCTTAAGCTTTGGAGCTCTGTAAACAACATACTGCTTTATGCAAAGCAGACAAGTATACACAGGTAAACACATGAATGCAGAGTACTACCAACTGGCTAAAGATGAAAATACATAATATTATATATAGTGACAGGGGCCCAGATTCACAACGGAGATACGACGGCGTATCTCCAGATACACCGTCGTATCTCTGCGTTGCGCCGTCGTATCTATGCGACTGATTCTTAGAATCAGTTACGCATAGATATCCATTAGATCCAACAGGCGTAAGTCTCTTACGCCGTCGGATCTAAACTGCATTTTTTTTTTGCCCGCTAGGTGGCGCTTCCGTCGAAATCCGCGTCGAGTATGCAAATTAGCTAGATACGCGAATTCCCGAACGTACGCGCGGCCGACGCAGTAAAGTTACAACGTTTACGTTAGGCTTTTCCCGGCGTAAAGTTGCCCCTGGGTCTATGAGGTGCAGCCAATGTTAAGTATGGCCGTCGTTCCCGCGTCAAAATTTGAAAAAGTTACGTCGTTTGCGTAAGTCATCCGTAAATGGGGCTGGACGGCATTTACGTTCACGTCGAAACCAATGACGTCCTTGCGATGTCATTTGGAGCAATGCACACTGGGATATTTTACGGACGGCGAAATGCGCAGTTCGTTCGGCGCGGGGACGCGCTTAATTTAAATGATACACGCCCCTACCCGCCGAATTTGAATTCCGCCGGGTGATTTGCGATACGCCGCCGCAACTTACGAAGCAAGTGCTTTGAGAATACAGCACTTGCCCGCGTAAGTTGCGGAGGCGTAACGTAAATCAGATACGTTATGCCCGCACAAAATTGCGCGGCTGTACGTGAATCTGCCCCTAAATGTGTTTTTTTTGTAATCCTGACTATAATAAAGGAAGAAAAAAATCCAAACTGCTATACATTACATTCTGAATAAAATATGTGTGAAAGGCAATGGGAAAAATTAGCATGAAAGGGAGTAACATTTTTCTGAAAGGCAATGTGAAAGAAAAAACATGAAAGAGAGGAAGGTGCAAAAAAATAAATAGTAAACTCAATTAGTATTTCGGACAGACAGTGAGGGCATTATCAGCCTTAGCAAGGCTTTTAGCAGATACACAATAAAGCTTTCCTAAGCCCTGTCATTTTTCAAGATATGGTTGCCCAGTGTTGTTAGGTGCTACCTTTGGAAATTCTGAGTTGTCTGTTATTACGGCATCATAACCTTCAACTATAAAGCCCAACATGTTTGACGGCAGTGGCGGCTGGTGCTCAAATTTTTTTGGGGGGGCGCAAACGAAAAAAAAAAATTGCAGCCTCACTGTGCCCATCAAATGCAGCCACTGTGCCATCAATTGTCACCACTGTGCCATGCCATCAAACGCAGCCACTGTGCCATTAATTGTCACCACTGTGCCATGCCATCAAACGCAGCCACTGTGCCATCAATTGTCACCACTGTGCCATGCCATCAAACGCAGCCACTGTGCCATGCCATCAAACACAGCCACTGTGCCATCAATTGTCACCACTGTGCCCTTTAATTGTCACCACTGTGCCCTTTAATTGTCACCGCTGTGCCCTTTAATTGTCACCGCTGTGCCCTTTAATTGTCACCACTGTGCCCTTTAGTTGTCGCTGCTGTGCCCTTTAATTGTCGCCGCTGTGCCCTTTAATTGTCCCTACTGTGCCCATTGTCGCCACTGTGCCTATTGATGTCGCTGCTGTGCCCTGTAAAGTGCCCCTTTCCCCCCCGCCCGGCCCTTACCTTTACTGGAGTCAGCCATCCACGTCCCTCGATATCTTCTACCGCCCTCGATGACTGACAGGCGTCTCAGCCAATCAGGTTACCGGTAGCCAGAATCAGCCAACCTGATTGGCTGAGACGCCTGTCAGTCTTATCCAAGGAGCGAATCCCTAGTGCGCTCCTTGTATAAGCTTCCGGGACCCGAGGGCTGTACTCGGAAAAGCCTATCAGAGTCGTTGGCTCTGATAGGCACTTCCGTACAGCCAACCAGATGTCGTTTTTCAGATGGCCGGACATGAGCGCCGACCATCTGAATAGAACAGCGGCGATAATAACATAGATTCATGCAATGCATGAATCTATGTTATTAGACTCAATGGCGGTGAGAGCCAGAGGGGGCGGCGCTCCAGCGCCCTCTATGGACGAACCGCCACTATTTGACGGTATACACAGTCAACACTAAGCTTAAACTCATAATAATTTAGGTGCAACACAGAGAATCTAACCTCCAAAAATACAGAGAGGGCTCTGCTTAACTGCTTAGCGGGTGCGCCACGTACATTTACTGTGCCAGATCACGTACCTATTACGAGATCTGACTCTCCCGGTTTTGGGGGGCGCGCGCACCGCCGGCGGCCCACTCCTGTTGTGATTGGACACATCGGGAGCCAATCAGTGGGTCCGGTGGACGCGATGTCCACTGGGACCCACCGACCATTCAGGAGAAAAGCAGAACGGCGGTCTGCCTATGTAAACAAGGCAGGGCGCCGTTCTGTGATAGAGGAATGTGCTGATCCTGTGTTTCTGCTAAGCTGAGTACACAGTACCCTCGGCTCTGTCTATTTCGGCGGCGCTCGTTCCCTCCTTCCCCTCCGAGGCAGCCGTTCGGGATATGACACGCACCCACGATTTCCCCTTGATTTTAAGGGGAAAAAAGTTTGTGTTATACGCCAATAAATACGGTAGTTGCTTGGACGCAGATAGCTGACAGCTTAGTGTTTCAGTTGTACGAGGGAGGGGGTATAACTGTAGCAGGACCATGGATCAACAGTCAGTGGCGTCACTAGGGTTGGTGTCACCCGGTGCGGTAAAACATGGTGTCAGCCCCTCTGTCTAGGCTGCCCAGCACCAAGCAGGCAGCGCACGGGCACGGGGCGCACCCCAAACCAGCCCCTGTAAATGATAGTATAGGGCAGTATAGTGGCAGGTTAGGGTAGTATAGTGTGGTATAGTAGCAGGTTGGTGTAGTGGGGTGGTATAGGACAGGTTAAGGTGGTATAGGGCATGTTGGGGTGATATAGGGTAGTTTGGGGTGGTATAGGGCAAGTTAGGGTTGCATAGGGCAGGTTGGGGTGGTATAGGGCAAGTTAGGGTGGTACAGGGCAGGTTGGGGTGGTATAGTGCAAGTTAGGGTGGCATAGGGCAAGTTGGGATGGCATGGGAAAGGTTGGGGTGGTACAGGGCAAGTTAGGGTGGCATTGGGCAGGTTGGGGTGGTATAGGGCAAGTTATGGTGGCATAGGGCAGATTGGGGTGGTACAGGGCAAGTTAGGGTGGCATTGGGCAGGTTGCGGTGGTATAGGGCAAGCTATGGTGGCATAGGGCAGATTGGGGTGGTACAGGGCAAGTTAGGGTGGCACAGGGCAAGTTGGGGTGGCATGGGAAACTTTGGGGTGGCACAGGGCAGGCTGGGGTGGTACAGGGCAGGCTGTGGTGGCACAGGGCAGGCTGGGTGGTACAGGGCAGGCTGGGTGGTACAGGGCTGTTTAGGGAGGTACAGGGCAGGCTGGGGTGGTATAGGGCTATTTGGGGTGGTACAGGGCAGGCTGGGGTGGTACAGTGCAGGCTGGGTGATACAGGGCAGGCTGGGTGATACAGGGCAAGTTGGGGTGGCATGTAAAAAGTTTGGGGTGGCACATGGCAGGCTGGGGTGGTACAGGGCAGGCTGTGGTGGCACAGGGCAGGCTGGGTGGTACAGGGCAGGCTGGGGTGGTACAGGGCAGGCTGGGGTGGTACAGGGCTGTTTAGGGGGGTACAGGGCAGGCTGGGGTGGTATAGGGCTGTTTGGGGTGGTACAGGGCAGGCTGGGGTGATACAGGGCAGGCTGGGGTGGTACAGGGCAGGCTGGGGTGACACAGAGCAGGCTGGGGTGGTACAGGGCAAGCTTGGATTGCACAGGGCAGGCTGGGCATGTCAGCTAAAAAAAAAAAAACGGGATGGTGTCACCCCTCTAGCGGGTGTCACCCGGGGGGCGGACCGCACCCCCCTAGCAATGCCTCTGTCAACACAGTCTCATAATCATTATTTGACTTTATGACCGCTTTAAAGGTAATTTTCCATGATGACTTTCTGAGGTTGCATCAGTGTAATGCTGAAGAAGGGCATGCAGATCCAAGTGCAAAACAAGCTTCTTGGCTACCTTACTATATGTAGATGAACAACCTGTAATCTCAGCAGAGCTTCTTCTTTGCCACATTATACAATGCACAATCTATTTCTGGAAATGTTCAGGCAGTAAAACTGGGTCATTGTCTTTACATCAGACAGTAATAAATGTATTAATATGATAGAAAACAGTAGGGGTTTCATTGATTAGATATCATTCTTTAGCTTAGTATTTGATCTATGGAACTATAATGAATGTTAAGCAGGAATTCTCGTTTTCCAAGCTGTTAAACAGGATGGAATATTAAATATTTACAATATAAAACGATTGCAGAAAAAAATATAAGAGATTGTTGCACATCGTAATGTATATAAATGCAAGTACCCAATAACGTGGGCTGGGATTAAAAAGAGCTCCTTAACCACTTAAGCCGCGAACCATTTGGCTGGCCAAAGACCAGGCCACTTTTTGCGATTCGGCACAGTGTCGCTTTAACTGACAATTGTGCGGTCGTGTGACGTGGCTCCCAAACAAAATTGTCATCCTTTTTTCCCCACAAATAGAGCTTTCTTTTGGTGGTATTTGATCACCTCTGCATTTTTTTTTTTTTTTGCGCTATAAACAAAAATAGAGCGACAATTTTGTACTTTTTGATATAATAAATATGCCCAATTTTATTGATTGTTTTGCGCAAAAGTTATAGCGGCCCGGATTCTGAAAGATGCGCGTATCTTTAGGCGGGCGTAGCGCATCTCATATGCGCTACGCCGCCGTAACTTAGTCAGACAAGTAGTGTATTCAGAAAGATCTTGCGCCCGAAGTGACGGCGGCGTAGCGTATATGGGCCGGCGTAAGCCCGCCTAATTCAAACTAGGCTGGTAGGGGGCGTGTTGTATGGTAATGAATCGTGACCCCACGTAAATGATGCACCTAACGAACGGCGCATGCGCGCTCATGCTCAGTATCACGTCGAATTTTCTCCGTAAATTACGCTGGCTCAATGTTTAGTCGACGTGAACGTAACCTACGCCCATCCCCATTCACGGACGACTTGCGCAAACAACGTAAAATACGACGCTGTTCCGACATTTCCGACGTCTATACCTAACATGACTTACCCCTGCTTTATGAGGGGTAAAGTTACGCCGGTCGGACGCCTTACGTAAACAGCGTATTTTTTATACGCCGGGCGCAGGTACGGTCGTGAATCGGCGTATCTAGCTGATTTGCATATTCGACGCGAAAATCAACGGAAGCGCCACCTAGCGGCCAGCGTAAATATGCACCTAAGATACGATGGCGTAAGACTTACATCAGTCGTATCTTAGACAAATTCTGGCGTATCTGATTCTTTGAATCAGGTGCCGAGATATGACGCCTCACATTCAGACTTATGACGGCGTAAGTCCTTTGTGAATCTGGGCCCTGGTCTACAAAATAGGGTATCGTTTTATGGCATTTTTATTATGAATAAGTAAAAATATGAAAAAGTAAAAAATTTGCTTTTTTTCAATTTTTTTTTTTTTTCGTTTATAGCGCAAAACATAAAAATACCACCAAAAGAAAGCTCTATTTGTGGGGAAAAAAGGACGTCAATTTTGTTTGGATACAACTTTGCACGAGCGTGCAATTGTCAGTTAAAGCGACACAGTTCCGTAACGCAAAAAAAAATGCCCGGTCATTAAGTAGCCAAATCTTCTGGGGCTGAAGTGGTTAACATTGTCTAGACCAGGGGTCTCAAAACTTTTTAAACAAAGGGCCAGTTTACCATCCTTCAGACTTTAAGGGGTCGAACTGTGGCCAGTAGAAAAGGACTCAGCGTCAATGGGAGTGAACAATGTTCCATCATCGGTGTCAGTGGGGGGAATAGTGTCCCATCATCGGTGTCAGTGGGGGGAATAGTGTCCCATCATTGGTATCAGGGGAAGGAATAGTGTCCCATCATTGGTATCAGGGGAGGGAATAGTGTCCCATCATTTGTATCAGGGGAAGGAATAGTGTCCCATCATTGGTATCAGGGGAGGGAATAGTGTCCCATCATTGGTATCAGGGGAAGGAATAGTGTCCCATCATTGGTATCAGGGGAAGGAATAGTGTCCCATCATTGGTATCAGGGGAAGGAATAGTGTCCCATCATTGGTATCAGGGGAAGGAATAGTGTCCCATCATTAGTAACGGTGGGAAGAATAGTGCCCTGCCATTGATTTCAGAGGGAGGATTAGTGCCCCATTGTTGGTGTCAGTGGGGGGAATAGTGCCCCATCATTGTAACAGTGCCCCAAGGGCTGGATGAAGGCGAGCAAATGGCCACATCCAGCCCCTGGCCACAGTTTGGAGATCAATGGTCTAGACTAATATATATGTACTGTGTGTGTATGTATGTATATATGTGTGTGTGTGTGTATATATATATATATATATATATATATATATATACACACATTACCAGGGCTTTTTTTCTCAGAGATTAGGTGCAGGAACTCCCCCCTTCTGAGACCCCCCCCCCCTTTCTACGCACCCTATGCTCTTCTGAGCACCATCCCTTCATCCCTACCCACCTACCAGTACTGAACAAGTATCATTTTGAGGTGCTAATGAGAATTAGTTCTTGTCTTAAAACAAGAAAAGCAGTAAAATAGATCCCCTGGAGCCTGCTTACTGTAGAGAGAAGAGAGTAGGAACCCCAGTGGCCAGGCGTCCCAGGCTGCAGTGCGCCCTAGGCGGCTGCCAAGTTTTCCTAGTGGTAGCACCGGCCCTGGAACTGTGTTCCTGCTGAAAATGAGCCCTGCACATTACAGTGGTAAATGTTGGGCATTGATCAATAACAAGGGTGATGGATGGATGGTTAGTTTACTGGTCAGTATTTTTGTAAGGTTCTTTTTGTTTCTTACGCATGGGACTAATTCCATTTTTATCCTTATTTAAGACATAATTCGATCAGAAGACAGTTGAACCTTTCAAACCCCGACTTCAACATCCAGCAGTTTCAGAAGCAGGATCAGCTGACTGGAATTGGGCGAATCAAGCCTGAGCTGTATAAACAGAGGTCTGTAGAGACAGACGATAGTCGAAGGAACAATACCCAATCTTGTGGGAAGCTCAACTTCATCATTAAATATGATTGTGACTTGGAAAAACTTATAGTAAAGATTCACAAGGCGGTTGGCCTACCAGCCAAAGACTTCTCCGGGACATCAGACCCTTATGTCAAGATTTATTTACTTCCGGATCGGAAGACTAAACACCAGACTAAGGTGCACCGGAAGACTCTGAATCCCGTGTTTGATGAAGTTTTTCTATTTCCTGTTCCTTATAATGAGTTGCCCAGTAGGAAACTCCACTTCTCTGTCTATGATTTCGATCGTTTCTCAAGACACGACGTCATTGGCCAGATCATAGTGGATAATTTTTTAGACTTGGCGGATTTTCCTAGGGAAAGTAACATCTGGAGGGACATTGAACACGTCACTAATGTAAGTAATCTGGTCCTCGAATGTCTATATAATATACAGTATTATAAATGTTTTTTTTAGAATGAAAATCAGCTTGTACCGATGGTTTTTATTATGTCTTTTTGTCCAATTTATTCATTTATTGGATTTAGTGAATAAGGTCATGTAAAGGACAAAAATTTGTTGCAGCCAGTCAGAATACAGTTTACTATTTTAAGCTTAAAAAAAAACACGATTGGTTTCTAGGGGTTACTAATCTTTTAAAAAATATCAATCTTAAAGTGGTATTAAAAGCAAAAATGTAATACAGTGAAACCTCGGATTACGAGCATAATCCGTTCCAGGAGAATGCTCGTAATCCAAAGTACTTGCATATCAAAGCGAGTTTCCCCATTCAAGTCAATGGAAATGAAAATAATTAGCTAGATTCAGTAAGAGTTAGGTCGGCGTATCAGTAGATACGCCGACCTAACTCGGAATCTGCGCCAACCTAAGTTTAAGTGTATTCTCAAACTGAGATACACTTAAACCTATCTAAGATGCGCCGTCCTATCTTAGGGTGCAATATTTAGGCTGGCCGCTAGGTAGCGCTCCCATTGCGTTCGGCATAGAATATGTAAATCACTAGATACGCCTATTCACGAACGTACGTCCGCCCGTCGCAGTAAAGATACGCCGTTTCCGTAAGAGATAGGCCGCCTAAAGATAAACATGCCCCCTAGGTGGCGTAGCCAATGTTAAGTATGGCCGTCGTTCCCGCGTCGAAATTTTAAAATTTTACGTCGTTTGCGTAAGTCATCCGTGAATAGGGCTGAGCGTAATTTACGTCCACGTCGAAACCAATACGTCCTTGCGGCGTACTTTGCCGCAATGCACACTGGGATATGTACACGGACGGTGCATGCGGCGTTTGTAAAAAACTTCAATCACGTCAGGTCACCCCCCATTAGCATAAAACACACCCCCTCAGCATAATTTGAATTAGGCGCGCTTACGCCCGCCGCATTTACGCTACGCCGCCGTAACTTAGCAGGCAAGTACTTTGTGAATACAGTACTTGCCTAGCTAACTTACGGCGGCGTAGTGTAAATACAATATGCTACGCCACCGCAAAGTTGCGGCGGGCTACTTGAATCCAGCTAACTGTGTTCCACATTGACTTCAACGGCATGCAATACTGCATGCGGCCAGAGGTGGGGGGAGCCAGAGAGCCTCGGAAACAGCCGGAAAGGTCCGAGGACAGCTCGGCTGACCTCAGAAAGGCGCGGGAACGGAGTATTTCCGTGTCTTTCTGAGCATTTAGAACGGCGCCGATCGGCTGGGATCAACGGCGTTCGGCTCCAGCACCCCCCCTCCTCAAGCCAAACGTGGTACTGCACACCGCTTTGGCCTGAATCCTGCTCGTTTTGCGAGACAACACTCGCAAATCGAGTTAGGATTTTTAGTATCACTTTAAGGTTAAAAAAAGAATTAGGCTTTACAACCACTTTAAGTCTATTGACTCTCCTTGCTTGGTCTTGAATTCAACATTTTTCTTTTTAAGTGTTACTTTCTTGAGTCCATTTCTTAGAGACTGGAACTTTCCATCTTCAGTAGTGTCACAGATCATCTTTCTTCTGACCGGAATGTAATGGAATGATTCATATTTGATTATTGAAAACTACTGACAAATTGTTTTGCCCTCATCTAAACTGTAACTAGGCAATTACTTGTCTGACAGTGCGAAGGACCACCTCTAAAATGAGATGCCTTTTTGTTCTATGTACCTGACCCTATGTACTGAGGGAGGGATGCTTCTGAAAAGATATTATTTTCAACTCAGCCTTGTATTCCTAATTATACACATACAGCAAAGTATGCATGACTTTTAAGAGTTTGTCACTTTTAAATACTTTTTTATTCAAGTGATTGGTTTATTGTGTAGTTTTTAGGAAATTCCTCTCTTACAACTGGTGAGGTGGGGGGGCGGCCGGAAAGGCCGAGGATAGTTCGGCTGACCTCTGCAAACCTCGGAAAGGCTCGTGAACAGAGGGGTAGATTCACGTACGGGCGCCTAAAATTAGGACGGCCTAGCCTACTCTTTTTAGGATACACCGCCTTAAATTATTTAGGTTAGAAGTGATTCTCAAACCACTTACCTTGAAATTTTCGGCGGCGTAGCCTAAAACGAGCGGGCGTAAGCGCGCTTAATTCAAATGACTGGGAGGGGGGCGTGTAGTATTGAAATGAGGCTTGACCTCACGTTTTTTGACGTTTTTTACACTGCGCATGCGCCGGGCGACTACATTTCCCAGTGCGCATTGCGGCTAAGTAGGCCGTACGGGCCTATTGATTTCGACGCGTTCGTAAACTACGTAAATCCCGATTCGCGGACGACTTGCGCAAAGGACGTAAAAAATTAGAACCTCGCGGCGGGAATGGCGGCCATACTTAACATTGTTATTTCACCTCAAAGGTGGAATAACTTTAGGCGGCCTATCGCGTACGGAAACGACGTAACTCGACGGTGTAGGCCCGGCGTACGCTGGTAAATCGTCGGGAATCGGAGTATCCCCTCATTTACATAATCTAGGACGGCCGCAATGGAAGCGCCATCTAGCGGCCAAAAGAAACATTGCAACCTAAGATAGAATGGCGCAAGCCAGCCTATCTTAGGTATGTCTAAGTGTATATCTGTTTGAGAATACACTTAAACATAGGCCGGTGACTTGTCTTCAATGTTCCCCTATGGGGGAAGTTCCTCCACTGACTGCGCAGGCGCAAACTTCCTGACGGAAATCCCCGAACCTCGCCCGGCATCCAGGCTCATTCTTTAACATCCCCGTGGATTGGAGGATGTTAAAAAAAGAGCCAGGAGGCCGAGCGAGCAAAGCGAGCCGTCCGAGCGCAGCGAGGACGTGAGGCCGACTGGCCACTTTCCTCTAAGTCCACGTCGCCCTGGATGCCGGCCGCCGTTCGGGGATTTCCGTCAGCAAGTTTGCACCTGCGCAGTGCTTGAAGGAACTTTCCCGGTGGCTGGAACCATCTCTGCGCATCGGTTCGCGCATGCGCTGGAACTTCCATGATACCTGGAACCAGCACGGCAGATCACCGGCTTAGATTCAGAGTTAGGTCGGCTTATCTGTAGATAAGCCGGCCTAACTCTTTGTGAATCTACCTAAGAGTATTTCCGAGGTTTGCCGAGGTCAGCAGAACTGTCCTTGGGCCTTTCTACCCGTTTCCAAGGGTCTCTGGCGCCCCCCGCATCTGGCCGCCTGCAGTATTGCATGCCATTGAAGTCAATGTGGAACAAATTATTTTTGTTTCCATTGACTTCAATGGAGAAACTCGCTTTAATATACAAGTACTTTGGATTACGAGCATTCTCCTGGAATGAATTATGCTCGTAATCCAAGGTTCCACTGTATTGGTTTCCTTTGAATAGAACCTGTACTGCAGAAGCTGTGTCCACAAAAGACAAGTGAAGGACAAATGACTAGTCCTAGTATTGTGTGCAAGCTCCCTACAGTTGATCTTTTCAGTGACATGTTTTGCATAGCTCCCAACTGTCCCTGATTTCGAAGGACAGTCCCTGATTTGGAACAATGTCCCTCTGTCCCTCTTTACCCCTCATTTGTCCCCTAATTTTGGACTGATCCATATAGTTGTATCTAAAATGTACTTTTTATCTTTCAAAAAGTGTTTTCCAGTGCTAAACCTGCAAAAAAATACATTAAATGCATATACAATCTTTTTGGAGGATTTTTGTTGAAATAAATGGTCCGGCAACAGGGTCTCTTTAAAGTGGAGCTCCACCCAAAAAGGGGAAGCTCCGCTTGTCTGCCTCCCCCCCTCCGCTGACTTATGTGGTACCTTTTGGGGGGGGGGGCAGGTACCTGGCCTTGACAGGTACAAGTTTCCACTTCCGGCTCAGTTTGCCATTTTCGGACCCTCCTCCTTCCCCCCTGCAGCCGGCCCATTGAGAAAGTGCAGCGTGATTTGCGCATGCTCAATAGGAAAATGGCTGTGAAGCTGCAAGGCTTCTCTACCAATTTCCCTAAGTCATGTTGGTGGCAGCAGCACCCATGAGCTGAATAATCGGCTCGGGTGAGGATACGGCTGGATGCCTGGACAGAAAAGAACCCTAATAGTAAAAGTCAGCAGCTACAGTATTTGTAGCTGCTGACTTTTCTTTTTTTGGGGGGCTCCTCTTTAAGTATAAGACCTAAATAAATGCTGTGCTGGGTTTAAAGGGGTTGTAATGGTTCATGTTTTTTCACCTTAATGCATATCATGATTACCGGCCCCCCAGTCGCCCGTTTTACTTACCTGAGCTCTGGAAAGTCCAGGCTTCTCAGCTCTTCATTGGATAGATTGATAGCAGCACAGCCATTGGCTCGGGGCCAAGTCCTGCATTTGGCGGCTATGGATGCCGATGCAGGACTCGGGAGCACGCCCCCAAGGTAACCCCCTTGGGAGAGCGCTTCACAACGAGGGTTATCCGAGGCAGGGAGGAGCCAAGAGAGCCGTCCGGGGACCCCAGAAAATGCAGTTCAAGGCCACTCTATGCAAAACGAGCTACGCAGTGGAGGTAAGTATGACATGTTTGTTATTTAAAAAAATTTAAATAAAACCTTTACAGTCACTTTAATTTACTGCAATGGGTGTTCAAATCTGAGCCTTGGAGTCATCAGGATTGTTTGTAAAAATGGCGTTGAGTGATAGGCGTGCGCAAGGGGTGTGCCAGGTGTGCCTGGGCACACCCTAATCCTGGACATGGCAACCCATCAATCGCAATCTACCCATCGATCGTGGGCAGGTGACAGGTAAACTGCGGTCCTTCCTTGCTGACCCCCAGAACCTAGGCAGGAGGGGCGGCGGGGGTATAATTTAGTAAAACTGGTCTACATTTTCTGTAGACTTCTCCTCCTTTCCCTCTGGCTGACATTCAGTTGCCCCAGGAGGAAAATACAGGGGATCAGTACCAATATATGCCACCCCGCCACCCCTCCTGTCTCTGTTCCTCTTCTTTCTGCTGCCCAGGTCCCCCTGTGAGCTCTCCAGGTCCCCCCCCCCCCTTTGTTTCAGGATGGAGAGCGGGGAAGAGGCCAGTAAATATATCACACGCATATATGTGTTGGAGCTTTGAGGTGCACACACCTATGCATTGGGTTGTAATCAAAATCTGAAATCCCCCCCAACACTTGTTCATGATAAATTACCGTTTTTATCGGGGTATTGCGCGCTCCGGCGTATATCGCGCACCCCTAATGTGGACCCGCATTCCTGTAAAAAAAATGTTTAGTACTTACAGTTTTGGTGTCTTGCGCGGCGTCCATTGGCGGCCTCGTCGGGTCCGGCGTCCGTCTGCGGTTTCGGTGGTGTCCTCCTTGTCGGGTCCGGCGTCCGTCTGCGGCTTTGGTGGTGTCCTCCTCGTCGGGTCCGGGATCCGGCATCCGTCTGCGGCTTCGGTGGTGTCCTCCTCGTTGGGTCCGGCGTCCGTCTGCGGCTTCGGTGGTGTCCTCCCGGCTTCTCCCGCACTGTTACCCGTCGAATCGCCGCTTCCCGCGCTCAGTTTGAATGCCTGCGCCGACATATACGGTCGTGCAGTACACTTGGCTACATTCGGCCAGGCTCGGCTTCGCTCGTGCTCACGCTCTGTGACGTTTATGCGTGAGCACGAGCGAAGCCGAGCTTGGCCGAATGTACTGCACTCGGTATATGTCGGCTCAGGCATTCAAACTGAGCGCGGGAAGCGGGTATCGGCGTATATCGCGCACTCACGATTTCCCCTTATTTTAAGGGGGAAAAAGTGCGCGGTATACGCCGATAAATACGCTAGGTCCCTGCTATGCCTACCTTCCGCCTGAACTCTTCCCACTCTGTCCTGAACAAAACAAATATTCAAGTCAGCTCAATTCCACCTTTCATAAGGTCTAGGTTTGGCGTACCAATAATTGGACATTTTTAAAGCACCACTCAGGTCTGACGGGTGTACAAAAAAATGAAAATGATGCTCTTTGGAATATTCAGGAAACCCTCATGCTCACATCTCATTACCTTTTGTGGAGGTTATAATTGCGCCAGGCCCTTGGAACAGAAAAGATCCTTGCCTTGAGCTACCTTCCTAAACATGCCGGGGTGATGTCTCAGCAGAGCTGCGTACTAAGCCACATGGCAATACAAAACCTCCATTTAGTTATGGATATCATTCCATTTCTCCGTTATTTATTGGATTCTTCTCTGCTGGGGGAAATGAATGAATATTGAAGCCTTGCTGTGTTAAAAGGAGTGAAATCCTCAATACGCACGCTGGCATTGAGGATGTGAAAGGCGGCTGCGTTTGATTGATTAAATAGATTCCTTTTCCAGATTGACGTAGCTATACAATATTGAGCATGCAGTATTTATTAACAGTATTCTGTGCTGGATATATGGACAGTGATAGACATCTCTGGGATTGTACAAGCTTCTGAGATAAATCTGGGTCACTCCACCTCTTGTCTAAAAATCCAGTAAGCTTTTAATAGTGTTTGTGCTATCACAGAGGAGTATACAAATGAAAAGCATTGATGGATTTTCCTGTGCTGCTTAGTCTGCCTCACGCACTCAGCCAATCATGCGTCTGGCCTTTCATTTTGAGGCTTTATATTCACAATGCTGCTGTAAATCTAATGCTGAATTATATCATTTTGTGTAAGGGGAATATATATATGATTGGGACCACTGAACCATCTTAAATAAGGAAGGTCCAGTGCCGGCCCAAGACATTGCGCTGCCTGGGACCAAGAATGAAATGCTGCCCCCCCCCCCCCCCAAAAAAAAAATCACGCCAACCAAAAGGCCCCCACATTCATTATTTTATATCATGATAACTAAAGGGGACCCGTCATGGCTCTATACATGTATAAAGGAGTATAAAGAGGACCTGTCATTGCTCTATACATGTATAAAGGAGTATAACGAGGGCCTGTCATGGCTCTATACATGTGTAGGAGTATAAAGAGGACCTGCCATGGCTCTATACATGTATAAAGAGGACCTGTCATGGCTCTATACATGTATATAGAGGACCTGTCATGGCTCTATACATGTATAGGAGTATAAAGAGGACCTGTCATGGCTCTATACATGTATAGGAGTATAAAGAGGACCTGCCATGGCTCTATACATGTACAGGGAGTGCAGAATTATTAGGCAAGTTGTATTTTTGAGGATTAATTTTATTATTGAACAACAACCATGTTCTCAATGAACCCAAAAAACTCATTAATATCAAAGCTGAATATTTTTGGAAGTAGTTTTTAGTTTGTTTTTAGTTTTAGCTATTTTAGGGGGATATCTGTGTGTGCAGGTGACTATTACTGTGCATAATTATTAGGCAACTTAACAAAAAAAAAATATATACCCATTTCAATTATTTATTTTTACCAGTGAAACCAATATAACATCTCAACATTCACAAATATACATTTCTGACATTCAAAAACAAAACAAAAACAAATCAGTGACCAATATAGCCACCTTTCTTTGCAAGGACACTCAAAAGCCTGCCATCCATGGATTCTGTCAGTGTTTTGATCTGTTCACCATCAACATTGCGTGCAGCAGCAACCACAGCCTCCCAGACACTGTTCCGAGAGGTGTACTGTTTTCCCTCCTTGTAAATCTCACATTTGATGATGGACCACAGGTTCTCAATGGGGTTCAGATCAGGTGAACAAGGAGGCCATGTCATTAGTTTTTCTTCTTATATACCCTTTCTTGCCAGCCACGCTGTGGAGTACTTGGACGCGTGTGATGGAGCATTGTCCTGCATGAAAATCATGTTTTTCTTGAAGGATGCAGACTTCTTCCTGTACCACTGCTTGAAGAAGGTGTCTTCCAGAAACTGGCAGTAGGACTGGGAGTTGAGCTTGACTCCATCCTCAACCCGAAAAGGCCCCACAAGCTCATGTTTAATGATACCAGCCCAAACCAGTACTCCACCTCCACCTTGCTGGCATCTGAGTCGGACTGGAGCTCTCTGCCCTTTACCAATCCAGCCACGGGCTCTTCCATCTGGCCCATCAAGACTCACTCTCATTTCATCAGTCCATAAAACCTTAGGAAAATCAGTCTTGAGATATTTATTGGCACAGTCTTGACGTTGCAGCTTGTGTGTCTTGTTCAGTGGTGGTCGTCTTTCAGCCTTTCTTACCTTGGCCATGTCTCTGGGTATTGCACACCTTGTGCTTTTGGGCACTCCAGTGATGTTGCAGCTCTGAAATATGGCCAAACTGGTGGCAAGTGGCATCTTGGCAGCTGCACGCTTGACTTTTCTCAGTTCATGGGCAGTTATTTTGCGCCTTGGTTTTTCCACACGCTTCTTGCGACCCTGTTGACTATTTTGAATGAAACGCTTGATTGTTCGATGATCACGCTTCAGAAACTTTGCAATTTTAAGAGTGCTGCATCCCTCTGCAAGATATCTCACTATTTTTGACTTTTCTGAGCCTGTCAAGTCCTTCTTTTGACCCATTTTGCCAAAGAAAAGGAAATTGACTAATAATTATGCACACCTGATATAGGGTGTTGATGTCATTAGACCACACCCCTTCTCATTACAGAGATGCACATCACCTAATATGCTTAATTGGTAGTAGGCTTTCGAGCCTATACAGCTTGGAGTAAGACAACATGCATAAAGAGGATGATGTGGTCAAAATACTCATTTGCCTAATAATTCTACACTCCCTGTATATAGAGGACCTGTCATGGCTCTATACATGTGTAGGAGTATAAAGAGGACCTGCCATGGCTCTATACATGTATAAAGAGGACCTGTCATGGCTCTATACATGTATATAGAGGACCTGTCATGGCTCTATACATGTATAGGAGTATAAAGAGGACCTGTCATGGCTCTATACATGTATAGGAGTATAAAGAGGACCTTTCATAGCTCTATACATGTATAAAGAGGACCTGCCATGGCTCTATACATGTATATAGAGGACCTGTCATGGCTCTATACATGTATAGGAGTATAAAGAGGACCTGTCATGGCTCTATACATGTATAGGAGTATAAAGAGGACCTGTCATAGCTCTATACATGTATAAAGAGGACCTGTCATGGCTCTATTCATGTATATAGAGGACCTGTCATTACTCTTTACATGTAAAGGAATATCAAGAGGACCTGTCATGACTCTATAAATGTATATAGGAGTATATAGAGTACTTGACATGGCTCTATACATGTATAAAGGAGTATAAAGAGGGCCTGTCATGGCTCTATAGATGTATAAAGAGAACCTGTCATGGCTCTATACATGTATAAAGAAGTATAAAGAGGACCTGCCATGGCTCTATACATGTAGAGGAGTATACAGAGGACCTGTCATGGCTCTATACATGTATAAAGAGGACCTGTCATGGCTCTATACATGTATATAGAGGACCTGTCATTACTCTTTACATGTAAAGGAATATCAAGAGGACCTGTCATGACTCTATAAATGTGTATAGGAGTATAAAGAGGACCTGTCATGGCTCTATACATGTATAAAGGAGTATAACGAGGGCCTGTCATGGCTCTATAGATGTATAAAGAGGGCCTGTCATGGCTCTATACATGCATATAGGCGTATAAAAGGACCTGCCATGGGCTCTATACATGTATCCAGGAGTATAAAGGGACCTGTGAATTGTCGGCGGCCACAATGTCTTTTGCGCAAACGAATCAATGTACGCTAATTGTGGGGGTTTTTTTGGTACCAAAAATATGTAGAAGAATACATATTGGCCTAAACTGAAGAAAATAATTTATTTTTCTAAATTTTGGGGATATTTATTATAGCAAAAAGTAAAAAAATATATATATTTATAGCACAAAAAATAAAAACCGCAGAGGTGATCAAATAACACCAAAAGAAAGCTCTATTTGTGGGGAAAAAAAGGACATCAATTTTATTTGGGTAGCGGAGCTGGCAGAACGGGCTGGCGGGCATCAGTATGCTGTCCCCCTAAAAGTGCTGCCTGGTCCCATCATAGGGCCGGCTCTGGGAAGGTCGGTGAACTTTCCATGGAGTTAATCAAATTTCTACACCTGAATCAGAAGAACAAACACCAGAGAAAGGGCAATGGTCCTTTTTTGCTGTCTGTGTGCCATTAATGAAATTTCCCCTTCAGTTTCTGGCCTGGAGATGCAACATGACTATGGTAAGCCAGATAACTGCCTATAACCATCTTAAAGCGGTGGTTCACCCTTATTAACATCTTTTTAGCATAAAATTTGGCATAGTAGCGCGAGCTACAGTATGCCTGTCTTTATTTTTTTATCCCCGTACTCACTGTGCACTCGTAGATAGAAGATTACGACTCCCCGCGGGGAATGGGCGTTCCTATGGAGAGGGAAGGTGATTGACGGCCGGCTCTGGCACGTCACGCTCCCCGAAGACAGCCGGAACAGGTCTCGGCTCTTCACGGCGCTATACGGCGCCTGCGCACAGACTATGTGCAGGCGCCGTGAAGCGCCAAGTCCTATTTCGGCTATTTCCGGAGAAGCGTGACGTGCCAGAGCCGGCCGGCAATCACCTTCTCTCTCCATAGAAACGCCCATTCCCCGCTGGGAGTCGTAATCTTTTATCTACGAGTGCACAGTGAGTATGGGGATAAAAAAATAAAGACAGGCATACTGTAGCTCGCGCTACTATGCCGAATTTTATGCTAGAGGGAATTTTTTTTTTTTTTTTTTTTTTATCAATAGGGTGAACCCCCGCTTTAACCAAAACCCCCCCTGGGCCAATCTGATGTCCCCAAAAAAGGCCACAACATCACCTCTTTACTCACTGACAGTACTTGTCCTGGCCGGGAATGCCTGGAGGAGCACAATCCCGCCCCCTGCTTGTGATTAGAGAAATCATAAATCCCGCCTCTTTTGTCCAATCACTGTGCTGTGATTCGTTACAGCACAAGCTGATTTTTGGGAAGGGGGTGTGTCCCTGAATGGTAGTTTGGAAATGTGGTCACCCTACTCTTCAGTGGGTGGCAGGTGTTAATATAAAGACAGATTTTCAGGGTTATGCTTGTTGTAAGTAGAAATGATTATTATTTTTTTTACTGAGAAATGCACTGGAGTTCGGCTTTAATAATTACCCTTGGCAAGCTTCCTTTATTGCCTCCAAGGTCAACAAGAGATCTTTTTTCTTTAAATCATTCTGTAATTTCTTTTTATAAAGAGAGCTATGTATGTATGTCACATGGTGTCAAAGAATAGCAGTATCAGATGATGTGAAAATAACATGCATAGGCAAAAGAAGACATTGACTGATTTAATTGCTTTATGTTGTTTCAGCTCATCGGTATAATGTATAACAAGATGTTTAGTTCTCTCTAGAGGATTTGTCTTAGATTACACCTACACCGGATTACATACGGTCTCATTTTCCGAACTTCAAGCTATGACATTGTAAATGCCTTGTAATTTCTTATGCCGTGTACACACGGTCGGAATTTCCTTGGAAAAAAGTCAGACGGAATTTTTTCATCGGATATTCCAACTGGCCCGGATTCAAAGAGATTTGCGCTTTTTTTGCGGAGGCGCAGGGCAATGATTTTGCCCTGCGCCCCCGCAAATTTGCTCTGCTGCCCTTGATTCACGGAGCAGAAGCTCGGTGAATTGCGCGGGCACAATTGCCCAGCGCTAGAGCACGCAATTTAAATGATCCCGTAGGGGGCGGGAATCATTTAAATTAGGCGCGCTCCCGCACCGAGCGTAGAGCGCATGCTCCGTCGGGAAACTTTCCCGACGTGCATTGCGGCAAATGACGTCGCAAGGACGTCATTTGCTTCCAAGTGAACGTGAATGGCGTCCAGCGCCATTCACGAATCACTTACGCAAACGGCGTGAAATTCAAATTTCGCGACGCGGGAACGACGGGTATACTTTAGCATTGGCTGCCCCTACTATTAGAAGGGGCAGCCTTACGCTAAACACGCCGTAACTTGCGTACGCAGGGCTCGCGCAACATTGTGAATCGGTGTTAGTATGCAATTTCCATACTATACACTGAGCACAATGGGAGCGCCCCCTAGCGGTCATCGCAAGAATGCAGCCTAAAATATGCGTGGCATAAGAGCCTTATGCCACGCAGATTTTAGGCTGCAGTCGGCGTTACTGAATCAGGAGCATTCGTAACGCCGGAGCAAGTAAGCAATTGCGCTGTGTAACCTATGGTTACACAGGCGCAATTGCTTCTTGAATCTGGGCCCATGTTCTCTTTTCGGAAAGAATTTCTAGCGGAAATTCCGTTCGTCTGTAGGAAACTCAGACGGAGAAAAAAACACTTTGAAACATTGAACTCGTCGTACTGTTGTATGTCACCGCGTTATTGACGGTCAGGATTTGGTGTGACAGTGTGTATGCAAGACAGCTTGAACAGAATTCCGTCGGGAAAAATCAGTCAGAGTTCAGGGCCGATCCTAGGGTCACAGGCTCCTGGGTGCAGAAATATTTCTGGTGCCCCCACATGGGCGTGGTCATTTTACTAACTCCTCCTCTTTACAAATGTTTCTATGGCAATGACTCAACCACAGAGATGCTCCCCCACAAAGTCTTCATTACCCTGGGGTCCAGGGCTGGACTGGGACAAAAATTTGGCCCTGGACTTCATCCAGACCGGCCCACTTTAATTCAATAAAATGCTGCCCCCACCCCCCCGAAAAATCACGTCTACCAAAAGTCCCCTACATCCATTATTGTATATCATGAGAGGGGAATGAGAGAGAGGGAGGGTTGAGGGAAAAGGGGTGAGAGGAGGGTGAGTGTAAGAAAAAGAAAGGGGTGAGAGGGGGGTGAGTGTAAGAAAAAGAGAGTGAGTGTAAAAGAGAGGGGGTGAGTGTAGGACCCCTATTTACACCGAGGCGGTTTTTAGGCGCTTTTGGGCTAAAAATAGCGCCTGTAAAGCGACTGAAAAACGCTTCCGCTGCAGTCCCAGTGTGAAAGCCTGAGTGCTTTCACACTGGGGCGCTGCCAGGGCGTTAAAAAAAGTCCTCCAAGCAGCATCCCTGTTTTAAAAAATGGCCCACTGAGCTATCGGCCCACCGGGAAACTCCCTGTAGTCCCTATGGCCAGTCCATCCCTGCTGGGGTCCTTACATGATCTCTTAACAATAAACAAAATGCAGGAAGAGGAGCAGAGTACTTTATTGGGACCTGGAGTTGGGGCCTCTCTGATGGACACAAAGAGGGCTTCTGTTAGAGAGTCTGTTAGAAAGAGCCCCAGACATACTACAGACATGATACAGGAGATGGTCAGAGACTGCATGCAGACATAGTACAGGAGACGGTCAGAGACTGCAGACATGGTACAGGAGACGGTCAGAGACTGAAGACTTATGGCCAGATTCAGAGAGAGTTATGCCGGCGTATCAGTAGATACGCCGACGTAACTCGGAATCTGCGCCGTCGTAAGTTTAAGTGTATTCTCAAACTGAGATACACTTAAACCTAGCTAAGATACGACAGCCTGCGCCGTGGTATCTTAGGGTGCAATATTTAGGCTGGCCGCTAGGTGGCGTTTCCGTTGAGTTCGGCGTAGAATATGTAAATGACTAGATACGCCTATTCACGAACGTACGTCTGCCCGTCGCAGTAAAGATACGCCGTTTACGTAAGGCGTTTTCAGGCGTAAAGTTATTCCATCAAATAGCTGGCCTAGTCAATGTTAAGTATGGCCGTCATTCCCGCTTTGAAATTTGAAAATTTTACGTCGTTTGCGTAAGTCGTCCGTGAATAGGGCTGGACGTAATTTACGTTCACGTCGAAACCAATACGTCCTTGCGGCGTACTTCGGAGCAATGCACACTGGGATATGTACACGGACGGCGCATACGCCGTTCGTAAAAACCGTCAATCACGTCGGGTCACCCCCCATTAACATAAAACACGCCCCCTCATCCTAATTTGAATTAGGCACGCTTACGCAGGCTCCATTTACGCTACGCCGCCGTAAGTTAGGAGGCAAGTACTTTGTGAATACAGTACTTCCCTCTCTGACTTAAGGCGGCGTAGTGTAAATACGATACGCTACGCCGCCTTAAAGTTGCGGCGCTGTCTCTGAATCTCCTGTACTGAATATTAGTACAGGAGACAGTCAGAGACTGCAGACATGATACAGGAGATGGTCAGAAACTGCAGACATAGTACAGGAGACGGTCAGAGACTGCAGACATGATACAGGAGATGGTCAGAAACTGCAGACATAGTACAGGAGACAGTCAGAGACTGCAGACATGATACAGGAGATGGTCAGAAACTGCAGACATAGTACAGGAGACAGTCAGAGACTGCAGACATGATACAGGAGATGGTCAGAAACTGCAGACATAGTACAGGAGACAGTCAGAGACTGCAGACATGATACAAGAGATGGTCAGAGACTTCAGACACAATACAGGAAATAAACAGAGACTGCAGACACAGTACAGGAGATGGTCAGAGACTGCAGACATAGTACAGAAGATGGTCAGAGACACATTAGTTCTGGACAGACACACACCTATGCTCAGAACACTAGTTCTGGATGGACACAAACAAGGAGAGAAGGAGGGAGGGGAGAACTCTGCCACTTCGGCACCCCCACCTCTGCAGGTGACTGCAGGCGCCTGGTGTGACAAATAGGAAATCCATGTTTTGCGGCTCGTTTTTTGAGAGACGAGGCCCACTTCTTCATTTAAAATATGACCCTAAGGCCCCGTACACACCATAGAATCCATCCGCAGATAAATCCCAGCAAATGGGTTTCAGCGGATAGATCTCCCCTGGGATGGATTCCAGCAGATCGAATATTTGCTGACATGCACAACATATCCATCTGCTGGAGTCCATCCCAACGGATGGATCCGCTGGTCTGTACAGACTCACCGAATCCATCCGTCCGAAGGGATCCCCCGCATGCGTCGCAATGATTCAACGCATGCGTGGAATTCCTTATATGACAGCGTCGCGCACGTCGCCGCGTCATAATCGCAGCGACGGCGCGACACGTCATCGCCAGAGGATTTCGGCGCGGATTTCAATGCGATGGTGAGTACACTCCATCGCATTAAAATCTGCTGAAATCCAAGAGAGGATTTATCCGCGGAAACGGTCCGCTGGACCGTATCCGCGGATAAATCCTCCCGTGTGTATGGGGCCTTACAATCATGTGGCATTCAGGTTATGATTAGCATGAATGAAGAACTGCATGATTTAGGAGATCCGTCATCACAACATAAATAGTGGATCAGAAGATCCAAACCTGGTCTACTGTATTATGAGAATGAATCAGTACAGCTTAACAATCTCAACACTTTTCCCTAATTATACAAAATTCATTGGAGAATCACTGCATTGATTTTTTGTCTTCAACTTACGATAAGCCCATTAACATAAGTCCCTGGCCACAAAAGGAATTGACAGTATAAGCCCTACTTTACTGAGACACACTAGGGGCAATTTTGGTGGAAGCCATTTATTCTCCAATATGCCTTTGGTAGAAATCTTATCCTATTTCCATGCAGCTAATGTAGCACGTGGGATTGGAACCCAGGGTTACAAGAGTGCTAAGCATTTGGCCTAATCAGATAAATCATAAATAATATTACTCTATTGCAGTGATGGCGAACCTTTTTGTGCCTGAGTACCCAAACTGCGACACAAAACCAACTTATTTCTTTCAAAGTACCAACACAGAGTTAAACCTACCAGCGGCTCTGTACAGAAGATAGGACTGATCATCTCTCTGAATGAGCCAAAAACATAAGATTCTGCCAGATTCGCTCAGAATGCAGGGTTCAGGAATGTGTGGTGCTCAGAATACAATGTGCAACATACACTGACCTACCTGACACATGCACTGACCATTACACTCACCTACCTGACCATTACACTCACCTACCTGACCATTACACTCACCTACCTGACCATTACACTCACCTACCTGACACATGCACTGACCATTACACTCACCTACCAGACACATGTACTGACCATTACACTCACCGGCCTGACCATAACACTCACCTACCTGACTATTACACTCAACTACCTGACCATAACACTCACCTACCTGACTATTACACTCAACTACCTGACCATAACACTCACCTACCTGACACATGCACTGACCATAACACTCACCTACCTGACACATGCACTGACCATTAGGCCGAGTACTCACGGCAGGACATGTCCGATGAAAACGGTCTGCAGACCGTTTCCATCGGACATGTCTGGCCGGGGACTGCCCGGGGACTTCTGTTCGATGGCTATACACACCATCGAACAGAAGCCCGCGCGTAAACATTACGCGGGGCGTGTCCGCGGTGTCGCCGCGTCGATGACGCGGTGTCGCCGCGACAATGACGCGGCGACGTGGGCGGGCCGCCTTAAAAATGCTTCCACGCATGCGTCGAAGTCATTCGACGCATGCGAGGGATGCGGGCGGCAGGACATGTACGGTAGGTCTGTACAGACGACCGTACATGTCCGGGCGGACAGGTTTCCAGCGGACTGTTTTAAAACAAGTCCGGGAAACAGTTGTCCGATCCGTCCCAAAATGGTCCGCTCGGGCCAACACACGGCCAAACATGTCTGCTGAAACTGGTCTGCGGACCAGTTTCAGCAGACATGTTTGGTCGTGAGTACGGGGCCTTACACTTACCTACCTGACACATGTACTGACCATTATACTCGCCTACCTGACACATGGCACTCACCTACCTGACCATTACATTCACCTACCTGAATTTTTTTTTTTTTTTTACAAAAACAATACATTTAATCCAAATTTTGGGGGTCAATCTGGATCTTGACCTAGAGATGTGGCCAGGATAAAGCAAGTGAAACTGGACAGGAAGGAGTTGAAAGCAGCTTGAGCCTCTGCCTCTAAGAAGCTGGACACCGCGGACTCATAAGATACTCAAGAAAGGTAGCTGGGTGGCCGCACACGGAATTAACACCTTTACAGTGCAAAATTTAGTAAAATCCAAAACAGTCAATCCATGTACAGAAGAGGTATGAAAAGAAAAGTTAACTTTTTATACATGGATTGACCGTTTTGGATTTGAATTAATCTTGAACAATAAAGGTGTTCATTCATCCAGCTACCTTTGATTGTCTGCAGTGCACGTTTGGAGAGCTAGCACCTGATGTCAGAGTGAGGCAGAGTGGGCTATGCATGCCTGGAGCGGTGTGAAGTTTTCCAGAGAGGGCTCGCTGTGCCGGACAGGTTGATGTAGCGAGTTCCAGAGGATGGGAGAGGCTTTGGAGAAATCCTGGAGACGAGCATGGAAGGAGGAGACAAGAGAGTATAACAAGCATGCTTGTTATACTCACTGTGGAACCTAAGGTTGTGTTTGATCCTGTCTTCTCTGATCCTTCCCTTCTTCCACAGTTCCTGTTCCATCTCCTGTTACTACAGAGCCTTGGGGGCACTCTGCACATGCTCAGTTTGATGTGCACTACTAAAGAGTTTTTTTTTTTTTTTTTTTTTTGGGAGGGTGCATGTGATCATCACAGGGCCCATCAGCACTGTCCAGACATAGGATCAGGGTCATGCAGCCTCATTGAACAGTCAGACCCCTCCTACAAGCTTTAACCAGCGCTGGACACTGATAAGCCCCGTACACACGACCGAGGAACTCGACGTGCCAAACACATCGAGTTCCTCGTCGAGTTCAGTGTGGAAGCCGCCGAGGAACTCGGCGGGCCGACTTTTGCCATTGAACAACGAGGAAATAGAGAACATGTTCTCTATTTCCTCGCCGAGGTCCTCGTCGGCTTCCTCGGCCGAAAGTGTACACACGGCCGGGTTTCTCGGCAGAATTCAGCTCTGAACCAAGTTTCTGGCTGAATTCTGCCGAGAAACTCGGTCGTGTGTACGGGGCCATAGAAGTTACAGGACTGCTATATATTGCTGATAAGAAAAGGTATTTAGCCGTTTATAGTTACTAAAATAATTGTATTTCCATGTTCTGTGAGATACCAGATACAGTGAATGCAGAGTCCTGGGTTTAGTAACACTGTAAACATCGTCAGTACAAAAGTCATTTTTATAGGCCAATTTTGACAGATTTGGACCGAAATTTGGTGCAACGCTCCTTTTAAGCCCTTTTAAGGGCTGCTTTTTGCATTTTGATGTCTTTTTTTACTAAATAAAGACGATTTCATAGCATTGACACAAGGTGCACTGTTATCGGGAAGCAGAATTAATGTTTTGCTTAAATGTTTTGTCAGCTGATGCTCAAGCTGTTCCAAATATCACCGGGGGATCTTCATAGATTGAAATTCATTTCCTGTAGCTTCCTCGAACTCCATTTCCCGATCGCTCAATCCGGCTTTTAGGAGTGTAAACAATCGGACAAATCCCTTTGAACCAGAGATTTGATGCTAACAGCTTTATTTATTTATAGTGGGGGTAGGCAGCGAGAAGTAGAGGTGTGTCTTCCATACTGATGAAGCTTGCTTGGACAATGCGCTGATTCGGGTCTGAGCTCCCACTGTCATCTGCACTGCTGAACAAATCATGTACATCTCTGAGATTGAAAGGCTTGGTAGCCGAAGACGAGCCGGGCTTCCCATGGTTCCTTATTGCATTCATTTTTCTAACTGTTGGATATTTTTTCAACTGCTTGGTTCACCACAGGGTGATAAATGTAAAAAGCACAGGACACCAAGGCAGTGCAGTGACATGGACTTTTAAACGAAAACGCACGCAATATTCATCCATTTATATTGTCAAATAATACATTCAACGATTCACGTTGATTAACCACTTAAGCCCCGGACCAATATGCAGCCTAAAGACCCAAGGTGTTTTTACAGTTCGGGACTGCGTCGCTTTAACAGACAATTGCGCGGTCGTGCGACGTGGCTCCCAAACAAAATTGGCGTCCTTTTTTCCCCACAAATAGAGCTTTCTTTTGGTGGTATTTGATCACATCTGCGGTTTTTAGTTTTTGCGCTATAAACAAAAATAGAGCGACAATTTTGAAAAAAAAGCAATATTTTTTACTTTTTGCTGTAATAAATATCCCCCAAAAACATTTTTTTTCCTCAGTTTAGGCCGATACGTATTCTTCTACCTATTTTTAGTAAAAAAAATCGCAATAAGCGTTTATCGATTGGTTTGCGCAAAATTTATAGTGTTTACAAAATAGGGGATAGTTTTATTGCATTTTTATTTTATTTATTTTTTTTACTACTAATGGCGGCGATCAGCAATTTTTTTCGTGACTGCGACATTATGGCGGACACTTCGGACAATTTTGACACATTTTTGGGACCATTGTCATTTTCACAGCAATAGTGAAAATGACAGTTGCAGTTTGGGAGTTAACCACAGGTGGCGCTGTAGGAGTTAGGGTGCACCTAGTATGTGTTTACAACTGTTTGGGGGTGTGGCTGTAGGAATGACGTCATCGATCGTGTCTTCCCTATAAAGGGAATGACACGATCGATGCGCCGCCATAGTGAAGGACGGGGAAGCCGTGTTTACACACGGCTCACCCCGTTCTTCAGCTCCGGGGAGCGATCGCGACGGAGCGGCTATAAACAAATAGCCGCGCCGTGGTCATGGATCGCTCCCCGAGCGGACCCGACCTCCGCATGTAGCGGGGGGGGGTCCCGATCGGACCCCCCACCCGCTAATAGGCGAGGACGTACGTGTACGCCCATGTGCCTGTACGTGCCATATTGTGGACGTACATGTACATGCGGGGGTCGGGAACTGGTTAAAGTGAAGGTTTGTAGTTTATATGGGGAGTTAAAGGGGTTGTAAAGGTTTGTTTTTTATTTTCTAAATAGGTTCCTTTAAGATAGTGCATTGTTGGTTCACTTACCTTCTCCTTCGATTTCCCTTCTAAATGTTTTTTTCTTTGTCTGAATTTCTCACTCCCTGTTCATCAGGAGCATAGTGCCTGGTCATCAGGAGCAGGGTGCTACATAATAAAGCTATTGAAAGTCAATAAAGGATAGATCAATGCAACTCTTTCCTTTGATCTCTCTCTTTCTTCTTCTCTTTGTCCCTCACTTTACCACCCTCTCACTTTTTCATTCTACCATTCTCTCTCTCCACCAGGCTCTCTTTTTTCTCTCTCAAGCCTCGTACACACGACCGAGAAACTCGACAGAATCCATCAAGAAACTTGGTGGGAGAGCTTTTTTGCTGAGGGAACCGGTCGTGTGTACGTTTTTCATTGAGGAAACCATCGAGGAACGCGACGAGAAAAAAAGAGAACAAGTTCTCTTTTTCCTTGACGGGAGTCTCAATTTCCTAGTTGTGTTCCTCGTCGGGCTGGTTTTCGACGAGAAACACGATGGTGTGTATGCTAAGAAACCCGCGCTTGCTCAGAATAAAGTATGAGACGGGAGTAAAAGTAGCATTTGTAATGGAGATAACACATTTTTCACGCTGTAACAGACTGAAAAGTGCAAATCGTCTCTTAACAAACTTTTACTTAACACGCAAACACATGAGATTAGCAAAAGCAGCCCCAAGGGTTGTGCCAGTGGAATCGAACTTCCCCTGCCATTGTACGTGTTGTACGTCACCGCGTTTGAGAACGAGGAGATTTAGTTTTGACAGTGTGTACGCACAAGCCTAACAAGGAATTCGTCGAGGAAAACTTGTTCGTGTGTACGAGGCCATACTCTTACTCTACCACCATCTCTCTCCTTCACTCCACCTCTCTCTATCTTTCACTTTTGAGCCTTCTCCTTTTCATTTTACTACCCTCTTTCACGCTCTATCATCCGCTCTCTTTCTCTTACAATCTACCTCTCTCTCTCTCTCTGTAGTCTTCATTCTCTCTCTTTCTCTTCCACTCTACCTTTCCCTCTCTCTCTCTATTCTCTTCATTCTCTTCCACTCTACCTTTCCCTCTCTCTCTCTATTCTCTTCATTCTCTTCCACTCTACCTTTCCCTCTCTCTCTCCCCCCCCTCTCTCTCTCTCTCTCTCTCTCTCTCTATTCTCTTCATTCTCTCTCTTTCTCTTCCACTCTCTCTCTCTCTCTCTCTCTCTCTTTCACTCTACCTTTCCCTCCCTCTCTCTCTCTCTCTCTCTCTCTATTCTCTCTCTTTCTCTTGCACTCTACCTCCCCCCCCCCTCTCTCTCTCTCTCTCTATTCTCTTCATTCTCTCTCTTTCTCTTCCACTCTACCTTTCTCTCTCTCTCTCTCTCTCTTTCTCTCTCTCTCTCTCTCTCTCTCTCTCTCTCTATTCTCTTCATTCTCTTTCTTTCTCTTCCACTCTACCTTCCTTTCTCTTCCACTCTACCTTCCCCTCTCTCTCTCTCTCTCTCTCTCTCTCTCTCTTCTCTTCATTCTCTCTCTTTCTCTTCCACTCTACCTTTCTCTCTCTCTCTCTCTCTCTCTCTCTCTCTCTCTCTCTCTCTCTCTATTCTCTTCATTCTCTCTCTTTCTCTTCCACTCTACCTGTCCCTGTTCTTTTCCACTCTCTCTCTACCACCCTCTCTCTATTCCTGTGTTTTTTTTAATGTTGTTCTGTTTACTAGACCATGTAGCCAGGGAATTTGCTGAGGCTTTTGAAAACTCTCAGAAGGAAGCAACCTTCAGGCAATTTGT
This sequence comes from Rana temporaria, assembly GCF_905171775.1. Taxonomy (NCBI): domain Eukaryota; kingdom Metazoa; phylum Chordata; class Amphibia; order Anura; family Ranidae; genus Rana; species Rana temporaria. The sequence goes on along the minus strand of NC_053499.1, from coordinate 28,166,670 downwards.
CTTTCATATAAAGGCTTTAAAATTTGAGCCTTGGGGGTCCTTGATCTTGTTTACAGGTGATGTTGGTGATGTTTTTTATTCTGTATGCATTGCTGAAATTTAAAAACAGAAAGCTTATCCTTGTCCACTCAATCCATACATTTATTTATAGAAAGAGCTGTTCATCTTGCTGGAGAAAGTCCTAAAAATGATTATAGTTAACATTAATGTGTATAATGTTGAAGAAAAAACAGTATTATTGCAGCTGTATTGTGGGCCCACAACTTTCTAACCTCAGAGTGCCATTCTGCCTCTCCAGTTGCTGCTGATGAACCCCAAGATCCCATGAGAGGGACCTGGCGAAAACCACTTGTGGCAATCCTCAGGCCGGCTGACAGTAGGCCACTTAGGCATCCAACATTGCACTATAGAATGGAGAAGGAAAAGTCTTTGATTTTCCCAAAGCCAGAAAATTGTTTAGGTGGGAAGGTGGGGTCGCACTGTGAATTTAAGATATGGCGCTGTCTACTAACAGCTGATGACACTGACAGCTGATGAGTCATCTGTTGTTAAGGACACGGCGGCCGGCTTCCTGGCCCTCTCCTTAGCAACCAGCTCAATGCGATAAATTACTGCATGAAAAAATGCTGAAATTACCGCTCAATCTAACACACACTCGTTATTTAATGCAAATTCTAATGGGTCGAGTGAATCGACCCCTTAGTGCAGTAAAACACTTTTGATAGTTAAAGCTAAGGTTCAGCTGGAAAAAAATAAATGAAAAATCAGCAGCTACAAACACTGACCTTTAATAAGCACATTTACCTGTCCAGCGTGCCCGCGATGTTGGCCGCCTGAGGCCGATCCGTCCTCTGGATCGTGTGTCAGGGCCGCCATCCTCACTAAGTGAAGCCTTGCGGCTTCACTGCCCGTTTCCTACTGTGCATGTGCGAGTCGCACGGCACTTTGTGAATGGGCGGCTGTGTTCTGGGAGACACAGTTCCTAGAAGACAGCGCGCCCCATTTTCCAGGAGGCAACGCGAGAAGGAGAAGAGAGGAGATCACCGCGGACGAGGAAGTGGCAGATTAGGACAATCTGCCTAGCAACAGCCATTTCTGGTAACTCAAATATTTATTTATTGCCTTTTTGCCTATTTTTTTTTTTTTAACCTCCCCGGCGGTATTCCCGAGTCTGGCTCAGGGTGGAAATCCAGTACCACAAGCAGTATCCCCAAGCCACACTCGGGATTGCATCGCAGTATCCATGCGGAGATTACTTACCTTGTCCCCTGGATCCTGCGATGTCTCCCCTATTATTTGTTATAATTATTTATAGTTATTTATTTTATTATACTTTATGATTTTGTGTTTCAAACTTTATCATACCCGTAATGTCTACTAGACTCTTGTTTGGACAGATTTAAGTGAGTTATTCCTAAGAATTGCAGGCCTACAATATAAAACGCCAAATTTCCATGCAAAACAATTGTACCGCTTTCAGCATCTAAAATCTGAAAGAATCATACCGCCAGGGAGGTTAAGGGTGGACCTCTGCTTTAAATAATACATTTTTAAAGAGATCGATAATTTAATCCAAAAAAAGGGATGACTGATAGTGTTGAGCAGAATATGCCATATTCGATTTCGCGATATATCTCGAATATATATTCGTATATTCGAGATATATTCGCTAAATTCGAATATTCGTGATATTTTATCGAAAGTAAATGATTGCGATTTTTCGCTATTGCGAATGCGAAAATAATTGCGATTTTTTGATAACTGCGGTAGGAGCGCTCTGATTGGCTCAGAATATTCGTGATATTTTATCGAAATATCGCAACATGCGAATGCGATATTTATTGCGCAATTTCGAGAAATGCTGGAGGAGCGCTCTGATTGGCTCAGAATATTCGTAATATTTTATCGAAATATCGCAACATGCGAATGCGATATTTATTGCGCAATTTCGACAAATGCTGGAGGAGCGCTCTGATTGGCTCAGAATATTCGTGATATTTTATCGAAATATCGCAACATGCGAATGCGATATTTATTGCGCAATTTCGACAAATGCTGTAGGAGCACTCTGATTGGCTCAGAATATTCGTGATATTTTACAATACAAAATAATTGCGAATATTCGGCAAATGCGGAAGGAGCACTCTGATTGGCTCAGAATATTCTTGATATTTTACAATACAAAATAATTGCGAATATTCGGCAAATGCAGAAGGAGCACTCTGATTGGCTCAGAATATTCTTGATATTTTACAATACTAAATAATTGCGAATATTCGGCAAATGCGGAAGGAGCACTCTGATTGGCTCAGAATATTCTTGATATTTTACAATAGAAAATAAAAAGTGTTTTGCATTGGTGGTGATTCTTTACTCTATCCATCTGTCACAGCCGTTTGTCAATCAAACACCTTGAAGATTGAACACGTTCATGCTGCATGCTTTGGACTTTTTTTCACTTCACATATCAAAGACATTTTTATGAAAGATTATTTTTCTATTATTGGGACTATATTTCTTTATATATTTGTTTCACTGTGTATTTCACAAGTTATTTGCGCTTGCTTATTTTATAATTTGCCCACATGTCTTGTCACTAGACATATTTTTTATTCTTGTAGAGCGACTCCATTTTCTGTCTTGTATTAATTTATGTTGTATAACATTTTTGAGTTGCTGCTGTATTCTCCCCTTTTTTAAGGTATGCGCAATTTTTTCCTTCTTACAAAAAATAATAATATCAAACATACAAATATTCATAACATACACATACACAAAGCCCCCCCCTTTTGCATCAGAGACAATCAGAGTTCTCCTAACACAGTTATCGAAAATTCGCAATCATTTTCGCATTCGCAATAGCGAAAAATCGCAATTTTTTTTTTCAATTTGGCAACATAAAAGGATCGCCTCAGCTTAGCTACTCGGCCCAGGGTCTCTAATCATACCAGCAATGCTTTTAGACGTCGATAGGATGTGATCTGTTTTAAAAATCAAATTGAAAAAATGCGAATATTCGGAATTGCGAATATTCACCGCGAAATTCGAAATATAGCGCGATTTCTCGAATATGCTATATTCGAGTCGAATATTCGCAATGCGAATATTCGTGAGCAACACTAATGACTGAGGAGGAAGGAGGGACAGAGGTTTCAAAAGAGGGAGAATCCCTCCTAATGAGGAACAGTTTAAAGCCATGCACAATGCCAGCCCCATAAACAAATGGGGCCAGATCCACGTAGCGCGGCGCATTTGTAAGTCCGGCGTAGTGTATCTCAGATACATTACGCCGCCGTAACTTACAGCGTATTTCCCGTATCCACAAAGAATTTGCGCCGTAAGTTACGGCGGCGTAGTGTAAATCTGTCAGCGTAAGGGCGCGCAATTCAAATCACTAAGTTGTGGGCATGTTTTATGTCAATACGTTTTGACCCCACGTAAATGACGGTTTTTTTTAACGGCGCATGCGCCGTCCGTGGGGGTATCCCAGTGCGCATGCTCCAAATTAACCCGCAACAAGCCAATGCTTTCGACGTGAACATAATTCTACGCAAAGCCCTATTCGCGAACGTTTTACGCAAACGACGTAAACAACGGAAAATTCAACGCTGGCTCGACGTCCATACTTAACATTGGCTACACCTCATATAACAGGGGTAACTTTACGCCGGAAAAAGCCTTACGGAAACGACGTAAAAAAATGCGCCGGCCGGACGTACGTTTGTGGATTGGCGTATCTAGCTAATTTGCATACTCGACGCGGAAATCGACGGAAGCGCCAACTAGCGGCCAGCGTAAATATGCACCTTAGATCCGACGGCGTACTAAGACGTACGCCAGTCGGATCTAGCCCAGCTTCAGGCGTATCTTGTTTTGTGGATACAAAACAAAGATACGCCGGAGCAACCTAGAAGTTACGCGGCGTATCAATAGATACGCCAGCGTAACTGCTTCGTGGATCTGGCCCATGGACTGACGATTTTGCTGTGTTAGAACTTGAGAGTCCTAACTTCAACTCTACTGAACACCTTTAGGATATCTGGATCGTTATTGCTGGCCAGGTCTTCTCATCCAACGTCAGTCCTGACCTCTGTTGGCTAAATGGGCACAAATTCCCAAAGACACATTCTAAAAACTTCTGGAAATCTTCTGGGAAGCTTTCTCAGAAGAATGGAGGATGTTGTATGGGGAACACCATCAATGTCCATGGTTTTAGATTGGGATATCGAACTTTTTGCCATAGAGTGCTTTTCCTCAAAGACTCCAATGGTGAGGTATGGCTGCCAGTTTTTGTCATTACAAAGCCAATTGATGGCGTCACTAATGAATTCAGTGGTTTAACAGCAACAGGTTTTCAATAGGGTGCAGGTACAGTATGTGAACAAGGCCTATTGTTTCTACCTTGTGCAATACATAAACCATTTATGATAATACAGGGGTTTCTGTTCCTTTTTACAATTTTTTTTTTTTTTTTTTTGCAGTTGGTTGAACATTCCTTAAAGAGAAGAGAAAAACTGAAAGTGATTAGGGAACAAGGTGACAGCTAGTGGAGTAGAATTTATAGCTACAATATTTGATATTGACAAATCCACTATAGGGATCCCTGCAGGAATGTCACATCCGAGCATCACCAATGGGTGTTTCTATGACGACCAAAGGTTAAGATTGTCTCAGTGTCACCGAAAAATAAAAGATGCACTGATATAACTTATAAATAGTTCTTTGTGATTGGTATGCTATATTTAATACATCAATCATGTTACTCTACAAAGAGGCATGCAGTAATTTCAGATTCAGAAACTGATTTGTAAGATGAGATATTGGATGGAATAAGGAACTTGTATTCATTTTTGTAAAAAAAAAGAAAAAGAAAAAAAATTAATTGTCTTCATGTGTAAAGGATAGCACATGGAAAACTTACATGGAGGCAAATGCTGCGGATTTGTTACTAGACAGAGAGCGTGGAAATATGAATTTTATAGATCAAAGAGACTACTCCACATGGATTAAACATCTCTTTAGACTGCACTGTAAAAAATACACATGGTTTTTAATGTGTGCCGATATACAGTGTTGCCAACCGTGAGTATTTTTTCTGGCAGCCAGTAAAAAACAGGCAATTTTCTCCTGCCAGTAAAAGTAAAAGGTTGCCAGTTAAAAATATGGCTGTGACACTCGGCTTGGTCCAGAGCTGTGACCATCTGAGTGCCTACTACAGTGTGATCTGGTGGCTCTGACGGAGGCAGTGCCTGAGCATGTCATGTGATGTCATGGTGCAATGGAGCCAAGCAGAGAGGCCAGAGCCTCGTGTGTGGGCCTGCTGTATGGGAGCAAGGCAGGCTGGGACCAGGAGCGCCAGTGCTGCTAAGACTGGAGTAGACTGTCACTGTGACTCAGGAGGGGACGTGTTGTGTCAGTAAGGTCTCATCATCATCTGTGCTAATGCACACTATCAGTGTCATTGTGAGAGTCAACTTCATGAGTGTGTGCCGCCCATTCTAATTTCTTGCCCTCCTAGAGCCTTTCCCTGAGCTACTTACTTACTATATCGAAAATAAAATAGGAAATATGTTTTTTACATTATTATCTACCTTAAATCATATTGCTGATTGCATATTGTATTTGTTTGTAGTCTAAGGGCCAGATTCACAGTGGACTTACGACGGCGTATCTCCACGTATGCCGTCGTAAGTCCGAATGTGAGCCGTCGTATCTATGCGCCTGATTCTTAGAATCAGTTACGCATAGATTTGGCCAAGATACGAGCGGCGTAAGTCTCCTACGCCGTCGTATCTTGGGTGCATATTTACGCTGGCCGCAAGGGGCGCTTCCGTAGATTTACCCGTCGAATATGTAAATTAGGTAGATACGCCGATTCACGAACGTACTTGCGCCCGCTACACCGTTTACGTTAGGCTTACGTCCGGCGTAAAGTTACCCCTGCTATATGAGGCGCAGCCAATGCAAAGTATGGACGTCGGCAAGCGTATCTTTTTACGTCGTTTACGTAAGTCGTACGTGAATGGGGCTGTGCGTAGGTTACGTTCACATCACAGGCATTGGGCCTGGCGTATCTTATGGAGTAAATTCGACGTGATACTATGCATGCCGTACGATCGGCGCTTCATTTGCATAGGGTCACGGCTCATTTTAATAAAACACGCCCACCCCTTCGACATTTGAATTAGCCGGGCTTACGCCGGCCGATTTACGCTACGCCGCCGCAACTTACGGAGCAAGTGCTTTGTGAATACTGCACTTGCCTGTCTAAGTTGCGGCGGCGTAGCGTAAATAGGATACGCTACGCCCAACTAAAGATACACTCTCCTACGTGAATCTGGCCCTATATACTCAAATTTGCACTTAAAACTGTAATTTTGTAACTTTTGGAAATGCCAGTAAAAACTTGGCTGTACCAGTACATTTTGGGTGTTGTGTCAGTAAATTTAAATCTGGTAGATGGGCAACACTGCCGATATATAGTATTCATTCATTTTATGTTCCTTCCTTCTAGAATAAAAGAAAACAAATATCTGCCATGCATATGGTATGCAGCAATAAAAAATGACACAAGTCTAACTACATTAAAATAAAGGATTAGTAAACCTATTTTAGTCTTAGGTGGCTCCCAGTGGACTGAGTCAGGCCCAGGCTTTTTACATTTCTTGTATACATCGAAAGTAATGTTCCTACCACATTGGCCTTTTCTTGTCCAAATGGGAGCTTTAGGTGTTCCTGCTTACCTTTTTGTGTTTACTGAACTTCTGATGCATTCTCCGTAATACTAAATCTACCACTTTTTGAGAAAAAGTGAATTTTATATACATCTATATAGATCAGACCAAAATGAGGGACAAATGAGGCCTCGTACACACGATAGGTTAACCAGAGGACAACGGTCTGATGGACCGTTTTCATCGGTCAAAACCGATCGTGTGTGGGCCACATAGGTTATTTAACCATCGTTTAAAAAAAAGCCAACTTGCTTTAAATTTAACCGATGGATTCCTAACCGATGGGAAAAAAACAAAAAAAACGATCGTTAGTAGGCACACCCATCGGTTAAAAATCCACGCATGCTCAGAATCAAGTCGACGCATTTTTTTTCAGCACGCCGTTGTGTTTAAAGTCACCGCGTTCTGACACGATCGTTTTTTTAACCGATGGTGTGTAGGCGCGAAGGACCATCAGTCAGCTTCATCGGTTAACCGACGACAACGGTCCTTCAGACCGTTCTCATCGGATGGACTGATCGTGTGTACGAGGCTTCAGGAGGAATGAGGGACAGAGGGACATTGCTCCAAATCAGGGGCAGTCCCTCCAAATCAGGGACAGTTGGGAGGTATGCACATGCCAACCCTGCCCCCACTAGTTTCAGCCCCGATGGCAAACTATCACGCACTGCTCTTTCCAAACAAAAGAAAGCTGGGGGTAAATTAGGGAAAAAGAGTTCGGGAGCTCATGCATTACAAAAAGGCAGAAAAACGCATGAGAAGCAATTTCATTGAGTAGTGTATGAATTATTTTTTGAGAATAAGGGGCCAGATTCACGTAGAATTGCGGCGGCGTAATGTATCGTAGATACGTTTCACCGCCGCAAGTTTTCAGCGCAAGTGCCTGATTCACCAAGCACTTGCGTGAAAACTTACGCTGGCAGCCTCCGGCGTAAGCCCGCGTAATTCAAAGGGGCGTGTGCCATTTAAATTAGGCGCGCTCCCGCGCCGGACCTACTGGGCATGCTCCGTTTTGAAATTCCCGCCGTGCTTTGCGCGAAGTGACGTAATTTTTTCGAACGGCGACGACGTGCGTAGCGTACTTTCGTATTCCCAGACGTTTTACGCAAGACAAAATTTTTTTTACATTTCGACGCGGGAACGACGGCCATACTTTATACAGCACATACGTGTGCTGTGTAAAGTTAGGCCACCTAAAACGACGACTAACTTTGCGATGGGAAACTAGACTAGCAGCGAAGTAGCCAAAGCGAAATACCGTCGTGGATCGCCGTAACTACTAATTTGCATACCCGACGCTTGTTTACAACGCAAACTCCCCCCAGCGGCGGCTGCGGTATTGCATCCTAAGATCCGACAGTGTAAAACAATTACACCTGTCGGATCTAAGGGCTATCTATGCGTAACTGATTCTATGAATCAGTCGCATAGATACTCTGAGAGATACGACGGAGTATCTGAGATACTCCGTCGTATCTCCGCTGTGAATCTGGGCCAAGGATATTATTTAGTATCACTTTAAATTACCTCTATCTTGTTTTTTTATAATTTTATAGAGAAACCCCAAAAGCAAATGTAGGTAGTTAGCTGTTTACATGAATATTTACAAAATTTCGATTTTTCCCTGTAGTTCTTTTGCAGAGAACATTAGCAGGCTGTTGAATGATCTAACTCTCTTATAAAACCTTGGACGGTAAACTTTAAGCTGCACCTGTTGTTGACTCAGAAGCCTTGGCCCTCGAAGTGTATCATTCTATATAGTCAGTGTCATTCTGCCTCCCGGGGAGCGCACGGTGACCGATAATGTGACTTATTTACATGGTTACCGTGGAAACTGACTTTCAGGGTTTTTCAAATATGAATTCTGAATAAGAATGATAAGATCCCTGCTGTTTCACTGCTAGAGGAGCCTCCGAAGCTTTACAAGGGCCGATGGCAAATACGAAGCGGAGTTCTCTCTATCGTGTAATCGATTGCAGGCCTGCATCCTCTCAGGCATGTGAAAAATTAACCCGCTTATATGGGATGAGCACTTGACAGTAACTAAGAAAAAGTGATCATCGCCCCAGCGCTATAAGCTGGCCGGAATAATTTAGCAAATATATCACCATAATACCTACAGACACTTCACTGCAGATGTCCGCTAAGGATTCCTATTTATAGTCTGTGTGTTTTATTCTATGGATCTGATCTGAATATTTAAAGTTTGCAAAAGGCTTGTGCTTGCATTTATAAAAACATACTTTTATTAATGTATTAACCACTTCAGCCCCGCAAGAATTTACCCCTTTCCTGACCAGAGCACTTTTTGCGATTCGGCACTGCGTCGCTTTAACTGACAATTGCGCGGTCGTGCGACGTTATACCCAAACAAAATTGACGTCCTTTTTTTCACACAAATAGAGCTTTCTTTTGGTGGTATTTGATCACCTCTGCGGTTTTCATTTTTTGCGCTATGAACAAAAAAAGAGTGTACATTTTGAAAAAAAAACAATATTTTTTACTGCTTTACTAAATATCCCATGTTTTTTTTTCCCTCCGTTTTGGCCGATATGTATTCTTATACATATTTTTGGTAAAACCAAATCGCAATAAGCGTATATTGATTGGTTTGTGAAAATGTTATAGCGTCTACAAAATAGGGGATTGGTTTATGGCATTTTTATTATTATTATTTTTTTTTTACTAGTAATGGCAGCGATCTGTGATTTTTATTAGGACTGCGACATTATGGCGGACACATCAGACACTTTTGACACTATTTTGCTATAAAAATGCACTGATTATTGTGTAAATGACAATGAAAGAAATAAAGTTACCACTCCAGGTGGATCTGTGTGAGTGAGTGAGTGAGTGAAAAACGTATATAGCGCTGCACATGCGAACTGAATCGCCTCTGGGCGCTTGTTGACCATTTCTCCTTTGACCTCAAAAGAGATGGGTTTTGATCTTTCTCCTAAAGGCCAAGTGGTTCTCCTCCAACCGAATGGAGGTTGGTAAAGTGTTCCAAAGTCGAGGGCCCAGGACAACAAATCTTCTTTCAATTTTGGATTTGTATCTGGTTTTGGGAATTTGGAGTACATTTTGGTTTGAGGATCGCAGAATGCGATTGGGGTTGTAAGCCTTTAGTTTTTTGCATAGATATTTGGCGGCATTTCCCAAAATACATTTATGCGTCAGACAAAGCGCTTTGAAAGCGATTCTGTCTTTCACTGGCAGCCAGTGAAGGCTTCTCAGTGAGGGTGAGATTGATTCCCAAGGTTTTTTCCCAGTCACTAGTCGCGCGGCCGTATTCTGAACGACCTGCTTGATGTTCAGGATGATCAGTGTAGTCTCAGGAGATCAAGGGTGCTGACAATGCACAAGGCAACAAATGAAAAAAGAAAATATGGACAGCCGCACTCCAAAAAACCTTGATGGTTGTCTTCATTTAAAAAAGGGAAAATACACTACAAGTCACAGCACACTACACAGGAGTAAAACAGCTGACGTGTTTCGTACTATAAATTAGTGCTTACGGTAATCATATGGAGTGCGGCTGTCCATATTTTCTTTTTCCATTTATTGTGTAAATGACACTGGCAGGGAAGGGGTTAAACACTAGGGGGCGATGACGGGGTTAAGTGTGTCCTAGGGAGTGATTCTAACTGTGGGGGGGCTGGACTACAAGTGACACCACAGTGATCACTGCTCCCGATAGCAGGCAGTAGATCACTGTCCTGTCACTAGGCAGAACAGGGAAATGCCTTGTTTACATAGGCATCCCCCTGTTCTGCCTCTCCGTGAGACGATCGCAGGCATCCAGCAGACATTGAGTCCACGGGACCCGTGGGCACGCTCACGGAGCATGCGGCAGGTGGTGCGCAGTCGTGCCATTCTGCCGACGTATATGTACAGGTGGCGGTCAGCAAGTGGTTAAGGCATATCAAAATCCAAGAATAAAAATCAATTTAGTATAGTATTGCAACTTATCAGACTTTAAGTGTGGTTGCTGCATTAATTTGTATCACTGTTTTTCTTTCCTTTATTTATTATTTATGCATTTATTATTATTAATTTATTAAAATATTATTTATTTATTCTTTATTATGTTTCCATTATTTTCCCAGTAATCCTTCAATTAATACACTTCCTGTCTTAGGCCCCATTCACATCTAGGCGGACGAAATCACAGCGTTTTGTCCCGCGAATTGCGGCGGCAAATAGCAGCGTTTTGTACGGCGATTTGCGGCGACAAAACGCAGCGATTGTCCACCTAGATGTGCTGCTAGATGTGCCCCTCTATGGAGATGGTTCCCGAAAGCCGCCTGAAAAAAAGGTCCGGGACCTTTTTTCGGGCGGCAGGCGTCCGGCGTTCGGCGTGAAGATGTGAACCATCTCCATAGAGGGCAATGTGTTTTCATCCCTCTGGCGGCAGCGGCGTCACACTACAGGCGACAAAACGCCTAGGTGTGAATGGGGGCTAAGGGTGGCTACCTTGCTGTCATCCTCCGTCTTTTCTTCATAACAATGGGAGATGTAGTCCACGGAGATAGCAAGGAACAATGCTAACTGATAGTAGCCCAGAGGAAGAGCGTACAGGACGCTATCAGGTCACAACATTTCTGGCTGGATGAAATTTTTTTTTTTTTTTCACTTGTAGAGATACACTATATTGTCAAAAGTATGGTGATACCTGCCTTTACACGCAAATTACCTTTAATGACATCCCAGTCTAGGGTCCAATATTGAGATGGCCCACCCTCTGCAACTAACAGGCCTCGTACACACGACCATTTTCCTCGACAGAATCCATCAAGAAGCTTGGTCGCAGAGCTTTTTTGCCGAGGAAAACGGTCGTGTGTATGTTTTTCGTCGAGAAAACTGTCGTGGAACTAGACGAGAAAAAAAGAGAACAGGTTCTCTTTTTCCTCTTCGGGAGTCTCAATTTCCTTGCCGTGATTCTCGTCGGGCTGGTTTACGACGAGAAACACGTTCGTGTGTATGCTTAGAAACCCACGCATGCTCAGAACAAAGTATGAGACTGGAGCGCACCTTCGGTAAAAGTAGCGTTCGTACGCACGACCATCGGTTAAAAATCTACGCATGCTCAGACTAAATTAGGGGACAGGATCGCTCGTTCTTGTAAAACTAGCGTTCATTTTGGAGATAACACATTCATCACGCTGTAACAGACAGAAAAGCGCAAATCGTTTTTTACTAACACAAAATCAGCTAAAGCAGCCCCAAGGGTGGCGCCATTGGATTTGAACTTCCCCTTGTCTATGAATAAGCACTGTATGAGAGTGTGAAACGCGTTAGCCCTTTTTGCTGATTTTTTTGCTGTGACATATCCATGTTGTGACCAGTTTTTATTAAAAAGAACACATTTTTATTTTTGGAGTGCGGCCGTCCCGGTTCTTTCTTATACATTTTTCCCCTCTATAGTGCCGTCGTCCGCATTCTGACACGATCGGTTAATTAACCTATGGTGTGTAGGCACATCAGACCATCAGTCAGCTTCATCGGTTAACCTTCGGACCGTTGTCATCGGATAGACTGATCGTGTGTACGAGGCCTAACAGACTGAAAAGCGCGAATCGTCTCTCACCAAACTTTTACTTAACACGCAGTAACATGAGATTAGCAAAAGTAGCCCCAAGGGTGGTGCCAGTGGAATCAAACTTCCCCTTTATAGTGCCGTCGTACGTGTTGTACATCACCGCGTTTGAGAACGACAAGATTTTGTCTTGACCGTGTGTACGCAAAGAAAGCTCGACAAGATTCTCGACAAGCCTGACAAGGAACTCGTCGAGGAAAACAATGTTTCTTTTATGAGTTTCTCGGTCGTGTGTACGATAGGGTGACCACATTTCCAAACTACCATTCAGGAACACCCCCCTTCCCAAAAATCAGCTTGTGCTGTAACGAATCACAGCACAGTGATTGGACACAAGAGGCGGGATTTATGATTTTTCCAATCACAAGCAGGGGGTGGGGATTGTGCTCCTCCAGGTATTCCCGGCCAGGACAAGTATTGTCAGTGAGTAAAGCAGTGGCAGCACTTTTTGGTGGCATCAGATTGGCCCTGGGGGGTGGCTGTGTCAGTTTCATTCCGGGACACTGTATTGTCCTGGAATGAAGGTACCCGGGACAGACCTGCAAAATGCGGGACTGTACCAGGCAATCCGGGACACGTGGTCACCCTAGTGTACGAGGCCTAACAGCTTCAACTCTTCTGGGAAGGCTGTCCACAAGGTTTAGGAGTGTGTCTATAACCAGCTGCAAAGGGTGGGTCAACTCAATATTGAACCCTACGGACTAAGACTGGGATGCCATTAAAGTTCATGTGCGTGTAAAGGAAGGCGTCACAATATTTTTTACAATGTAGTGTAAGTGGTCTGACATCACCTATATGACTAATCTTCATTCATTCTGTATGTAGGGCAAATCATTGTTCAACGATCCTTCCTGTTGTGATTGCTCTCTGTCCTACATCACTGAATTGGCTCAATACTTTAGGAGTGATAGAAGTAGCAGAAGTAATAACTTGGAATCTGCTGCATAGAGGAAAATTCTCCCTTCTTTTGTCACGACTTGGGAAGGTTGTTCGCACCTGACATCTAAAATTATCCTATACTCCGTCATTCACACATACAACGTGAACCCTTTTGCTTTCCTGCTAATGAATGTATCGTAATCTTCACACCCCTTTTTATCACCATTTTCTCTTAGTAAGTCCTCTAAATATTGTCTACTGTCAGGCCTCGTACACACGACCGAGTTTCTCGGCAAAAAACAGCAAGAAACTTGCTGGGAGATATTTTTTTGCCGAGGAAACCGGTCGTGTGTACATTTTCGTCGAGGAAACTGTCGAGAAACTCGACGAGCCAAAAAGAGAGCATGTTCTCTATTTCCTCGACGGGAATGGAGAAACTTGCCTTGTTGAGTTCCTCGACAGCCTAACAAGGAACTCGACGAGGAAAACGATGTGTTTCGCCCGTCGAGTTCCTCGGTCGTGTGTACGAGGCTTTACCTGTCACTAAAACAACCAGCCAAGCTCATTCACTAAGTATTTACCTGTCATTCACTGTTAAAATCATATAGGTAGATTCAGGTACGTTCGCGTAACTTTGCGGCGGCGTAGCTTAAAGGAACACTAAAGGTACAATTTAAAAAAAAAAAAAATAACATACATGTTATACTTACCTCCACTGTGCAGATCGTTTTGCACAGAGTGACCCGGATCTGTGTATTCTGGGGTCCCTCGGCGGCTGTCTCGGCTCCTCCTCGCAAAAGCTTTCCACGTTCATGCGAGCTCCCTCGCATGGTGGAAAGCTTTTGCGAGCGCGCTCCCGTGATACAGCAGCGGCCATAGCCGCTGACTGTATCACTCGGCCCCGCCCCCCGGCGCGCCGCGTCATCTGCTGTGATTGACAGCAGCGCCAGCCAATGGCTGCGCTGCTATCAATCCGCCCAGCCTAGCCAATCAACGGCCAGGCTGGGAACCGAGCAAGATGACAAGCACGCGCCCGGGACTTTCGAACGGTGAGGTAAGTAAAACGGGGGCTCGGGGGGGGGGGCGGTGCTGTCAGATGTTTTTTTACCTTAATGCATAGGATGCATTAAGGTAAAAAAACTTTTACCTTTACAAACCCTTTAAGGAATTTAAGCTACGCCGCCGTAAGTTAGCGAGGCAAGTACATGATTCACAATGTACTTGCCTGCTAAGTTACGTCGGCGTAGCCTGAATCAGCAGGTGTAAGGGCGCCTAATTCAAATGTGTTTGAGGGGGGCGTTTTTTATGTCAATGGCGCTTGACCTCAAGTTTTTTACGTTTTTTTATTACTGTGCATGCGCCGGGCGCCTACATTTCCCAGTGTGCATTGCGGCTAAGTACGCCGCACGGGCCTATTGATTTTGACGTGGACGTAAACGACGTAAATCCCGATTCACGGACGACTTACGCAAACGACGCGGGAACGGCGGCCATACTTGACATTACTATTCCAACTAGGGCCTAGCTCTAACTTTACGCGGCCTATCTCTTACGTAAATGGCGTAAAAGTACTGCGTCGGCCGGGCGTACGTTCGTGAATGGGCGTATCTCCTCATTTACATATTCTACGCCGACCGCAATGGAAGCGCCGACTAGCGGCCATCCAAAATATTGCAATCTAAGATAGGACGGCGCAAGCCGTCCTATCTTAGATATGTTTAAGTGTATCTCTGTTTGAGCATACGCTTAAACATAGGTCGGCGTAGATTCTGAGTTAGATCGGCTTATCTACTGATAAGCCGGCCTAACTCTTTCTGAATCTACCTAATATTGTCTACTAGAATTGAAAGGATATATTTGCTACCTCTATATTTGTGGCAACCATCACTCTATATACTATATGACTATGTCATGTCACTATGACATTTGGCCCCATTTCTGACCATTTCTGGCCCCATTCTGAGATCCTGTTGCATGATTGGAAGAAATGTATCCCAAACCGCCCAACTTTCTGAGATGGGAATGAGGGACACCTATCAGCAAAAGTATACAGGCATAGGACACACCCCTTGCAACGCCCCCTTGAATTGTACAAAAAAACAAGATCATTAAACCCACAGGTGCTTTTTTTAGCACTACTATTCCTTTATATTGGCTTTTGGAATTTACAAATGCAGCAATTTAGAAATCAGATGAAAAGTTTAGCACTGGGAAATACTTTTTGATTGATAAAAAGTGCATTTTATATACAACTATATAGATCAGATCAAAATGAGGGACAAATGAGGGGGAAATGAGGGACAGAGGGACATTTCTCCAAATCAGGGACAGTCCTTCGAAATCAGGGACATTGGGAGGTATGGTATCTTCCTATCAGGAGAAAAAAAGAGAAGGTTTGGGACTTTAAATGAAGCCTTTGTGTGCCTTTGTGTGCCTTTGTGGGCCTCCATTCCCGATTCAGTGAAATAGAAGGGTCTTTATTGGGACTTTATATGAGGCAAGTGATCGATAATCAAGTACAGAAATCATTTATTTTGATTGGTAAACATAGCATATTACAATAAAAATTTAAAAAAGGATTTCCATACAGGGAGTGCAGAATTATTAGGCAAGTTGTATTTTTGAGGATTAATTTTATTATTGAACAACAACCATGTTCTCAATGAACCCAAAAAACTCATTAATATCAAAGCTGAATATTTTTGAAAGTAGTTTTTAGTTTGTTTTTAGTTTTAGCTATTTTAGGGGGATATCTGTGTGTGCAGGTGACTATTACTGTGCATAATTATTAGGCAACTTAACAAAAAAAATATATATACCCATTTCAATTATTTGTTTTTACCAGTGAAACCAAAATAACATCTCAACCTTCACAAATATACATTTCTGACATTCAAAAACAAAACAAAAACAAATCAGTGACCAATATAGCCACCTTTCTTTGCAAGGACACTCAAAAGCCTGCCATCCATGGATTCTGTCAGTGTTTTGATCTGTTCACCATCAACATTGCGTGCAGCAGCAACCACAGCCTCCCAGACACTGTTCAGAGAGGTGTACTGTTTTCCCTCCTTGTAAATCTCACATTTGATGATGGACCACAGGTTCTCAATGGGGTTCAGATCAGGTGAACAAGGAGGCCATGTCATTAGTTTTTCTTCTTTTATACCCTTTCTTGCCAGCCACGCTGTGGAGTACTTGGACGCGTGTGATGGAGCATTGTCCTGCATGAAAATCATGTTTTTCTTGAAGGATGCAGACTTCTTCCTGTACCACTGCTTGAAGAAGGTCTCTTCCAGAAACTGGCAGTAGGACTGGGAGTTGAGCTTGACTCCATCCTCAACCCGAAAAGGCCCCACAAGCTCATCTTTGATGATACCAGCCCAAACCAGTACTCCACCTCCACCTTGCTGGCGTCTGAGTCGGACTGGAGCTCTCTGCCCTTTACCAAACCAGCCACGGGCCCATCCATCTGGCCCATCAAGACTCACTCTCATTTCATCAGTCCATAAAACCTTAGAAAAATCAGTCTTGAGATATTTCTTGGCCCAGTCTTGACGTTTCAGCTTGTGTGTCTTGTTCAGTGGTGGTCGTCTTTCAGCCTTTCTTACCTTGGCCATGTCTCTGAGTATTGCACACCTTGTGCTTTTGGGCACTCCAGTGATGTTGCAGCTCTTAAATATGGCCAAACTGGTGGCAAGTGGCATCTTGGCAGCTGCACGCTTGACTTCTCTCAGTTCATGGGCAGTTATTTTGCGCCTTGGTTTTTCCACACGCTTCTTGCGACCCTGTTGACTATTTTGAATGAAACGCTTGATTGTTCGATGATCACGCTTCAGAAGCTTTGCAATTTTAAAAGTGCTGCATCCCTCTGCTAGATATCTCTCTATTTTTGACTTTTCTGAGCCTGTCAAGTCCTTCTTTTGACCCATTTTGCCAAAGGAAAGGAAGTTGCCTAATAATTATGCACACCTGATATATAGTGTTGATGTCATTAGACCACACCCCTTCTCATTACAGAGATGTACATCACCTAATATGCTTAATTGGTAGTAGGCTTTCGAGCCTATACAGCTTGGAGTAAGACAACATGCATAAAGAGGATGATGTGGTCAAAATACTCATTTGCCTAATAATTCTGCACTCCCTGTATATATATACATAGCTGCTATGTAAATATATATGGAAATCCTTTTTTACATTTTTATTGTAATATGCTATGTTTACCAATCAAAATAAATGACACACACACCGTAGAACAAATTACTTTATTAATTAAACCAAATAAAAATCCAGCGGTGAAAATAGACGATCGATGCTGCTCGCTGCTCCAACGTTGTCTCTATCCAGCGCCGGGTGATCTCTCCAGCGACGGACGATTGGTCCAGCGATGAGAACATCCATCCATTCAGAGCACAGCTCGAATGACGCGCCGATGCTTTGACGTTTCTTTTATAGGGGAGGCGGGCCACGCGTCACGTGACCCCGTCCCCCTCTGACGCACACTCTGCTACGTCACTGGGACAGCCCAGACATGCCCCTTGCGTCATAGCGGGACGGGGTCACGTGACGCATGGCCCGCCTCCCCTATAAAAGAAAGGTCAAAGCATCGGCGTGTCATTCGCTGAGCTGTGCTCTGAATGGATGGATGTTCTCATCGCTGGACCAATCGTCCGTCGCTGGAGACATCACCCGGCGCTGGATAGAGACAACGATGGAGCAGGGAACAGCATCGATCGTCTATTTTCACTGCTAGATTTTTATTTGGTTTAATTAATAAAGTAATTAGTTCTACGGTGTGTGTGTTTTTTTTTTCTGAAAACTACTATTTACACTTCCTTCGTGAAATGGTAGGGGTACAGTGTACCTCATTACCATTTCACACAGGGGGGGGGCAGGATCTGGGGGTCCCCTTTGTTAGGGGGGTCTTCCAGATTCTGATAAGCCCCCTGCCCGCATACCCCCACAACCACCGGGCAAGGGTTGTGGGGATGAGACCCTTGTCCCCATCAACATGGGGACAAGGTGCTTTGGGGGGCACCCCAAAGCACCCTCCCAATGTTGAGGGCATGTGGCCTGGTGCGGTTCAGGAGAGGGGGGGGGCCGCACTCTGTCCCCCCCTCTTTTCTGTGGCCGGCCAGGTCAACGTGCTCGGATAAGGGGTCTGGTGTGGATTTTAGGGGGAATTCCACGCCATTTTTTTTTTAAATTTGAGGTGGAGTTCCCCTTAAAATCCACACCAGACCTGAAGGGTCTGGTTATGGATATTTAGGGGGAACCCCACGTCATTTTTTTGTTTAAATTGACGGCGGGGTTCCCCTTAATATCCATACCAGACCTAAAGGGTCTGGTTATTGAATTTGGGGGGACCTTTTTTTCCCGAACTCCGAACCCGGACCCGAACTTTCAGCAATTATTCGGGTTCGGGAAAAACCCAAAGTCCGTACTGAACCCAAACTTTACAATTCGGGTTCGCTCAACTCTACTAATGAATATATGTTTAATTCTATCAACTATTTATACTTTATTTCTTGAAAGTAGGTGCGTAAATTGGGGCAAGCTGGAAGGGGCCCCAGTGCATTACTTTGCCCAGGGGCCCATGATGCTATTAAGACAGCCCTGTGCTCAATGTTTCTGGGACAAAAATAATAGTAATTAGCACCACTGTTAGAAAAATTTACTTTTCCCAGTAATATTTCCATCTGGACGCCCTTCTAGATGTTTTCAAGATTATATAAGAGCTGTCTGCAGGAACTCAATACAGAGCATTTTTTTCCTCCACATTTTTTCCTCTGCTTTTACCCCTTAAAGATGCATATTCCTATGAAAGGTCACAGCAGATGAAAGCATCCTCCGCCAAGGCAGTTGACAAGTAATGAGTTTTAGCACTGAGAAAAGATATGCTTGAGTAATGGTTACTACATTGTTCAGATCTCACAGAAGTAGAACGTTGTCTGTATTAGGCTTCATTCTGTGCTAAAAGAAATGAAATTGCTAGAAGCATATTTTTCTTCTGACAGAGCATCCAATGACAAAATCCATACATGCTTTTCAGCATAGTCATAGCTAAGTGTGATAATGCAGTGGGTGTATAAGATTGTTGCACTACTTCATTGCAAAAAAAGCAGTAAAAAGGCATATGCGTTTTTTGTGCATTTTTGGTGTGTTTTCCCGTTGCCAAGCACCCGTGAAACATGGACCTGCGACTAAAAAAGTGCACCGAAAATGCAGCCTTGGTGTATTTTTGGTGGGCTTAAAAGGGTTGTAAAGAGAATTAAAAAAAAAAACATGTTATACTTACCTCCACAGTGCAGCTCGTTTTGCACAGAGTGGCCCCGATCCACGTCTTCTGGGGTCCCTCGGTGGCTGTCTCTGGTCCTCCCCGCAAGAACTTTCCACTTTCATGCAAGCAAGCTCGCATGGTGGTAAGTTCTTGCGGGCGCGCTCCCATGATACAGCCGGTGGATATAGCCGCTCACTGTATCACTCGGGCCCGCCCCCCGGCGCACCGCATCATTGGATGTGATTGACAGCAGCGCGAGCCAATGGCTGCACTGCTTTCAATCCATCCACTCTAGCCAATCAACGACCAGGCTGAGCGGGAAAGAGGACATTGGGGGCGAGCGTCGCAGGTGAACGGGCTCAGGTAAGTAAAAGGGGGGGGCTGGGGGGGGGCGCTATTGTTGTTTTTACATAAACTGTAAAAATGGTGCGAGTAATACCAAACGGTAGCAAAAGCAGTCATAAAAACATGTAGCGAAGTCAGATACTGATATAAAAATGTGTACAACGATACCATTGCTGAATCGAGATGAGGAGAGGTTAACATCAGTCCGTCGGCATGTCCCGTGAAGGGAACTATCACAACTCCCAGTGGATGGCTGTAGAATCCCAGGTTGATAGAGGGAAGTGATAGAGGGAAGTGTAACAGCCCTTGCGTGTGGCAGATAGTAAGGTCCCGCTGGCATACAGATATGAAGGCACAGCAAAGGATCCCTTCAGATGAACACGGCAAGCCCCGCCGGTGTCCGTGACTTTACTGGATCTCCGACGGAACTTCCTGAAGGCCCAGAAGTCGGCGGAGAGGTGAGTACCAATCAAAGGAATTTTAATCGATCAAAAAAATTAAAGATTAATAGATTAATTAAAAGTTAATTTGCACAGCCCTAATAGTTTTAAAGACTCTTGGAGGGGCATCTTAGCGAAAACAATATACGGGAACGTGGAAAATGATTTTCTACACGCACACACGCACGCACACACTAACACACCTTGAACTGGATGTACTGGTGTCTTTATTCAACCTTACCAACTATGTAACTATAAATTTACCGAAATAATTGCATTTCCATGTTCTGTGTACTGTGGGAGACCAGATATAGTGAATGCAGGGTCCTGGATTTACGAACGCTTTAATTTTGGTTGTATCTCTGCCTGGAGTTTTAGGTTTTTGAAACACTGGTTTAATTCATTGTTTCAGGTGAGGAAAGGGGACGATCCTCTCGGTTGTAAGAAAGTGTCACCCATTTTCTATTATTGGATAAATGCGGTCTGACTGGCTAAAAGTCTTTCTTTGCAGTCATGGATGTGCATCTAATAAATAAAGCATGTCGCTGTAGAGAAGTGACAGGAAAGCTTCCATCCACTCACACTCAGGCCCCCAAGCACATGCCGCATTTATAAATGTCTGCCATTCACCCGTCACTTCTGTCAGGAGGTGTCTCAGTCTTCCTTTCCACACAAAATATCTCAGGCACTTCATTAGCAGATTATGTTTTACAAGCCTTTCAGTAGGAATCACAGAAGAAGAAGAGGAATAGAAATGGCACAAGCTTCCAGAGCTCCTTATAGGAAATTTCGAGTTTTGTTTCTTCTTTCTAAGATATCTGTTTCAGCATGATTATCTTAAAGCAGGAGTGCCCAGCCAGTAGGGTGACCACATTTCCAAACTACCATTCAGGGACACCCTCCCTTCCCAAAAATCAGCTTGTGCTGTAACGAATCACAGCACAGTGATTTGACACAAGAGGCGGGATTTATGATTTCTCCAATGACAAGCAGGGGGCGGGATTGTGCTCTTCCAGGCATTCCCGGCCGGGGCAATTACTGTCAGTGAGTAAAGCGGTGATGTGGCGGCCTTTTTTTGGGGACATCAGACTGGTCCGGGGGGTGGCTGTGTCAGTTTCATTCCAGGACACTGTATTGTCCTGGAATGAATGTGCCCGGGAACAGACCTGCAAAATGCGGGACTGTCCCGGGCAATCCGGGACACGTGGTCATCCTAGTGACCACGTGTCCCACGACCCTGTGCTTTAGGATGGCTGGTTGGCAAGCCAAGATTGCAGGTTGCCGATCAGCCAGCCAAGAGCATCATGCCTAGTACACACAATCGTTCTCTTTTTTCTCGCCGCGAATCGCGGCAGGTTTTTTCCCCGCAGTTTTCCTATGGGAAACTCTGCGAGGGTGCATACACACGGCCGGTTTTCCCGACCAAAGTTCTCCTGGCAGTATTCCTGTCAGGGAAAACCGGACGTGTGTACAGGGGAAAAAGGACTGAGCTGGTTTCCGGTTTTCCCCTCGGTTTTCCCGGCGGTCTTGTGTACTAGGTGTGTGTACTAGACATGAGGGTTGTAAATCAGGTAGTGGGTGATGGATGGCAAGCTGTGGGTCAGTCAGCAGGTAATGAGTGGCAAGCTGTGGGTCAAGCTGCAAGCAGCATGTGATGGGCGGCAAGCTGCGGGTAAGGCAGCGGCTTCTGTGTCCTCTCCTAGATCACGACGGCTTCTGCCGTGCGTCTCTTCTCTCCTCCTGATAGGTGTTCAATAAGATTGCCTGTCCTTTCAGCCAATCGGGTGACGGGTCTCTGATCTGCTTCCTGATTGGCCGGGAGGAGGATCAGTGTGGCGATAATGAAGATTCTTTCGCTATCGTCACACAACTTGTTGGGCTTCGGGCGCAGTACTCTTTACGCAGCATTAAGGCGTCAGCATACCAAGACATTTTGGACAATTTGTTTGGGGACGGCCCCTTCCTGTTCCAACAACAAATGTTTGATGTGAGCTTGTTGTCGGAAATTCCGACCATGTGTAGGCTCCATCAGACATTTGCTGTCAGAATTTCCGACAACAAAAATTTGAGAGCTGGTTCTCACATTTTCCGACAACAAAACTTGAATTTCGCGCCCTTACGCCGACACGTTTACACTACGCTGACGTAACTTACGGCGCAAATTCTTTCTGGATAAGGAACTTCCGCTCTAAGTTACGGCGGCGTAGTGTATCTGAGATACGCTACGCCTGTCTAAAAATAGGCAGTTCTTTGTGGATCTGACCCACTGCACCACCTAATAGCAGGAGCAACGTTACGACGAAAACGACTTACGCAAACGACGTAAAAAACTACAGCCCGGCGCACGTACATTTGTAAATCGGCGTAACTAGGTAATTTGCATACTCTACGCTAAAAACGACGGGAGCGCCACCTAGCGGCCAGCGTGAGAATGCACCCTAAGATACGACGGCATAATAGAATTACGCCAGTCGGATCTTAGGCTAATGTCGGCGTATATAGCTTTCTGAATACAGAAAGTGAAAACGCCGGCACAGATTTGAATTTACGCGGCGTATCTATGGATACGCCGGCGTAAATTCTTTCTAAATCCGGCCCACTCTATTTAAGTACATAAGCTCCGTTTTGTGTTGAAAATAACTGTGAAAACTCCGGTGGGTGTAACAAGATTTGTCTTGTCTTTTTTTTTTCTTTGCTGATCCTAAAAATGATCCGTCCGTGACTCTGATCTGAGGATCGATCCGATCCGTGAGTTTTTTGATCCGCTGCACCCCTATAAGCAAGTGGTTAAATGCACTAACAACAAGCACCATCCACCTTTTTGTATATGAAAGAATTAGAGGTAGAGTTGTTTCCTGCTGAAGACCATCTCTGCAAAATCCCGATGTTCTCATCTCAGGAGGGGTGGGGGGTCTGATATAAAGCGGTAAACAGTTTTTTTTTTCTATCTCAAGTGTTGTCAAGAATTTATAATAGTTTCAGATCTTCTTTTCAATTTTCCATTCTCATTGCATCTAATGTTCTATTTCCACACCTATAATTTACCTGATGACAGGTCTGCATAATAACTGTACATGTTAATTACACACCCAGTCTGCATCCAGCATGAGGCCACTGGAACGTGATCAGTGTAATATTTTCCACGGATATATTCTCCGTACACAGTTTAGTATATTCCTTCAGCAATAAATAGCCCACATCAAAGTTAAATGTTGGTTTAATGTAAAACCTGGCAACTCAAACTGACAATATGACATAAAAAATGCTTAAAGAGACCCTGTCACCAACATGAACATTTGCAGGTAAAAGCAAAGAAACATCACATATTGCAGATTTTTCTTTCTTTCCATTAACTATGTTCTATTGATTTGTGCCTCAGAAGTTATTGGCAAATTTGACTAATTCAAAAGAGTTCAAGTGAATGTAAACCCCCAATTGTTTTTTTTTTTTTTTGATGTCACAATGTACAGTATAAGATTTCCTATCATCTGTGCCCAGTCTTGCCACACATAGTTAATCCAGCTCTGAGCAATCCTTGTTTATTGTTTAGTGAAATAAAACGGACTTACAGAGAAAAATCTTAGTCCGTTCCGCCCCCTTGCTGTGAGTGACAGGTTATTTACATATCTCATGCACTAGCCTGGAGACAGGCGTTATTTTTCAATTCCCACCCCCACTCCTTTTCTGAAGTCATGTGGTTACTTTTCTGGATTTTGACTGGATTTTAGTGATCATAGTAGAATTTAGTGTAAGGAATACTTGGGAAAAAAATGCATGTTGACAAGGGGAGTGTAGAGGTGGGCGGGGAGCCTACTGACATCAAGACTCCGCCCACCGAGCTCCAGACAAAAAATCCACCCACAGAATCTGCAGTTTTTCAGTTCTTATAACAGACAGAGGGGAGACATTTGACAGGTAAGGATACATGCAGGAGGCACCTATATCCTTATAGATCAGCACTATGGCAGTAGTTTAGAAAGGATGAGAGTGGCTTTACATCCACTTTAATTCCCTAGCAGAGCCCCCTCCGTTCTTGCATGTCATAGCCTTACTTCTGGGCGTGCCTAATTTAAGGCTGTGCTGGTCTAGCTCCTCCACCCTTACCCACATCTTCCTACATAGCATTTTATGTAGCTGCCCGGAGGAAGAGTGAAGATGAATACTATAGATCAGTGGTCATCAACCCTGTCCGCAGGGCCCACTAACAGGCCAGGTTTGCAAGATAACTGAAATACATCACAGGTGATATCATTTGCTGCTTAGTGATTGCAGTATTCTAGTCTGCATCTTCCCAAGGTAATACATAAAACCTGGCCTGTTAGTGGGCCCTGAGGAGAGGGTTGATTTATCACTGCTATAGAGTGAAAGCTCTGAGTCTACTGGGGCTGCTGACATCCCAACCAAGATTGTGGCACCCAGCAACCATCTCAGGGCTTTTGGATGTCTACACAAGGGCAAGAAGGGAGTTTAACAAGACACGTGGCCACTCATTAAAATTAGAAGAAAAGAGGTTTACCTTAAACTATGTAGAGGGTTCTTTACTGTAAGAGCAGTAAGGATGTGGAATTCCCTTCCACAGGCGGTGGTCTCAGCGGGGGGCATCGGTAGTTTCAAAAAACTATTAGATAAGCATCTGAACAATCACAACATACAGGGATATACAATGTAATATTAACACATAATCACACACATAGGTTGGACTTGTGTCTTTTTTCAACCTCGCCTACTATGTAACTATTTACAGGTAAATAACATGTATAAAAAAAAATCTTAATATATTGCAGCTGACCAATTCTTAGATGTTGTGGGTCCATTGGCTTTCTTTCTTTTTCTTTCTTTTCCTTTCTTTTTTTTCTTATTTCCTTTATTTTCACCTCCCAATCCAGCCAGTGAGTCTTTTATTTTTCAGCTTCCATTAACAGACTAGGTTCATATGCGTATAAAGGCAGGCATCACAATACTTTTGGTAATATAGGGCTAGATTCACGTAGAATCGCGTAACTTTGTGCGGGCGTAACGTATCCTATTTACGTTACGCCTCCGCAACTTTTACAGGCAAGTGCCGTATTCTCAAAAAAAAGCGTAGCGGAAATAGGCCGGCGTAAGCCCGCCTAATTCAAATTGTGAAGAGGTGGGCATGTGTTATGTAAAACAGGCTTGACCCGACGTGATTGACGTTTTTCCCGAACGGCGCATGCGCCGTCCGTGGAATTTCCCAGTGTGCATTGCTCCAAAGTACGCCGCAAGGACGTCATTGGTTTCGATGTGAACGTAAATGACGTCCAGCCCCATTCACGGACGAGTTGCGCAAACGACGTAAAATTTTCAAATTTCGTTGCGGGAACGACAGCCATACTTAACATTGGTACGCCGCACTTACGGCACCATATAGCAGGGTTAACTATACGCCGGGAAAAGCCTAACGTAAACGGCGTAACTTTACTGCGTCGGCCGGGCGTACGTTCGGGAATTCGCGTATCTAGCTGATTTACATATTTTGACGCGTAAATCAGCGTACACACCCCTAGCGGCCAGCGTAAAGAGACTTATGCCTGTCGGATCTAACAGATATCTATGCGTAACTGATTCTAAGAATCAGGCGCATAGATACGACCGGCCGGACGCAGAGATACGACGGCGTATCTGGAGATTTAGTTTAGTGCAAACACAGCAATTCAAGGGCTGTCTTTTATGTTTTTATTGCAGATTAAACTTGGATGGGGTGAGGGAACCATGGGAAACCACCCCCCGAAAGAACTTTGAGTCCTTAGAGGACACTTCTCATTCTACTGAACATTCACTGTGTCAGGTAAAACAGATAGGATAGAGTTCCCGAACGATTCACCACTGGCTGAATAATGACTAGTGCCTTCGTGAAGGACACAAATTTGCACACAGTCACTAGGGGCCAGAATTCAGGTCAGTACTCACAGTTAGACAGAATCATCAGTTGCCTCTTTCCAATATCCACCAACCACTCTTTACAATACCATAGGATAGCTGGACACTCTCCTCCACGAGAGTGGGATCTTAATGACCCTCAAACAGCATACCAGCAAAGGACTCTAGGCAGGGGGCTCCTCCTGCAGGACTGGGCCCAAGACCAACTCAACTCCTGCTCCAGGCTTTAGACTATTTATGGGCCCTCTAGCCCCCTACAGGGCACACCTGCCCAGGGATTGGGTTGGTCCTCAATAATGTTCAGTGTGCCCATCTGCCTTTCCTTTCATTGTAATTGCAGAGCCCTCTAGAATGCAGTGGGAAATAATCAGGCCAGCAGCCTGTAAAACATTGAGCAGGCTAAAGTAATCAACACTGCTCCACTGCATACAGAAGAGCCAAACTAAATTTGCCTGACAACGTATACCGTAAATAAGAGGGTGCTACATCTAAATACAGATATTGCTTTTAAATATTCCAAAGATCTTTACAAATACAGGTTGCAGGCAAACCCCCCATCCCCAATCCCCATACCTATGCCCATAAACACAAGCCCTGTATCCAACATGAAAGATGACATGCCATGTGACAATGTCCCTTCTGACAAAAGGACTGGGATATTAACGGGATGTTAAAAAACTATTTGTAACCCAGAAGCGGAAAAAATGTGCCCAATTTTTCGTTCATTACAAGATATTGAATTTTTTTTCTTCGTATTTGTTTTAGTCCTCAAACATTGAAGCTGACACATATCTCCCAATAACTTGGTAATGCATGTGCGATAGAGAAAATCCTTACAGTTTCCTGGCAGCTGAAAATTAATTATGAACAATATCAGGTCCCTGGAGCCAGCAACCCCCCTGCATCAGAGCAGCTGGATAGCAGGCAGACACTGGAAATGTAGCAGGTAATCTGAGACAGTTCGGGGTTAATTAGTCTACAACCGCTTGGGAACGGTAACTAGATAGATAGATAGAAAGATAAATAGATAGAAAGATAGATAGATAGATAGATAGATAGATAGATAGATAGATAGATAGATAGATAGATAGATAAAAAGATGGATATACATGATAGCTAGACTAGATGAACACATCGACAGGACAGGGTAGATAGAAAAGTTGATAGATCAATAGATAGATCAGTGGAGTAACAATCTGATTTGTTGGTCTGGTCAGGTTATCTCTGGTTGTCTGGTGATTGATTACTCCTGCCTGTTTTGGAAGAAGCGTCCAGAAAATAGAGTAGGAGGGTCTGCCACTGAGCTATGAATATTTATTGGCCCTCAGCCAATCCCTGCAAAGGGGCATCTAGAAGGTGCCTGGGGAGATGATAAATGTTTTGGAGGCCTGTTCAGAGTGTTCTTGTCATGGGGCTGCTGCCCCTGGCCTGTGTACCTGGGAGCTGAGGTTGAGCCAGGAGGTCAACACTTGTGGAGGCTTACATAAGGAGTTCATAGTCATTGGAGGAATGTTGCTGGTAGGTGACAGCTATCTTTAGACATTGTGAGTAGGACCTCTGCTAAAGACTCTCAGTGTGGAGGTACTTACTTGGGGAAGTAAGTATCAGCGGTTGCTGTAAGAAATGGGACTGCTTGCATAGAGTCCCAAATTAGCTGGCCATTCCCTCTTACTCCCATCAAAGACTTCTTTAAGACCCCGTACACACGACCGGATCTATCCGCTGGGATTTTAACCCGCGGATCAGTTCCAGCAGACAGATCCGGTCGTGTGTAGGCCCGAGCGGACATTTTCCAGCGGATTAAAAATCCAGCCGACGGATTTTCAGCGGATAAAAATTTCTTAGCATGCTAAGAAATCTATCCGCTGGAATCTGTCCTTCGGACTTATCCGGTCGTCTGTACAGACTCACCGGATAAGTCCGCCCGATCCCCATCCCTCGCATGCGTCGAAGTGATTCGACGCATGCGTGGAAGTATTTACCTTCCAGGGTCGTGCACGTCGCCGCGTCATCGTCGCGGCGACGGCGCGGCACGTCACTGCGTATGTTTTCCGTGGGGATTTTGATCTGATGGTGTGTACAAGCCATCAGATCAAAATCTGGAGGAGGAATGTCCGCTGGAAACGGTCCGGCTGACCGTTTCCAGCGGAAATCCTCTCGTCTGTACGAGGCCTTAGAGGATTCTGTCTGAAGTTGTTCTGTTAATTTCTTCTAACATTTTAAAGGATCCGGCAACTCTATCCCTGTTCAGGTTTCTGCAACAAACCCACAGAAAACACATCCTCTGAACTGAGCCTTCATTTGTTGGTGTGCTTGGATCTGTAAGGAAGCTTCTGCACTAGTAATGGAGGCCTGGGCTATATCCAGCGACCCCTCCGGAGTGAGCGTGCTGCAATAGGATAGGTCAGGGGTCTGGATTAGCAAAAGGCTCGGTGGCTTCTATATTCCAGTTTTTCATCTTTGGTCTCAAAGCCTGATCAAAAAACGTTACCAAGCAGGAGCGGCGGGTCCATAAGGGGCGCAGGGCCTATCAGCATACCTGGCCACTATACTTTGCCAGGTTATGTTGTCCTACCACCAGGATGGGTGCAAGGATTTTGACACCCTAGGCGAAACCTAATTTTACAGAGCCCCTGATTACCAAAATACATTACTTTGGCCCAGATTCACAGAGAGCAGGCGCACATTACGCCGCCGTAGCGCAAACCAATGTACCCCACACCGACGCAGCGCAGAGAGGCAAGCATGAAATTCAGGAAGCCAGTGCTCCCAAAGCTGCGTCGGCGTGGTGTAGGTTTCGAAGGCGCAGGCTGGCGTAGGTGGAAGTGGGCTTGACCCATGCAAACCTATGCAAATGAGGCGTGACCAGGGCTCAAGTCCTGCGGGAACGCGTGGGAACGGAGTTCCTGCACTTTTTTCACAGCAGGAACGCAGTTCCCTTTGCAGGACTAAAGCAGCCGAGCTGCCCGAGCCAATCCTTCACTAACTGGCAATGCCCAGCTCGAGTCACTGTCAGGGGCAGGCGAACCTTAGTAATCCTTTATGTTACTGGCCACTTCCTGTATATGGATTCATCGGGTAATGTGCGGGTATTCCGTCACTTTCTCGATGCCGCAATGTCTCCTGGGAGCTTTTGTCATTGTTCCCAGGAGACATTGCGGAGGTCTGCCGCGAGTTATCGCGGGATTTAGAAAGAACTTGCTTCTTTTTTCGAAAAAACAAACAAAACATGCGGTTTAGTAAATATGCATATGAGCGTATCATTTTTTTTTTTGGGTGGGGGAGTGGATCTTGGGTGGGAGTTCCCACACTTTTTTCCCCAGGACTTGACCCCTGGGCGTGACCCCATGCAAATGATGGTCGGAGCACCAGACAAGTACGTTTAACGAACTGCGCATGCGCCGGGACGTGGACGCATCTCCCTGCGCATGCTCACAACCACGTCGGAACAACTGCCTAAGATACGCCGGATCACTGCTTACGCCATGAACGTAACCTACGCCCAGCCAGAAACACGTCCAACGTAAAATACGCCGGCTTGGCCGGCTTGTGTTCCCTGGTGCAGACCTTTGCATGTCTGCTGCTGGGTTACACCTCCTTTGAGTGAGTGAGTGAGTGAGTGAGTGAGTGAGTGAGTGAGTGAGTGACTTGTAAAGCGCAACACATGCGAACTGAATCGCATCTGGGCGCTGTATCCATTTCATGGGTAAGGAACCCCTTGACCTCAGAAGAGATGGGTTTTAATCTTTCTCCTGAAGGCCAAGTGGTCCAACTCCAGTCGGATGGCGGTTGGTAGTGCATTCCACAGGCGGGGTCCTTGGACTGCAAATCTTCGATCTCCTTTGGACTTGTATCTGGCTTTGGGTATCTGGAGGAGGTTTTGATTGGTGGATCGCAGATGGGGCTTAACTTTATGGGGCTTAACTTTACGCCGGACGTAGAACTTACGCGCACCTCTCGTAGCCTGCATCGGGGGCACGCAGGTTCTTGAATCGCCTTTTTTTATCCTCATTTGCATGTTTGAATGACTAATCAATGGGAGCGGCACCATGCTCCCAGCCTAAATGTGCGCCCACCCTACGCCGGCGTAAGCAAGATATCTCGGCGGGGTGTAGCCTGGTTTTAGGCGCTTCTCTGTTTGTTGGTCTTGCGCACAGATTTGATGGCGCACATTTGCACTTATGTCAGCGTAACTTGTTATACGTAGGCGTAAGTGCTTTGTGAATCCAGGCCTTTGTGTTTACTGGCTTGCTAGGTGACATCGCAGCAGTATTTTCAAAGACTAGAGGTTTCATTTCAGATTTAAAAAAGAAAAAAACAACCTCGATTGGCATCACCTTCAGCGATTGTTTTCATGTTTACAGCAAACATTAGCATGTTTTGGTTTGCTTGGAAATCAAGAGACGTTTTCATCATAATTATACTCTCTGCATGCCGTATACAGGGGGAGGATTGAGCATGCTGAAAGCTGAGCAAAGACCTAAATTGTTTTCAATCAGTGGTCTTTATCTTGTGATTAAAGTAAATCTGTACTGACTTCTTCTAAAGCGTATGAATCTAGACAGCAGGGGCCCTGTAGTGTAATATCTTACCTTCACAGCACCATCCACATCGTCAGTGCACTAATAAAAATGATGATAGCGCTAATATCAACTAATGTGAGTACAGTTGACAACCTGTGCAAATAACAGTGATAAACACAATAACTAGTGATAAAATAAATATAAGATATAAAAATAAAATTATATAACTGGTGATGATTCAATTGAAACACCCTTGGCTGAATATAAATCACACAAAAAAAATGACACAAAAAAAATTCAGTGAGTCCACAAAGGGTTAAGTGAAAAAGCAATAGTAAATCACATAGGAAGTCCTACAAGCAGCCAACGCTTCCCTTTTGCTGCTTGAGATAGGAAAAAACACTGCTTCAAAGAGATCAGCAGCACCAGATATTTCAAACTCGCTCCAGCGACATGTAAAAGAGAGACGTAGTGACCCATGACTAAGTCACGTGACAAGTGACGTAACGCGTGGGGGAGGAGCCTATGTGACGGGACTCGATCCTAGTGAGGAGACCATCGAACTGAGCGGCAACCTTACATGAGCCTGTACTCACATTAGTTGATATTAGCGCTATCATCATTTTTATTATTCACAATTGGTTTGGTTCACCGTTAGATACGCAACTTTTATCATTTATTAATTTTTGTTGGAGTACTTTCACTTGTAATTTTTTACATAATAGCGCTGTAGTACCACAATTTTATCGTCAGTGCACTGCTGGAATCTACTGAAAAACCCAGACTTTGTGTTATGGGGCAAACACACGTCCTTCGCACCACTTGGGTCCCCCAATGTAGTGGTCAATCCTTGAATGACCTATCACCAAGTCTCTGCACTGTTATATGTGGGGATGCATGCTTAGCATGGGATATTTAGGTTCCCCCCTGTGGTAAACCAAGGAGTGTAGACCTTGGCACCTTTCTCAGAATCCAATACAAGTTATGCTTAAAGAAGAGCTCAAGACAAAAAGACAAAGCATGTGAAAACCAATAAACTCATGTCCAGGGCTTTTTTTCAGTGGGGACGTGGAGGAACACAGGGCCAGATTCACGTAGGGCAGCGGCGGCGTAACGTATCGTAGATACGTTACACCGCCGCAAGTTTTCATCGCAAGTGCCTGATTCACCAAGCACTTGCAATGAAAACCTACGCCGGCGGCCTCCGGCGCAAGGCGGGCCAATTTAAATGGGCGTGTGCCATTTAAATTAGGCACGCTCCCGCGCCGGACCTACCGCGCATGCTCCGTTTCCGAACTCCCGCCGTGCTTTGCGCGAAGTGACGTAATTTTTCGAACGGCGACGTGCGTAGCGTAATTCCGTATTCCCGGACGGCTTACGCAAACGACGTTATTTTTTAAATTTCGACGTGGGAACGACGGCCATACTTTATACAGCAATACGATTGCTGTGTAAAGTTAGGGCACCAACAAAAACCGACTAACTTTGCGACGGGAAACTAGACTAGCGGCGACGTAGCGAATGTGAAAATCCGTCGGGAATCGCCGTAACTCCTAATTTGCATACCCGACGCTGGTTTACGACGCAAACTCCCCCCAGTGGCGGCCGCGGTATTGCATCCTAAGATGCGACAGTGTAAAACAATTACACATGTCGGATCTTCTGGCTATCTATGCGTAACTGATTCTATGAATCAGTCGCATAGATAGAAACAGAGATACGCCGTCGTATCTCTTTTGTGAATCTGGCCCACAGTTCCAACACCTCCAGCACTGAATGTATGTAATGGCAAGGGGTGCTGGGATGGGCTGGAGAGTCTATTAATGCTGGCTGATGGGGGATCTATTGTTGCTTGAGCAGATTTATTTTTGAGTGGCGGTCTATTGTTGTAAGGGGGTCTATGGTTGCTGGTGGGTGATCTATTGTTGCTGGAGGGTCAATTATTGCTGAAAGAGATCTACTATTGACGGAGAGGTCTGTAATTGCTGGCTGCTGGAGAGTCTATTTTTGATGCTGGCTGCTGTGAGATCTGTTGTCGCTGCTGGGGTGGAATTTTGTTGTGGAGGTCCATGGTTGCTGGGGGGGTCTATTGTTACTGGATGAATCTATTGTTGCTTTGGGGGGGGGGGGTCTATTGCTACTGGCTGTGAGGGATCTATTTTACTACTTTTCTTACTACCATTAACAAATTCTATACAAATTACTTGGCACCACAAAATGATACTTGGCTCTATATTCTCTAAAAAGGGAGGTGGGTAGGGTATGGAACCAAGGAACGGTGCTCAGTGGTGGGTAGGGGGTGGTTTGGGTAAGGGTTGGAACCAAGCTACGGTGCTCAGTGGTGGGTAGGGGATGGAACCAAGGAACGGTGCTCAGTGGTGGGTAGGGGTGGTTTAGGTAGGGGATGGAACCAAGTAACAGTGCTCAGTGGTGGGTAGGGGTGGTTTGGGTAGTGGATGGAACCAAGGAACGGTGCTCAGTGGTGGGTAGTGGTGGTTTGGGTTAGGGGATGGAACCAAGGAACGGTGCTCAGTGGTGGGTAGGGGTGGAGGCAGGCCCGGATTTCCCACAAGGCCACTGAGGCCAGGTCTTGGGGCGGCAGTGGCATGGAGTCCCCCGACGCCCGTCACATACAGCTAAGGGCGGTAAGTTATGGGGGAATCCGCTCGCTCGTTAACAAGTGATTGCGGCGATGTCGCCGAAATCACTTATAAAACATGTGTTTCTGTCAATCCTCCCCTCTCCCACCCCACCCCACATACCTCTCTCTGCTGGCTCTGTCTTCGGGACTCCGCCCTCCCCCGGCCACCGAGTCTGTCTCCTGTCCCTGCTTCCGATGTATGAAGTGAGAGGGGAGAGCTGTGCTCTTCCCATCTCAGCTGTGACAGGAGTTCTAGCACAGTGCTAGGACTCCTATTTTGGAGGTGACAGGGTCAATAAAGAGAACATGTCACCTCCAATTGCTATCACACAGGAAAAAAAATTCTCCTGTGTGATAGCAAAAAAGTTAAGTGAAAAAAAATTGATAACAAATAAATAAAAAGAAATAATAATTAAATTAATAAAATAAAAAATAATAAGAAAATTATACAAAAATTAAAAAAAGTAAGCGACAAGCTACAAATAAATAAAAAAAGTGATAAAAAAAGTAAAAAAAACAAACAAACCATATTTGAACTAACTGTGCCGCACATTCTCCATTGATTTGGGGGGGGGGGGTTCGGTTGGCAGGGAGGGGGTGCATTGTGGAACCTGGCCTTGGGGCGGCAGGGAGAGCAAATCCGTCCCTGGGTAGGGGGGGTAGGGGGTGGAGACAAGAAGTGACTCCGAAGTGGGGAGTTCCTGCACCTATTCTCCGAGACAAAAAATGTCTACTTTTTTACCCCATGTGACAAAGGAGCAGGTTTGATTTGCCTTGTCTTGTCATCATATAGGTAACATGAATATGAAGGATTACAACTAAATGACAACTAAAATATGGAAAACGTTCTCCAGGGTTTATTAAATGGCATTGTTTACAGTCTTGCAATTTTTTTTAAAGACTCTTGGAAAAAGCACTTTTCACTAGTAGTGTATTGTACCATGTTAAGTATTGATTATTGCAGAAAATTTGGAGTTTAGGTGAAATCTTTTATTAGCTAACTTAAAGTGACATTAAACAGTACCCCTTTTCTCTAGAAATCATCCATACACATCCAGTATTCAATGACCCTATAATTTATTTTTCATGAACTTATTTCTTACTGTGTTTTTCGGCCTTCTTGTAACATCCGCAATGAGCTTCCCAACCTCTCCTTTTTTCATTCACCTCCATTTATTTGTTACATTAGTTGTGGTCATGTGCACTGCTCTATGCACACTACAAATCCCATAGTCCAAAAATAATAAAAAAAAAACAGTGTGGGGTCTTCCCTCCAAATTCATACCAGACCCTTAGGTCTGGTATGGATTTTGAGGGGAACTCCCACGCAACAATTTATCAAAACATGGCGTGTTGTTGTCCCCCCCCCCCAAGATCCATACCAGACCCTTATCCGAGCAGGCCAGGAAAGGATGGGGACGAACCTCGTACTCATACTCATTCACATTGGGGGAGCCAGGATCTGGGGGCCCCCTTGTTAAAGGGGCATTCCAGATTGCGATTAGCCCCCTGCCAACAGACTCCCACAACCACCAGCCAGGGTTGTGGGGAAGAGGCCCTTGTCCCTATCAACATGGAGACAAGTTGCTTGGCCTGGTATAGTCCAGGAGGGGAGAGGCCGCTCACTTGTTTCCCAAAACCGCCCCCCCCCCCCCCCTTTCCTGGCTATAATTTTGAGTGCAGTGACTTGTCAGAATGGCAGATTTTCATAACAGCACAGTGTTTACTAAACACCATTTCATCAGTTAAGCATTGTCCCTTGATCAATAGCAGAATGCTATTACTTTTTTTTTTAACGGTGATCACAACTGCAGTTAATTTAACCACTTCTGCAGAAGCACACACAACAGGACAAAAGATACAAGGTGGGACTTTGCGTGGATCAAGGGGAGGTTTGGTGAATTGATTTTCAGAGGCATTTGACAGGTGGCAAAGAGGAGATATCAGCACCTTACTGACTCTTTAAACCTATAAATGCAGCACCACCATGCTGAAACATTGTGCATTTCATACAGTTGTAGGGCGTTTCGGCATGGAACCAAAGACTTAAATGGATTGCATTCGGCAGGGGTACCACCTGATGAATGTTCAGCCGTGAAAGGTTGCATGCCCTTCTTTAGGTGGGGAAACCGCAGCTCGTCATCCTAATTTTTCCCTCCCCTAGCAGCCTATCAGAACAATTCTGAAGTCTTACTGTATGCAGCGTACACACGACCGTTTTTCATGACGTGAAAAATGAAATTTTTTTAAATTGTCATTAAAAACGACCGTGTGTAGGCTCCAGGGCATTTTTCTCGATGTGAAAAATGGGCATTTAAAATTTAGAACATGCTCAATTTTTTCTTGTTGTTTTTCACGTCGTGAAAAACGGTCGTGGGTAGGCTTTAACGACGGGAAAAAAAACGTGCGCTCAGAAGCAAGTTATGAGACGGGAGCGCTCGTTCTGGTAAAACTAGCGTTTGTAATGGAGATAGCACATTCGTCACGAAGACTGAAAGCGTGAATCGTCGCACACCAAACTTTTACTAACATGCGGTAACACGAAATCAGCAAAAGCAGACCAAAGGGTGGCGCCATCTGAATGGAACTTCTCCTTTATAGTGCCGTCGTACGTGTTGTACGTCACCGCACTTTGCTCAAGCATTTTTTTTTCCACGATCGCGTGTATACAAGGCAGACTAGACAAGAATCACGTCGAGAAAAACTTTGTTTTTTCTAGGACATTAAACACGGTCGTGTGTACGCGGCATTAGAACCACTGTGATGTTTCTATTGATGTCTGTGCCCATGTTATGGAGATTTCTTCTCTGTATTTGCCCTGATGTCCACTGTCCAAAAATATCAGTTGTCACATTAACAGGAATAGAGGGGGCATCTTCCAAAGAAGACCCTTCTTCCAATAAGGGCAAATATCACTTTGAAGAGATCTTTTCTTACTTCCTGTTGACAGACAGGGCCACTGATAGAAATCGTGGGGCCCTGTACAGATTTCCTGACAGCACAACAAAATTATTAGCAATACAACATAGACAAAAACAAAAGCAGAGAAGCAGCGGATGTTCCGCCAAAAAAAAATATTAAAAGCCAGCGGCTACAAATACTGCAGCTGCTGACTTTTAATATATTTAAACTTACCTGTCCTGGAGTCCAGCGGCGTACGCAGCAGATGACGAGCGATCGCTCGTCACTCTGCTGCTCCCCCCTCCATCCACGCTGAAGGAACCAGGAAGTGAAACGCTGCGGCTTCACTGCCCGGTTCCCTACGGCGCATGCGCGAGTCGCGCCGCGCCCGCCGATTGGCTCCCACTGTGTGCTGGGAGCCGAGTGTTGCCAGCACACAACGGGGGGGCGACGGGATGTGACGCAATGCCCGTCTTTTGCCCGTGAATGCCGGGCCGGAAGTGGGTGCAAATACCTGTCTTTAGACAGGTATCTGCACCCCCCTCCCCCCTGAAAGGTATCAAACATGACACCGGAGGGGGGAGGGTTCCGATCAGCGGGACTTCACTTTAGGGTGGAGAACAGCTTTAAGTGCAGTAAGACTTTAGGCTCTGCGCCTAAAACCTCCTTTACAAATACAACATACTGTAACTCACACAATTCCTGCTAAATCTAAAAGATAAAACTGAGTAAATAAAAAATAAATAAAAAAGTTGGAGATCTTGGATCAAAGAGCCACAAGGAGGGGGATTAGTGAGGGACAACTGTCTTTCTCAGCAGATAAAAGCTGACAGCAGGGAAAGGGGGAGAGTCCAGCTTTCAGCCGCTGGAGGAAGTGTTTTGCAATTGTCGTCCATCACTAATCCTCCCTGTGTGGGCCCCCCTGTGTGCTTGGGCCCCCTACAAGAGGACTGGTGGTCCCCCTCTATCAGCGGCCCTGCCTACAGAAAAAGAATGGAATGATAAGCTCACTAATGGGACACAGATGAAAAGTTATGGCAGGTGTTTTGAACATTCCGTAGTCTATTCAAAAGGAAAAAATAAAGTTGTGGCTTAAGAACGTTGGCTGAAGTTTGTTGATTAAAACATGGCTGGCTGAGAAGCCCGAAGAAAGTCTCAACCTCACCAGCCCTTATGAAGTAGATATCAGAGAGAAAGTACATAGACACTAGCTGAGCTGAAGTGGAGAAAAGTCTCCAACTGTAATTTAGAGTAACCAGTCTCATCTCTCTATCAAGCACTCTGCATCATTACATATAACCTTTGCAGCCTATGTTCCTAACAATGAGAACGTGCTTCTCAGCTCCTCTCAGTATGAGACTGACAGATCTATTTGATGGCTGCCTATAATGTGGAAACAGAGATACAGAACACTGGTTACACTTGTAACACTCTACCATGTATGGGGTACCAGGGGGTTCACCAAGCAAATCAATAATTAAATAGATACAATAATATTTGTTTCAAGTTAGAATTTCTAAAAAGATTCTCAGGTACCTGATTCATAAAGGTACACTTTGCTTAAAGAATAAAACCTTTAAAATCATATAGTAGCCCCAGTTCTTTCATAGCTGCAGAGAACGGTCCTTTGTGTCTCAGAATTCTTTATTATAACCTTATTCTGTTCTTTAGTATATCCTTTTTTCTGACACAGGGGATATTTGACAGACCCTAGACATGCCCACTGAAGGCTTTTATGAAATCTATGACTAATGCCGCGTACACACGACCGTTTTTAATGTCATGGAAAAAAACAAAGTTTTTCTTGACGTGATTCTTGTCAAGCCTGCCTTGCATACACACGATCGTGAAAAAAAATGCTTGAATAAAGCGCGGTGACGTACAACACGTATGACGGCACTATAAAGAGGAAGTACCATTCGGATGGGGCCACCCTTTGGGCTGCTTTAGCTGATTTTGTATTAGTAAAAGTTTGGCGAGAGACGATTCGTGCTTTTCAGTCTGTTATAGCGTGACGAATGTGCTATCTCCATTACAAACGCTAGTTTTACCAGAACAAGTGTTCCCGTCTCATAGCTTGCCTCTGAGTGTAGCGCTCACCCCCGAAGGAGCCGCTGGTTATTGAATGGGATGGCCTGTTACCTCTGTGACTCCCCAGTCTAGGGTAGTTGATGAGAGCCGTAGTAATGCAATGTCCACACAGCAGGTGTCTTTCTCCTGCACTTTTATTTACCCAACAAGGTAAAACAATAAAACTTTCAGGAGAGGGTGAAGATGTAGAAGGAGGAGAAATAGCAGGCTCAAGCATAACGGAATGGGCCCACAGTACAGCCAAGCCGAAACAGAAGCCCCTTTGTTGAATTGAAATTTAAATCAGAGCCACCTATACTCTGACTATCCCTTAAATTTTGTCAGCACCGGTACTTGGAAGTAACCCGGCGTTACATGAGCATGCACGTTTTTTTTCCCGTCATTAAAGCCTACACACGACTGTTTTTCACGACGTAAAAAGAGGTCATTGCAGCCAGGCTGGCTGGCAAGGCCTGAAGAGAGCTGAGGACAGCTAACTATTTCTACACCACAGGGGCCCGAGGTCCCTGCCCGCAAAAGGCAGTTCACTGAGGCCTGGCCAAATTCGTGTCAGGCTTAACCATGCAGTGCTAGCTAGTCTGGAGGAGGAACTGTTTGCAGCATGTAAAGTGCTGGAGGAATGAAGAATAAGAGGTCTTAAGCAAGAGTTTGTGCTGGAGAGAAGACTGGAGTGTATATACCAGAGTTTATATAGAAGTGCTAAGCAAGTTGTACTGAAGTTCCAGAGCATTCCTCAAAGTGAAGTTCCACCCAAAAATGGCACTTCCGCTTTTCAGAATCCTCCCCCTTTCCGGTGTCACATTTGGCACCTTTTATTAGTGAGAAGGGAGCAGATATCTTGTGTAATATAGGTATTTTCTCCCACTTCTCGGCATAGATCACCGCGGTGACCTACGCCACGTCTGGCGCTTCACTTCCTGATTCCCTTACCGAAGATGGCGGAGGCAGCACCCAAGAGCCAAGGGAGAGATCGGCTTTGGGTGCCGACATCGCGACATCACCCAATACAGTGTCCCGGAATAAAATGGAGGACACAGCCACCCCCTACTAACTAGTATCCACATTTCCGGAAACTGATTGCTAGGGCCAGCCCTGCCTGGCATCTTGCAACCAGTGACAATTTACTCTCAGACAGGCCTAGTGCAGCACTGCTGTCCCCACGCACCTCCTTCTCCGACACCCAGCGGCAAGCAGCACTGGTGTGATTTTCACTCTCCAGATAGTGACTCCACTCTTTTCCTTCTACGCACGCAGCTCATGCAAAGGAAGGGACAGCAGCACTGCATCTGGTGGAAGGCTATGGGCGGCAAGCGGCACTGCATCTGGTGGAAGGCTATGGGTGGCAAGCGGCACTGCATCTGGTGGAAGGCTATGGGCGGCAAGCGGCACTGCATCTGGTGGAAGGCTATGGGTGGCAAGCGGCACTGCATCTGGTGGAAGGCTATGGGTGGCAAGCGGCACTGCATCTGGTGGAAGGCTATGGGTGGCAAGCGGCACTGCATCTGGTGGAAGGCTATGGGTGGCAAGCGGCACTGCATCTGGTGGAAGGCTATGGGCGGCAAGCGGCACTGCATCTGGTGGAAGGCTATGGGTGGCAAGCGGCACTGCATCTGGTGGAATGCTATGGATGGCAAGCGGCACTGCATCTGGTGGAAGGCTATGGGTGGCAAGCGGCACTGCATCTGGTGGAAGGCTATGGGTGGCAAGCGGCACTGCATCTGGTGGAAGGCTATGGGTGGCAAGTGGCACTGCATCTGGTGGAAGGCTATGGGTGGCAAGCGGCACTGCATCTGGTGGCAGGTGGCACATTCACCTTACGAATAACCCACCGCCAAATTCCCCCTGCCCCCCCCCCCCCAAAAGATGAGTGTCCCTGAATTGCAGTTTGGAAATATGGTCACCCTACTGACTAGGCAAATTCCATTGATCAGAGCTCAAAGGTTCTACCTTCTATCATCAATTGCAAGGACTTTTTTGAGAACATATGCTGTTCCTGTATATTGTGACAGGTCAAGGAATGAATTCAGACAGGCTTGTCAAGTTGCTAAAGTATCTACTTTACCAGTGTCAGCCTTGCTAACCAAAACAAGACCTAATACCATATAGACTAATAGCACTGTGGCGGCACACAGGATGCAGCAAAGTGAAACCCATTTTGTTAAAGTGGAACTTGCAGACTATTCCACTAGAATAACATTTCAGTGCATTATACTGGCGCACCGCCAGCTTCCTATTTAGACTATTTAAAAGTAAATGAATTCCGTATGACACGAGGAGGGCTAGAAGTGGTGCATTTAGAAGATGATATTGTGAGTCAATAATGTTGTGCGTCATTTCATCTGTCTTTTCTTTCAGAGGAATGTATTAGAATCATCAGCACACCAGACAGAACACTGAAGAGTCCATGGGCCAGATTCTCAAAGGACTTACGACAGTGTATCTCCACATACGCTGTCGTAAGTCCGAATCTGTGCCGTCGTATCTGTGCGCCTGATTCATATAATCAGATACGCCTCTCTGTTGCCAAGATACGAGCGGCGTAAGTCTCCTACGCCGTCGTATCTTGGGGTGCATATTTACGCTGGCCACTAGGGGCGCTTCCATAGATTTACGCATTGAATATGTAAATTAGCTAAATACGCCGATTCACGAACGTACTTGCACCCGCTACGCCGTTTACGTTAGGCTTACGTCCGGCGTAAAGTTACCCCTGCTATATGAGGCGCATCCAATGCAAAGTATTGACGTCGGCAAGCGTATCTTTTTACGTTGTTTACGTAAGTCGTACGTGAATGGGGCTGTGCGTAGGTTACGTTCACGTCACAGGCATTGGGCCTGGCGTATCTTAGGGCGTAAATTCAACGTGATATTGAGCATGTGCGCACATGCGCCATTCGTTAGGCGCGTCATTTACGTGGGGTCACGATTCATTTGCATACAACACGCCCCCTACCAGCCTACTTTGAATTAGGCGTGCTTACCCCGGCCCGTTTACGCTACGCCGCCGCAACTTACGGTGCAAGTGCTTTGTGAATACTGCACTTGCCCGTCTAAGTTGCGGAGGCGTAGCGTAAATAGGATACGCTACGCCCGCACAAAGTTACGCCCTCCTACGTGAATCTGGCCCCATATGTCCCTCCGCAGCAAGTCAGCAGTGAGGAAACATAGGTAACAGTCATAGGAATGAATGGGCCAAGTGGCACACATGCCAAGTAGGATCGGCACACAACTGGGACTTCTTTCTGCAAAGGCTGTGCAGTGCTTTGCAAGGCAAGACAGCGATGGACTCAGAAGTCGGGATGAAGGTAAGTATTTTGTTAGGTGACTACCACACCAGTAAATTGTCCTTGAAGATTACATTTGGGGAATAAAAAAACATTTACCAGTAGTGGGTGTCCCTCTGTACTGCAAGGGTTAACTGCTATTTTCCCTTTACTGGCTTCCCCTACCCCACCGTGTAAAATTCAAAATGCTAACCATAACATACAAAGCCATTCACAACATCGCCCCCGTCTACATCACCAACCTCATCTGCAGATATTGACCAAATCGCCCCCTCCACTCCCCCCAGGACCTCCTGCTCTTTAGCTCCCTTGTTACCTCCTCCCATGCTCGCCTTTAGGACTTCTTCAGAGCCTCTCCCATCCTCTGGAACTCCCTGCCCCGGTATGTCCGATCAGCCCCTACCCTCTTCACCTTTAGGAGAGCCCTAAAAACTCATTTATTCAGGGAAGATTATCCCACACCCACCTAACTCTCCCCGAGCCACCCTATCAGATCCTTCTCTGCAGCTATTACCTTTTGTACCACCACCCCCTCCCTTTAGATATATGTTACATGAGTGGATATAGAACGAGACTACAGCCAAAACATTGGGAGTGATTGCTGATAAACCTGAGAGAGGGAGTGGTTATCCATATCAACCAAAGGCAGATTTCTGGGTCAATCTGGTGAGTGGCCATTTTATCCGGTGACGGCGGTGAAGGTGGAAATATAGCTGAGCATTACTGCAAGAAATATCTATTAAGGACTTTCTTAGCACATATACATATATATATATATATTTTTTTTTTATTTATATATATATATATATATATATATATATATATATTTATATATATTTTTTGTATATAATACATTTTTCTAGCTTTTTTGGGGCACATTCAATCTGTGGATTGTAACAGTAGCATATTTGAAATCTTTTTGGATTTATTTCACATTTTTTTGATGGATTGAGAAATTCATATGTTATAGTTTGGCACAGGGCACTGTATTGATATTTATTGCACATTATTTGTTGATGTTTGCACATTGATTAATAATCATAGACATATGTACATACTTTTTGTTTTTTGAGTAACAAGTTCACAGGATCAGTCGTGGTAAAATGTTTATATAAATATAAGTTAGCGCAATTTACTTCACAAATACACAAATTTAAATCCAACCTTTTGAGGTTGTACTTTTATTGCAGCAAGACTTAATAAGAATATTGATTATATCTTGGCGCTGGTAACACACAACTTTTTTTTATATAAATAATGCCGCCATTTACATATGAATGGTGGTTATGTACATGTAAACACAGGGGGCCAGATTCACGTAGCGCAGCGGATCTATAGATCCGCTCGTTCTACGTGAATTAAGATCCGCTCCCGCAAGTTTAGGAGGCAAGTGGCTAATTCACAAACCACTTACCTCCAAACTTGCGACGGCGGATCCTAAAACCCCCAGCGGAATTCAAATTCCGCGGCTAGGGGAGTGTCATATTTAAATCAGGCGCGTTCCCGCGCCAATTTAAATGCGCATGCGTCCGGGGAATTTCCCGGTGTGCATTGCTCCCACTGACGTCACTAGGACGTCAGTGGTTACGACGTGAGCGGGACTTGCGACGCGCGTGTTTGTGAATCGGCGTACGCAAACGACGTAGGAAAATTCAAATTCGACGCGGGAACGCCGGCTATACTTAACATTGGCTGCGCCTGATAAAAGAAGGGGTAAGTATACGACGGAAAACCGCTACGGAAACGACGTAAGAACACTGCGACAGGTCCGCGTACGTTCGTGAATTTGCGTATCTCGCTGATTTACATATTATTTATCGTAAATCAGCGGTGCCATTTTTAAATTGAAAAAAAGATCAGACAATGTAACACATTGTAACACTGTCGGATCTAGCCCTATCTATGCGTATCTGATTCTATGAATCAGGCGCATAGATAGGACCAGTTTACGTCAGAGATACGATGGTGTATCTGTAGATACACCGTCGTATCTCTTTGTGAATCTGGCCCAGGAGGATCTGCAGGTGAGTCATCTGTACACAACAATAGGTCAGAGCTGGCCAGCATTAGTAGCAGCACTTCACACTGAGATATCAGGACACAGCACAGGACTAAAACTTCAAGGGACAAGGGAATTTAAACTGGGATAGTTGGCAAGTATGAGGCAGCTGCTTTGGGCCCCACAACAATGACAGGGCTCAGGACAGCTGCCCCTTTTGCCCTGCCTTAAAGACGGCCCTGCTTACGTCTTTAACCAGTCCTGATCGTTTTTGATGGGTTACCCTGGAAGTTGTTGGGATTTACGTGTACTTGTAAACAGATAAATACAGCGTAAATGGTTGTGACGGCACCTGATTTACAACCTTAAGGAAATGTTGAATCCTTCATGAATTCTGTGTGGCTTGTCACAGCAGTGCTCCTCATATTAGGCTGGACCTCCCAGGGGCTCCAAGACAAGCCTGCAGGATTGGCATCTTTCATGTAAATTCCACATCGCATAAACAGAAATAATGCATTCCGCTCTGTCAGGTCATATTTTAATATTTACACAAAAGCACACAGGCATTAACTTCAAAGCGCAGTATGTGTAGGGCTTTCTAGAAATATCCTGTTAACAGTCAGCGTGCGCTCTGTCTATAGAACCTCATGCATCTCTATAAAAGACTTATGAGATGTGGAAACACAGACATTATTAACAATATCGGTTTATGGGGAGAAATTATTTAACAGCTACACGATGGATCAAAATAGAGTGTGTCTGAAAGTGGCATAACAGCCTTAGAATAGACTGTGCCATAGTTACAGGATTTCGCATATTCACAATCTCTAATAGCGTCTCCTGAATTTCCTTCACATCAGTTCATATTAGT
Organism: Rana temporaria; assembly: GCF_905171775.1. Taxonomy (NCBI): domain Eukaryota; kingdom Metazoa; phylum Chordata; class Amphibia; order Anura; family Ranidae; genus Rana; species Rana temporaria. Next base: position 28,122,179 of record NC_053499.1, on the reverse strand, counting down.
GGAAGAGAGTGCATGTTGGAAGCTGATTTTTAAAGTAAGTAAACTTGTCGCCAGGCTCTAAGCGATTTGTCCTTTAACCATTGGGCACCACCCAACTGAGTGCAACCCATCAGCTCAAATATTTGCCCTCTTCCTCAATCCAGTGACCTGCGCTATGTGGCCCTGCACATCAGTGATTGGCCTTTCCAGCAAAAGCAGTCTCTTCAAGTGCACATGCGTTCCACAGCCCCATTTATTCTATTAGGAAGTCTTGTTCCACTTTTTTTGTGACCAGGCTATAGACAGTTTGCTCTTTAACCACTTAACCCCCGGGCCATATTGCTGTGCACTTTTTGTGCAACGTGGCTCCCAGGGATGGACTGGCCATTGGGACTACGGGGAGTTTCCCGGTGGGCCGATGGCTCAGTGGGCCGGCATCAGTGACAGCGGACCTCCGCCCCTCTCCGCTCCTCTGTTTCTCCCTTCCCGCAGCGCTCACCTCCTCTCCCTGCCCACAGCGCTCACCTGGGGGAAACAAAGAAGCAGGGGGAGGATCAGAGGAGCAGGGGGGATGACAGAGGAGCATGGGGGAGGGGACAGACAGCGGACTCAACAGCTATGGCCTGGGAGTTTCTCACTTCTGCCTAATCTTGTCCCATAAGGGGGGCACCGAACTGATTTTTTGCCCCGGGTGAAATAATGTCTAGCTTCCCCACTGGTACTGCCTATAAGAGTACCAGTACCAGCCGTTCTACTCTAATAAAGTAGAACGGCTAGTGGCTAGTGAAGGGGGAGAGAGGGCTTGGGTGGCCGGGGGGTGCGGGAGTTGTCCGGCCTCTGTGGGAGAGACCTGTCAAAGTGGGCCAGTCTGGATGAAGTCCAGGGCCAAATTGTTGTCCCAGTCCAGCCCTGGTGGCTCCCAAACAAAATTGGCGTCCTTTTTTCCCCACAAATAGAGCTTTCTTTTGGTGGTATTTGATCATCTCTGCGGTTTTTAGTTTTTGCGCTATAAACAAAAATAGAGCGACAATTTTGAAAAAAAATTAAATTTTTTACTTTGTGCTATAATAAATATCTCCCAAAAATATATAAAAAAACGTTTTTTTCCCTCAGTTTAGGCCGATACGTATTTGTCTACATATTTTTCGTTAAAAAAATCGCAATAAGCGTTTATTGATTGGTTTGCGCAAAAGTTATAGCGTTTACAAAATAGAGGGTAGTTTTATGGCATTTTTATTAATATTTTTTTTTTACTAGTAATGGCGGCTATCAGCGATTTTTTTTCGGTACTGCGACATTATGGCGGACACTTCGGAAATGTTTTACACATTTTTGGGACCATTGGCATTTTTATAGCGATCAGTGCTATAAAAATGCATTGGATTACTATAAAAATGCCACTGAAGGGGTTAACACTAGGGGGCGGGGAAGGGGTTAAGTATGTCCCTGGGTGTGTTCTAACTGTAGGGGGGGTGGCCTCACTAGGGGAAATGACTGATCTTCTGTTCATACATTGTATGAACAGAAAATCAGCATTTCCCTCCCTGACAGGACCGGGAGCTGCGTGTTTACACACACAGCTCCCGGTCCCCGCTCTGTAACGAGCGATCGCGCGTGCCCGGCGGCGATCGTGCCCGCTGGGCACACGCACGGGAGTCGCGAGCGAGCGGGGGGCCTAGTGGCCAGCGCGAGAGCCGACGTAGAGCCACCAGCTCAAATACTTACCTTCTTGAACCTCGGTGATCTTTGCCTTGCAGTCCTGTGCAATGTTGCTTCGCCTTTCTAGTGAAAAAAATCTTATCTTATTTGAAACAAGAAAAACTGTTCCAGGTGAGTGCATCTCTGGTTAATCCCCACACACACTAGTCAGGTGCTAGCCCAGCTTGCATGCAGTGTAACGTGAAGAAATAATTCCGGACGGCTGCACTTCCAAAAATCCTTTTATTGAAGCTTCATATGACAAGTGGTTAACAGATGGAGCAGGGGACAAAGAGGTAGACGCATTTTGTGCAAATATCAGCGCTTAGAAGCTTCATATGACAAATGTTCGACAGATGGAGCAGGGGACAAAGAGGTAGATGCGTTTCGCGCAAATATCAGCGATTAGTAATGACTAAGCGCTGATATATTTGCGCGAAACGCGTCTACCTCTTTGTCCCCTGCTCCATCTGTCAACCACTTGTCATATTAGGTTCTAAGCGCTGATATTTGCACGAAACATGTCTACCTCTTTGTCCCCTGCTCCATCTGTCAACCACTTGTCATATTAAGCTTCTAAGTGCTGATATTTGCACGAAACATGTCTACCGCTTTGTCCCCTGCTCCATTTGTCAACCACTTGTCATATGAAGCTTCAATAAATGGATTTTTGGAAGTGAAGCCGTCCGGAATTATTTCTTCACATTCTTATCTTATTGTCCATGTGTGCCTAGGGTTGCCACCTGCTTCTGCTGTGATGGTTGTGTTTTACAGATAGGACATTATGGCATATATCTGCAGGGCCCCCCTTTTTTTTTACTACCACTTAAATCGACTTAGGGCACTGTTTTTGATTATTGTGGATGTGTTCTACTACAAATTAAATATCACAAATGATTCCAACGATTACATTCAAAGGATCTATCTACCTGTCTGTTTATATGATATAAAAGTAATATAAATGATATAAAATAATACAGTGAGTTGTCATTTGCGATTCTGAGCAGTCACTAATGTAAAGTCTGACTCAGATGATTAAACCTTTCAGCGCAGGAATGAATGATGATGTTCAGAAATGAGCTTCGGAGTCCTTTGTTTCTGTATTTCTTTTGATAGGAATGTGTTATTGTTTTGCATTGTGTCTTGATTCTAAAGCAGCCACTTCTGTGTGTGTATAATATAATTCATTTGACTTTTCATTCTTTAATATTTTCATATATTTTTTTGTTTGGTAGGATAATGTTGACCTTGGAGATTTAATGTTCTCGCTGTGCTACCTCCCTACTGCGGGAAGACTTACCATCACCATCATAAAGGCAAGAAACCTCAAGGCCATGGATATCACAGGGGCATCCGGTGAGTACCGTATTTATCGCGGTATAACGCGCTCCCGCGTATACCGCGCACCCCTAAAGTGGCCCCCTATCCTGTGGAAAAAAAGTTTTTTAGTTTTTTTGTACTTACAGTTTTGGTGTCTTGCGCGGCGTCCATCGGCGGCCTTGTCGGGTCCGGCGTCCTTCTACGGCTTCGGGTGTTCTCTTCGGCGGGTCCGGCGTCCGTCTTCGGCGGGGTCGGGTGTCCTCTTCGGCGGGTCGGTGTCCTCTTCGGTGGGTCGTGTCCTCCTCGGCGGGTCGGGGGTCCTCTTTGGCGGGTCGGGGGTCCTCTTCGGCGGGTCCGGCGTCCTTCAGCGGCGTCCTCCCCGCTCGTTTCCCGCCATGAGTTTAAATACTGCGCCGGCATATACCGAGCGCAGTACACTCGTGAATCTTCGGGCAGGCTCGGCAACTGTCGCGCTGACGTCCTGTACGCTCAGGACGTCAGTGCGAGAGGCGCCGAGACTGCCCGAAGATTCACGAGTGTACTGCGCTCGGTATATGCCGGCGCAGTATTCAAACTCGTGGCGGGAAAGCGGTTATCGGCGTATATCGCGCACCCACGATTTTGCCCTGATTTTCAGGGCAAAATAGTGCGCGGTATACGCCGATAAATACGGTAATTACATCGACCCGTTCATAAGGGTCATTACACCTACACAATGGAAACACTACACTTAAAGCGATTGTAAACCCTAAAAAAATAAAACAATAGCAGAAAACCCTGCAAGACAAAGGCATAAGGAGCTAGTATTGTGAACAAGGCCTTTGCGGTCGAAACGCGTCTACCTTGTATTTTTTATGGAGATACAATAAATTCGGACTGATTTAAAAGCATGTATGGAGTTGCGGATTGTCCTTTATCCATAATGAGCTAGTATGTATAGCATTTTAGCCTATTATGTATTACTTACCCCAGATCGAAGCCCCCGCAGTGGTCCTCGACCCCCCCCTCTGGCACGGACATCTCTCCCGGGTGACCACATTTCCAAACTACCATTCAGGGACACCCTTCTCAAAAGTCAACTTGTGCTGTAACGAATCACAGCACAGTGATTGGACACAAGAGGCGGGATTTAATATCTCCAATCACAAGCAGGGGGCGGGATTGTGCTCCTCCAGGCATTCCCGGCCAGGACAAGTACCGTCAGTGAGTAAAGTGGTGATGTGGCGGCCTTTTTTGGGGGCATCAGATTGGCCAGCAGGGTGGCTGTGTCAGTTTCATTCCGGGACACTGTATTGTCCTGGAATGAATGTGCCCGGGACAGACCTGCAAAATGCGGGACTGTCCCGGGCAATCCAGGACACGTGGTCACCCTTCGTCACGGCATGTGCGCGGGAGCCGCCAGTCACCGCTTTGCTTAAGTGTGCCCGCACCTTTGTCTACGGTGCATGCGCCGTAGACATCGGCGTCCGGCATTTTTGTAAATATCTCCTAAACCGCGGAGGTTTAGCAGATATTTCAAGCACCTACAGGTAAGCCTTATTATAGGCTTACCTGTAGGTAAAAGTGGTTGTAAAGAGTTTACATCCACTTTAAAGTGGTTGTAAACCCTTGCATATTTACAGTGAAGTGACTGGCCTTCACATAGATTAAACAAATCCTCCTACAGAAGTTGTATGGGGCAGATCCACAAAGAAATTACGCCGGCGTATCTATTGATACGCCGCGTAATTTCAAAGTTCCCGCGTCGTATCTTTGTTTTGTATCCACAAAACAAGATACGACGGAATGAGGGATCGATCCGACAGGCGTACGTCTTAGTACGCCGTCGGATCGTAGGTGTATATTTACGCTGGCCGCTAGGTGGCGTTTCCGTCGAATTCCGCGTCGAGTATGCAAATTAGCTAGTTACGGCGATCCACGAACGTACGTCCGTGCGGCGCATTTTTTTACGTCGTTTGCGTTCGGCTTTTTCCGGCGTATAGTTAAAGCTGCTATATGGTAGGGTACTCAGTGTTAAAGCGGTAGTTCACCCTCCTTCACCCCATTATTCCATTACTTTCGGCATCGTAGCGCGAGCTACGGTATGCCGGTCTTAAATTTTTAATCCCCGTACTCACTGTGCTATTGTTGATTGAAGAATCCGACTCCCGCGGGGAATGGGCGTGCCTATGGAGAGGGAGGATGATTGACGGCCGGCTCTGGCACGTCACGCTCCCCGAAGACAGCCGGAGTAGGTCTCGGCTATTCACAGCGCCTGCGCACAGGCTATGCGCAGGCGCCGTGAATAGCCAAGCCTATTTCGGCTATTTCTGGAGAAGCGTGACGTGCCAGGGCCGGCCGTCAATCACCTTCTCTCACCATAGGAACGCCCATTCCCCGGATTCTTCAATCAACGATAGCACAGTGAGTACGGGGATTAAAAATTTAGGACCGGCATACCGTAGCTCGCGCTACGATGCCGAAAGTAATGGAATAATAAAAAAAATTTTTTTTTTTTTTTTTAACAGGGTGAACCCCCGCTTTAAGTATGGCCGTCGTTCCCACATCGAAATTTGAATTTTTTACGTCGTTTGCGTAAGTCGTTCGCGAATAGGGATTTGCGTAGAATGACGTCACCGTCGTAAGCATTGGCTTGTTCCGGTTTAATTTCGAGCATGCGCACTGGGATACCCCCACGGACGGCGCATGCGCCGTTCAAAAAAAACGTTGTCTACGTCGGGTCACGACGTATTTACATAAAACACGCCCCATCACATCATTTTGAATTGCGCGCCCTTACGCCGCCAAAGATACACTACGCCGCCGTAACTTACGGCACGCATTCTTTGAGGATTCGAAAAAAAAAAATAAGTTACGGCGGCGTAGTGTATCTTAGATACGCTACGCCCGGCAGAAAGATGCGCCGCTGTACGTGGATCTGCCCCGTATGTGTTTATCTGCCGTCTTCTCTTCTCTACATCCATTCAAAGTGCTTAATCAAAAAGCTTGTCTGAGAGTTAAAAAAAAAAAGGGGGGGTGTTGGAGAGCTGAAGTTACACCCTGCAAAGCTCAGGGAGAAGAGTTCTGAGAGCAATGCATGAATATATCTATTGTTAAGTGATCAAGGGATAGAAAACAATAATTTAGTATTGCTGAGAAAATGAAGACCAGGCAGGAAATGTGTTGCACAGAAAATACTGTAAAGGTGAACTTGCACTTTTGTTAAACTTGATGAAATGCCAGTAGTTGATCTTTTCTTACCCGAAATAGAAATGACCAGTAATTTATGACCAATAACTGCCACTTTGCGTTATTGGCTGTCTGAGTGCAACTTCTAAAGGTAAAACAGGATTTTTTTTTTCACAATACTAAAAGGGTTTTTACTGCCATTTGAGCAAGAATATTGGTTTGGCTTTAAAATAACCAAAGGAAGCTTAGAGGAACACTTACTTTTATTGCACATAATATCATTTAATAATGATGAGTCATTTAAAGTGGAACTTTACCCACAACAACTTGATAAAAAATTATGTTCTTTAGCAAGGAATCTACATTCCACATTTATTATTATGCTATCAAAATGAGTTTGTGCTGTAAATTGCCTCCAGCATTGCTCCTGTCTCTTCTTGCCGGAGGCTGCCATTTTGCTGAAGCCCAGAATCCCAGCAGTAAATCATAAAGCAGAACTAAACCTATTGATTTGGGCTCCATTCACACTTGTACGACTTTGTCAAGCAACTTTAGACATCAAAGTCTCATGACAAGTCGTTCCCCATGTTTTCCAATGATAACCATTCATACTGTCTATGTTACATACCGTATTTATCGGCGTATAACACGCACCCTGACTTTAAGAGGGACGTTTCAGGAAAAAACTTTCCACAGCCCCCTGCGTATAACACGCAGGCACAGTTTACCCTCTATTTTCAGGGTAAATAAGTGAGTGTTATACGCCAATAAATACAGTAGTTACATAGTAGGTGAGGTTGAAAAAAGACACAAGTACAACCTATGAGCTAGATTCACGTAGCTCAGTATATAGTTTGGCCGGCGTAGCGCATCTCATATCCGCTACTCCGACGTAAAGTAGGGCGCCCAGACCATTATTCACAAAGATCTGGCGCCGTACGTTGCGCCGGCGTAGTGTAACTAACGATCCGCGCATGTGCGCGCATGCTCGGCGTCACGTCGCATATACTCCCTAAGATACGTCGGCTCAATGCTTTCAACGTGAACGTAACCTACGCACAGCCCCATTCACGTACCACTTACGTAAACGACGTAACATTCGACGGCTGTTCCGACGTCCATACTTTAACATTGGCTGCGCCTCATATAGCAGGGGTAACGTTACGCCGGACGTAAGCCTTACGTAAACGGCGTAGCGGGCACAAGTACGTTTGTGAATCGGCGTATCTAGGTCATTTACATATTCTACGCGTAAATCTACGGAAGCGCCCCTAGCGGCCAGCGTAAATATGCACCCTAGATACGACAGCGTACTAAGACTTATGTCGGTCGGAGGAAGCTATAATTCAGGCATATCTCGCTCCCAGAATGGCACGCATAGATACGACGGCGCTTCTTTCTACTTACGCGGCGTATCTATAGATACGCCGACGTAAAAGCTACGTGAATCTAGCTCTATGTGTGTTATTTTATGTCAGTATTACCTTTTTTATTCCTGTATGTATTGGTTGTTCAGGTGCTTATCTAATAGTTTCTTGAAACCATCGATGCCCCCCGCTGAGACCACCACCTGTGATAGGGAATTCCACATCCTTGCCGCTTTTACAGTAAAGAACCCTCTACGTAGTTAAGAGTTAAACATATTTTCTTCTAATTTTAATGAGTAGCCATGTGTCTTGTTAAACTCCCTTCTGCGAAAAAGTTTTATCCCTATTGTGGAGTCACCAGTATGGTATTTGTAAATTGAAATCATATCCCCTCTCAATTATGTGCCACTTAAATTTGCAGCGACTTTAAAGTAGTTCATGCACTACTGGTCTGACTTTCACGCCAACTTGAAGGCCATAGACTTCCATGTTAACCCTCAAAAGTTGCATGAAAGTCGTACCTGACTGTTAAGCCCCATACACACTATCAGTTTTCCTGATGGTTTTCTCTTCAGGTTTACCAAAACCATCTAATATGAGGTCAAACCTTAAGCGTTTCAATTTGAATGCAATCAGGCAGGTCCTTGTACTACATGGTTTTGGTAAACCTGAAGAGAAAACCAGCAGGAAAACTGATAGTGTGTATGGGGCTTTATACAATGCAACAGTTGTCCATTATCTCTGGTCAAAGCCAAAATCCTATCCAAGTAGCACCAATCCAAAGTTGCGTCAAAGTTGTACCAAAGTTGCACTCTAAAGTTTCAAAAACTGTAACATTCCTGCAATTCCAGATTGTCAGCTGTCCTCAACCTCAAAACATTTGCTTGTGTCCTCAACCATACTGTCAAAGCTTTAAATGTCTGGTGTTACAACTGATCACATGTGCAGCACCATGGCAGTTGCAGATCAAACAGAAGCAGCTTCCTTGGCTGTAAAGGATAGGAGGCTTTCATTCCACTTTAAGCCTTTCAGCAGATCGGCCTCGGCAGTGCCTAAAAATGCCAAAAAATAGAAAGCAACTGAGCGTGTGCAGAGCAGAGAGAAACCATGTATTACTGGATTTTAAACAGTATAGACACTTTTTTTTTTTTTACAAAACTATACCTGCAAAAAGGGCCAGCCTGAGGTGATCTAGCAGGACTTAATTTTATGACTAAAGTTCTACTTTAAAGTGGAGCTCCACCCTAAAATGGAACTCACGCTGATCGGAACCCTCCGGTGTCACATTTGACACCTTTCAGGGGGGAGGGGGGAGCAGATACCTGTCTAAATATCAATTGCTTTATACTAAAGAGATCCCTCGATTTACCATTTTAAGGTACAGATGCAAGTTATGTGATCTTAAAACATGCAATGGTCTCTATCCTGTGTGTCTCCAAGCAACCTATACAAATTCTTTGTAGCCTTAAATAGCAGGTTATAGCGTAATAGAATTTGTGTGCCTTTCCTTACAGATCCTTATGTGAAGGTGTCAATAATGTGTGAGGGGAGGAGACTGAAGAAAAGGAAAACATCAACGAAGAGGAACACATTAAACCCCGTGTATAATGAAGCCATCGTGTTTGACGTGCCGCCAGAGAATATTGATCAGATCAGTTTGTTAATAGCAGTGATGGATTATGACCGGTGAGATATTACAATGAATTCAGTGCAATTACCGGAGTCTACTCAATGGGAGTCAAGAGTTTGAAAGGCGTCTTTTATGTATAGTCAGCATGTTCATTGTTTGCTTCTTTGGTTTCTTTTTTATTTACTATGTGGGGCCAAGGAAAATGTTAGGGTGGCAGTATACAGACTAATAATGTAAGTGGCATATACAATACAAGCAGTGTTTGCAATAAATATATAGTCTTCATACTACTTGATTTGTTTAAATTGGGCAATTACAAGTGTTTCCAACTTACCAACAAGCTGGAAATAGTTTTATCTTACTGGGCTATACTGTAGTCATTATGAAATCATGTTACTGAGTTAGTTAGCTAATCATATTACTAGGCTGTAGTCATTTTTTATAGGGATAAAGGAGAAGGATACTTTTATCATAGACCGATGTCAAACAAGTTGGGCTGAATGGCCCAGTCAAAGTCCAGACCTAAATCCAATTGAGAATCTGTGGCAAGACTTAAAAATTGCTGTTCACAGACGCTCTCCATCCAATCTGACAGAGCTTGAGCAATTTTGCAAAGAAGAATGGGCACAAATGTCACTGGTAGAGACATATCCAAAATGACTTGAAGCTGTAATTGCAGCGAAAGGTGGTTCTACAAAGAATTCTCTCCACAGCACGCCACACTTTTCAGATATTTATTTGTAACAACTTTTGAAAACCAATTATCATTTTCCTTCCACTTCACAATTTTGTACCACTTTGTGTTGGTCTATCACAGTGTTGGCGACCCTTGGCACTCCAGATGTTTTGGAACTACATTTCCCATGATGCTTGTAACGGTCTAATATATATAGATAGATGGCGCAAAAACCAGGAGAGCACAGTCAATAATAAAAAAGTACATATATCATATGGTCCATGTCAATAACAAAAATTGAAACATAATAAATGAATGAATAAGTCAATGGATCAATAATCCAATATAAGTCCAATAGCACTATAGTGGCAGCAAAATCCGGAGGTAGAAGCAGACTCTGAAAGATATGTTTAAAAAAGAGAAAATGCGCCAACCTAAGTGCAGTAAGTGGGTATTTAATTCAAGCAATTTGCACAGTAAAAATGGCTACTCACAAAACCAGTATAAATACAGGCATGTAATGGAAGAGACGGCTGGTCCGATGTCACAACGTGTAGTCAGCAATACAACAGGCTGGTCTCTTATCCTGGTCCCCCGGGTGATGGAAACGAAGGTCCAAGATGTTCGGGAGCCTTTGGGGAACCCCACAGAGAACAGGAGCCGTGGATGCTGTACCAGAAGCGGCGTGCGTTCCAGCGTGGAACGCAGCGTATCGCCGTATAACCGGATGTGACGTAGGGGCTTCGGACAGCCAATGGGATGACGCGTTTCTCAGCCTCCGCTGGTTCATCAGATCCATCTTGGATCTGATGAACCAGCGGAGGCTGAGAAACGCGTCATCCCATTGGCTGTCCGAAGCCCCTACGTCACTTCCGGTTATACGGCGATACGCTGCGTTCCACGCTGGAACGCACGCCGCTTCTGGTACAGCATCCACGGCTCCTGTTCTCTGTGGGGTTCCCCAAAGGCTCCCGAACATCTTGGACCTTCGTTTCCATCACCCGGGGGACCAGGATAAGAGACCAGCCTGTTGTATTGCTGACTACACGTTGTGACATCGGACCAGCCGTCTCTTCCATTACATGCCTGTATTTATACTGGTTTTGTGAGTAGCCATTTTTACTGTGCAAATTGCTTGAATTAAATACCCACTTACTGCTTGTAACGGTCACCACCGTTTACGATATTCCCATTCCATCGCCCCACGACAGCTTATCCGACAGTCCGACAATCCAGCAGACATGATCCATATGAATTTCCCCAGAATAAACGAGACATACGCTCTGTTCTCTGGTTTCAAAATATATGAATGAATCTTTAATGGTACACTCTCAGCTTTTTATGCAGTACAGGCATGTTACAGTCAATCACAGGGACAAAGACACACTCCACCCACACATCACACAATGGGGGGCTAACGAGTCTCCAATACACATCCCTCAGACTTTTTGGCACCGGTCTGACATAATTAACGTGACCTAATTACTACACCTGCAAAGTCAGACGTTATGACTCTCACCTGCTATTCACAAAACACATTCCTTTACTAAACATAACTGACATGCTAATTCCCTATTCCTGAAAGGAGACATCTGACCTTTTAGACTTAATCAGTACAATAGACACAACACAGTATTAGCATCACACAATGGACAATGGAATGTCTTTCAGGAGCCTATTGACCTGTTGTGGGTCAGCATGAAATCACCTGTAATATGTCCAGATCTCCTGCAATACATGAATTATCAGTTATCAGTCACCCTATGCCCAAAAGGGGCACAGGGTGACCCTAGACCCAAGAGTCATTAGTGACGCTGAAACACAGGTACCCCCCATCCTTCCAAAGTCTCTGGGTGTCACGGGTCATTCCGTTACAATGCTCAACTACACTGCAGAGTTCATGAGCATGATGGGAAATGTAGTTCCAAAACACCTAGGGTGCCAAGGTTCGCCATCATTGGTCTATTACATAAAATCCCAACAAAATACATTTATATCTTTGGTTGTAACATGACAAAATGTGGAAAATTTCAAGGGGTGTGAATACTTTTTCAAGGCACTGTACATGACTATCAATGACATTTTAAAATTAATATCCTTATGTTAAAATGTTGGGGCATGACACTGGCATACATTTTCTAACACGTTTCAATGTACTGCATACGGAAAAAACATTATGTAACATTTTCACAGTGTAGGTCACAATGAGGTCATCGGCGTATGTCAAGTTGGCAACGATGCAGAGAGCCTAGGCCGGGAACACTGGAACGAAATGCTGTCGTATCCCAGGAAGCCCATCGCCCACTGGCACCCACTTGTAGAGGTAAGATTGGCACCATGTTTCGATATGGGGGTTTTTGATTCTGGACATCTTCCAGCATTTAAAAAAAAATTGCTTAACTTTGTTAAAAAGTAACTTCATTTTTGTGGGGAAAAAATAGCAAATAAAGAAAAAATATAGTGCATATAATTGCGACATGAATCATATTTTAATTGAATATTATTAAAAAATACCTTTCCTTTTCAATCTGCAGCCAATGTAATTTTCTGAGAATACATTGCAATATGGCTACCTGGAGGTTTTCTGTACACAGAGGCCCAGATTCACAAAGGACTCATCTACGCGCCTAATTCTTAGAATCATTTGCGCTTGAATTCGGCCAAGATACGAGCGGCATAAGTCTCCTACGTCGTATCTTGGGGTGCATATTTACGCTGGCCGCTAGGGGCGCTTCCGTATATTTCCGCGTTGAATATGCAAATGAGCTAGATACGCCGATACACGAACGTACTTGCGCCCGGCGTATTTAAATACGCTGTTTCCGTAAGGCGTAGGACCGGCGTAACTTTACCCCTCATAAAGCAGGGGTAAGTCATGTTAAGGTATGGACGTCGGAAACGTCGGAACAGCGACGTATTTTACGTTGTTTGCGTAAGTCGTACGTGAATGGAAATGGGCATAGGTTACGTTCACGTCGACTAAGCATTGAGCCGGCGTAACTTTGGGAGAAAATTTTACGTGGTACTGAGCATGCGCGCGCATGCTCCGTTCGTTAGGCGCGTCATTTACATGGGGTCACGATTTCTTGTCCATACCACAAGCCCCCTTCCAGCCTACTTTGAATAAGACGGGCTTACGCCGGCCCATTTACGCTACGCCGCCGTAACTTAGAGCACAAGTTCTTTGTGAATACGGTACTCGCCTCTCTAAGTTACGGCGGCGTAGCGTATATAGGATACGCTACGCCCGCCCAAAGATACGCCCTCCTACGTGAATCTGGCCCAGAATGTGTACTGACCACTCCCCAGAAACATAATTTCCTGCTTGTGCGATTGGCTCACCAATTTTCCCAGTGATACTGAGCATGCGCGCGCATGCGCCATTCGTTAGGCGCGTAATTTTCGTGGGGTTACGATTCATTTACATACAACACGCCCCCTACCAGCCTATTTTGAATTAGGCAGGCTTACGCCGGCCAATTTACACTACGCCGCTGCAACTTACGGAGCAAGTGCTTTGTGAATACTGCACTTGCCTGTCCAAGTTGCGGAGGCGTATCGTAAATAGGATACGCTACGCCCGCAGAAAGATACGGCCAGATACGTGAATCTGGCCCTAAGTGTATAATAAGGAACCTAAAAACATAAGCATTTTGTTTTGTGTGTGTACTAGACAGAGCATAACTGCAGAGGGTACATATGTCTGGAAGGAAGTGATGACATCATAGACCCCAAGTGTGATGGCAACTCTATACATTTAATGTGCATTATGCTCTGTGAGTTATATACAGTATATTTTGAATAGAGTAAAGCAGCTTACTTCTCCCTTTTACATATTTTTTCTTTGTTATTCTGTCTTCTGCTGTGTGTAAGCCACTAGCAGGTTCTGTTAGGTTTACTGAAGTTAAAGCACAGTTCCATAAAGTGGAACTTCCGCTCATCTGACTCCGTCCTGCTTCCCCGGCCACCGGGCCAATAGGAGAGAGGAGCGGGGCCTCGCACATGCACAGTAGGGTTCCGGGCGTGAAACCAAAAGGCAACACTTCCGGGTTCCCTTACACGCAATGGCCACGGCAGCACCCGTCAGCAGATGGAAACATCAGATGCGGTTCTGACATCGAGGGACACTAGGACAGGTAAGTGTCCTATTATTAAAAGCCAGCAGCTGCAGTATGTGTAGAAAGACAAACACTCCTGCGTACAAGTGGATACCGGGTAAACTAGGGTAGGGAAGAACGGTGTCACAGGCCTTGCTGCTCTCAAGGATAGGGGTATCCTTGCGATCACAAGAAAAAAGAAAGAAAGAGGGCGCACCAACCTTATGCATTAACCTTAGGTGTGATTTATTAGAAAATAAATAAAAAACTACTCACAAACAAATGCAAAAAGGCCTGACGAAACGCGTTAGTCGGAAGTGGCCCCTGTTTACTCCTCTGGTACCATCTGGAGTGGTTCATCTACAGAACAATTGCTGTCATTTGGAGATCTCTTGTATCGTGAAAATTTTCCATTTGTTTGTGAGTAGTTTTTTATTTCATTTTTAATAAAACACACCGAAGGATAATGCACAAGGTTTATTTATTTTCCATTGTGCTGCAGTATGTGTAGCTGCTGGCTTTTAATTGTTTATTTTTTTGGCCAGAACACAGCTTTAAAGAAGAAAGAAATATACCTTTGTAGGTGGAAAGTATCTACAAAATGTTATCACTGCATGGACTAAATGGGGATGGGATGCCCCCCTTTACTTATCACCACCGTGCAGGGCCGTCTTAATAGCATCATGGGCCCCTGGGCAAAGTAATGCACTGGGGCCCCCTACCAGCTTGCCCCAATTTGCACACCTACGTTCAAGAAATAAAGTATAAATAGTTGATAGAATTAAACATATATTCATTAGTACTTTCAATAAAATCGATTTTACAAAAGGAAAACATTCCATAAATCAAAGACTAGTCAACACAAAGGGCGCAGTATAGGGGGGAATGCAGAAAGGCACGGTCAGGAGGGCACAATACTGGGTTTAGGAGGGCACAGTATAGGTTCTGGGATGCTTCCCAGGACACAACCATATCGGGACAGTTTAGTAAAAAGTATGACTGTCCCAGCTAATCCGGGACAGTTGGCAAGTATGGTGTGATGCAAGATTATTGTGGGGCCCCCCCATGTACCTGGGGCCCCTGGGCAGTGCCCAGGAGTGCCCTTGCATTAAGATGGCCCTGCCACCGTGGTCCTCAGTTTCAGACTCCTTGACATGGTTGTGAACAATTGAGCTTGTTTTTTTTCTCAGGTGAGCCACAGGTTTTTCCAGCCTGTTTTCCAAATATTGGTATGGAAAGTCAATCAGAGCTGATCAGACATCTCGCAGATCTTTTAGCAAGCTCTCACATAGGTAGATTCACAAAGAGTTAGGCCGGCTTATCAGTAGATAAGCCGACCTAACTCTGAATCTACGCCGGCGTTTGTTTAAGCGTATGCTCAAACAGAGATACGCTTAAACAAAGCTAAGATAGGCCGGCTTGCACCGTTCTATCTTAGCTTGCAATGTTTCTGATGGCCGCTAGATGACGCTTCCATTGCGGCCGGCGTAGATTATGTAAATTAGGGGATACGCCGATTCACGAACGTACGCCAGGCCTACGCCGTCGAATTACGTCGTTTCCGTAAGGCCTTAGGCGGCCTAAAGTTATTCCACCTATGAGGTGGAATAACAATGTTAAAGTATGGCCGGCGTTCCCGCCGCGAGGTTCGAAATTTTTGCGTCGTTTGCGTAAGTCGTCCGCGAATCGGGAGTTACGTCGTTTACGTCCACGTCGAAATCAATAGGCCCGTACGGCGTACTTAGCCGCAATGCGCACTGGGAAATGTAGTCGCCCGGCGCATGCGCAGTGTCAAAAAACTTAAAAAAACGTGAGGTCAAGCCTCATTTCCATACAACACGCCCCCCTCCAAGCAATTTGAATTAGGCGCCCTTACGCCCGCTCGTTTTAGGCTACGCCGCCGTAGATTAGCAGGTAAGTAGATTGTGAATCATTACTAGCCTAACTAATTTACGGCGGTGTAGCCTAAACAGGCTAGGCTAGGCCGCCCTAAAGTTAGGCCAATGTGTGTGAATCTACCTAACAATGTCACTAAAAACTAATTGGCCAATACATTGGTCACTAATAGACCTTGTCAAACGCTGTTTTGTTGCAAATGTTATCTTCTCTTGTTGTTCTCTGTTTGACGCCAGCTATTCTCGTAAAGGGTTCTGTGGAACTTTAGGGATTTCTCCATAAGTTGTTAGGGGTCCCTTGAGCTGTGGTTGATTGTCCTCTCACTAGCTGGTTCCTGCATAGATCCAGGGCATAGCCAGTGACCATGGGCGTCCGCTGAAATTTTTTCAGGGGGGGGCGCGCTTCGGCAGCGGCGATACACAGTCGCATTTTACCCTTTCTTCGACCGCTAGCAGGGGTTAAAAGCGCCCCCCCATGTTAAAATGTAAAAACACCCCACTGTGCCCCCTGCATACCTCTGCATCTTTAATATCTTTGTCACTACTGTGTACCCCCTCTCCACAACTGCACCTCTGGACCCCTTTACATTACACAGCACCCCACAGCTCTGGACCCCTTTACATTACACAGCACCCTGCACCACTGGACCCCTTTACATTACACAGCACCCTGCACCACTGGCCCCCTTTACATTACACAGCACCTTGCACCACTGGACCCTTTTACATTACACAGCACCCTGCACCTCTGGACCCCTTTACATTACACAGCACCCTGCACCACTGGCCCCCTTTACATTACACAGCACCTTGCACCACTGGACCCTTTTACATTACACAGCACCCTGCACCTCTGGACCCCTTTACATTACACAGCACCCTGCACCACTGGACCCCTTTACATTACACAGCACCCTGCACCACTGGACCCCTTTACATTACACAGCACCCTGCATCACTGGACCCCTTTACATTACACAGCACCCTGCATCACTGGACCCCTTTACATTACACAGCACCCCTTTCCCTTGACTGAAACACTACACTATATTGACAGTATATTTATTTCAAGTGTAAAAGAGGAACCTTTTGGAATGAGGGACAAATGGATTTGATTCCAGAAGAGGGACGGGCACTCTAAATAAGGGACAACTAGAAACTATGCCGTAGGCTACAACTCTGTGTTGTGTTTGCTCTGCGTTTCCAGACTTGCTAAAAACACATCAGAAAATAGTCTAGTGTTACCTGTGGCAACAGATGTTGGAACAAACAAAGCACAGGCCTGGTAAACGATATAAAGCGGCGCTCCCCTCCCTCTGTCCTCTGGCGCTCGTATCGTATGTCACGGAGCTGGGTCTGTGTGCAAGGTCCCGCCCCCCTAGTTCGGCTCGTGTGATAGGCGGAACACTAGAAGACTATCAGACGAGCCGAAACTAGGGGGCGGGACCTTGCACACAGACCCAGCTCCATGACATACGATACGAGCGCCGGAGGACAGAAGGAGGGAAGCACTGCAGTCACGGCTTAAAGCGGCCCCAGGGACAGTTCGGGCCTGCTCCTGGCTCTCCCTGGCGATTCCAGGGGGGCAAACGACCCCCCTTGCCCTATGGAGCGGACGCCCATGCCAGTGACATTACATCAATCATATTTTTAGCTGTCTGTAAGTGGCATTCCTCCATCTGGCCACCAATGTAATGGGCATTCTCCTCACTGAATTGTTTTTTTCTAAGGGTTCTCAAAGAGGTTCTTCCAGGGTAAAAAGATTGAGAAAGGCTGGTTTACACAAACCAATCAGCCCTAAAGACGGTGACACAGATCCACAAAATGTGTAGGGTTTAACTAGATCTCCAATAATCTACACCTCTAAAGACATTTGGTACTTCTTCCAGTCTTTTTATTCCCCTATTCTTTGGGCATTGGCCCTCTAAAACGTTGAGCACACATTCCTTCTTACCAATGTAGACCTGGCACGGAATAGAATCACTTCACCTAAAATGTGCAAACTGATTTGGGTGGAGATGGAATTTCCTGTCTTGTATACCACACACAGTGCCATCGGCAGATTAAAGCTGGCCATACACCTATAGATTATCTGCAGATTTTCTATGATTAGATGGAAAAAGTGCAACAGATTTCTTCATGTACGCTAAACTGTGTGGATGGAGGAATCTCCCACTGGCCCAAGCTTCAGTATCTTGCTAGTCGGCCCTCAACCTAAACAATGACTGCACCCAATCATGTTCAGGAATTGTGAGAGCCAATGGGGCCGACTAGCAACATATGGAAGCTTGGGCCAGTGGGAGATTCTTCCATCCACACAGTTTAGTGTAGATGGAGGAATCTGTTCCACTTTTTCCATCTGACCATAGAAATTCTGCAGATACCGTATTTATCGGCCTATTGCGCGCCCCGGCGTATAGCGCGCACCCCCGAACTTGAAGAAAAATTCCTGGAAAAAAAAAAATACTTACAGTTTGGATGCCCCTCGTCGGTGTCTTGCCCGTCGTCCATCGCGTCCTGCCCGTCATCCATCGCGTCCATCTGCGGCCTCGTCCGGTCCGGCGTCCTTCTGCGGCCATCGTGGTGTCCTCCCCGCTCGATCCCCGCTTCCCGCGCTGAGTTTGAACCACTGCTCCGGCATATAGCGAGCGCAGTACACTCCAGTATAGTCGTGCAGGCTCGGCTCCTCTCGCAGAAAGGACGTACAGGACACACAGGACGTGACCGCGAGAGGAGCCGAGCCTGCCCGACTATACCCGAGTGTACTGCGCTCGGTATATGCCAGCGCAGTGGTTCAAACATAGCGCGGGAAGCGGGTATCGGCGTATATCGCGCACCCACGATTTTGCCCTCAGGGCAAAAAAGTGCGCGGTATACGCCGATAAATAAGGTAATCTATAGGTGTATGGCCAGTTATAGGCCGGGTTCACACCAGTGTGAATTGGATGTGGTTTCCCTGCATCCAATTCGCATAGAAAGAGATTGTGACTCTCTATGGAGCTGATTCACACATCTCCGCAGTGGCTCCGATGTGAATTGGCCCAAATAGGCCGGGTTCACACCAGTGTGAATTTGATGTGTTTTTTCTCCGCATCCAATTTGCATAGCAAGAGATTGTGACTCTCTATGGAGCTGATTCACACATCTCCGCAGCGGCTCCGGTGCGAATTGCACAGGAGCCCTGTGCGTCTTTTCGGTCCGTTTCAGGTCCGAATTCAGCCAATAATTCGGGCTGAAATCGGACCTGAAACGGTGAATGGAGATGCAATGGACTCCTGCTGTGAGCCGCTGCGTTCTCCAGTGTGAACCCAGCCTCAAGTTAAAAAAAAAAAGGCTACAAGATAAAATGTAAATGCTCTGAAATTTAATTATTCGTTGACACTAGTTAAACTATGCCCCACGCATTTCAGCTTTGTATTGCTGAAAGCTAAACCCAAGGTATTTCATTGTGAATCAATTTCACAGCCTCCTAATTAGAAGTTAGTTTTAGTATGGAGAAGTGAAGACAACCCCTGTCTCCAAGCAATATAACATTCACTCAATAGTAATTATTTTGTTGGACAAGTGTTTTAAAAAAAAAAGAAATTTGGGGAAACTTAAAAAACAAAGTTTTGCTCACAGTGTAATTTATGCCATGCTACTTTATTTTATTATTACTATTATTATTCAGGATTAATATAAAACCAACAGTTTGCTCATGCTTTACAAGGGGAACAGTACAGTTACAATATAATACACAAGGGTTAAGAGGGTCCTGCTCATAAGAGCTTAGGGCCAGATTCACGAATATCTGCGGCGGCGTAACGTAACGTATTACGTTACACCGTCGCAAGTTTTCAGCGCAAGTGCCTGATTCACCAAGCACTTGCGTATAAACTTACGGCGGTGTAACGTAAAGCCGTCCGGCTCAAGCCTGCCTAATTCAAATGGGGCGTGTACCATTTAAATTAGGCGCGTTCCCGCGCCGAACGTTCTGCGCATGCTCCGTGTGAAAATTTCCCAACGTGCTTTGCGCGAAATTACGGCGCCCCGACGTATTTTTTGAACGGTGACGTGCGTTACGTTGTTTCGTATTCCCGGACGTCTTACACAAAAAAATAAATATTGAAATTCGACGCGGGAACGACGGCCATACTTTAACATGGCTGTTCTAAAGATAAGCCATGAAAAAGCAGGCCTAAGTTTGCGATGGGAAAAACCGACTAGCGACGATGTAAGAGATTGCGACGAACGCGCATATCTTTGTGGATCGCCGTAATCAGCTAATTTGCATACCCGACACTGGAAAACGATGCAAACTCCACACCTAGGATCCGAAGGCGTACAAAGCCGTACGCCTGTCGGATCTTAGCCAAAAGCCGTTGTATCTTTTTTGTGAATTACAAATAAAGATACGACGCGGCAAATTTGAAAACACGCCGGAGTATCAGCAGATACTCCGGCGTATTTCCTCTGTGAATCTGGCCCTTACAATCTAATAGGGTGGATGCAAAGAAAATGTGTACTTTGCCCACACAGGAAAATGCAACAAGTTCATTTTAGTTTAGTTCTTCCATGCATCTTCGTTCAGCTGTAAAGAACATTTCTGATTCGGCTGCAATTTGCTGGAGTTGAAGCTTTTGCGGGACTATGAATTACTAACTGATTGGCCCAGTGCTGTTACATGGAGTGAGTTCCTCCATACCCAAAAGTGCCAAATTTTTCAAAAGAAAAGAGCATATGTCGTAGAATGGGGCTTTAAAGTGAATGCCAAGGTAACATTTAAAAAAACATGCACATTTACCCACGTTTCATCCTTTTAACCACTTAAGACCCGGACCTTTAGGCAGCCAAAAGACCTGGCCAGTTTTGCAATTCGGCACTGCGTCGCTTTTACTGACAATTGCGCGCTCGTGCGACGTGGCTCCCAAACAAATTTGGCGTCCTTTTTTTCCCACTAATAGAGCCTTCTTTTGGTGGTATTTGATCACCTCTGCGGTTTTTATTTTTTGCGCTATAGACAAAAATAGAACGACAATTTAAAAAAAATATCAATATTTTTAACTTTTTGCTGTAATAAATATCCCCCAAAAATATATAAAACAAAATTTCCTCAGTTTAGGCTGATACGTATTCTTTTGCCTATTTTTGGTAAAAAAAATCGCAATAAGCGTTTATCGATTGGTTTGCGCAAAATTTATAGCATTTACAAAATAGGGGATAGTTTTATTGCATTTTTATTATTTATTTATTTTTTTACTACTAATGGTGGCGATCAGCGATTTTTTTCGTGACTGCGACAATTTTGACACATTTTTGGGACCATTGTAATTTTCACAGCAAAAAATGCATTAAAAATACATTGTTTACTGTGAAAATGACAATTGCAGATTGGGAGTTAACCACAAGGGGGCGCTGAAGGGGTTAAGTGTGACCTCATTTGTGTTTCTAACTGTAGGGGGGTGTGGCTGAAGGTGTGACGTCATTGATTGTGTTTCCCTATAAAAGGGATCACACGATCAATGACAGTGAAAAACGGGGAAGCTGTGTTTACACACAGCTCTCCCCGTTCTTCAGCTCCGGGGACCGATCGTGGGACTCCAGTGGCGATCGGGTCCGCGGGTTCCGCGATCCCGGTCACGGAGCTTCGGACCTGGTCGCGACGCACGGCTGGGCACTTAAAGAGGATGTACTTGTACGTGCTTGTGCCCAGCCATGCCATTCTGCCGACGTATATGTGCAGGAGGCGGTCCTTAAGTGGTTAAAGACCCTGCAAGTACAGAAAGTACCTGTTGATCTGCCAGAAATGTACTCCCAAGTACAGTTGACGGGTGGTGTCAGCCCTCCCAGTTGTCTTTTTCCAAACTCCTTAACCACTTGCAGACCAGGCCTTTTCTGGAACTTTTTGTTTACAAGTTTAAATTATTATTTCTTTCTAGAAAATTACTTAGAACCCCCAAACATTAATTTTTTTTTTTTACCAGAGACCCTAGAGAATAAAATGACAATCGTTGCAATACTTTGTCACACTGTATTTGCGCAGCTGTCTTTCAAACTAAAAAATACATCAGTGTTAGCCCAATTTGTTTGTGTAATGGGAAAGATTATGTTACATCGAGTAAATGGATACCTAACATGTCACACTTTAAAATTGTACATTACTTAAAAATCTTGACGCTTTCAAAATGTTTACAGGTTACCTGTTTAGAGTTACAGAGGAGGTGCAGTGCTAGAATTATTGCTCTAATGATTGTGGCGATACCGCACATGTGTGGTTTGAACACTGTGTACATTTGCAGGCGTGACTTACGTATACGTTCGGCACGGAGGGATGGGGCGCTTACATTTTCTTTTTCTTATTTATTTAAAAAAAAAACATTTTTTAACACTGTCCAATTCTTTTTTTATCACCTTTATTCCTATTACAAGGAATGTAAACCTCCCTTGTATTAGAAATAAGCATGACAGGTCCTCTTTATTTATTAATTAAAAAGACCCCAGATCTCTAATTTACCCTTAAGGCTGAGTTCACAATATTGCGAACACAGACAGCGCATGTGATTCACACCGCACCGCATTACTTTGCAGATCATATGCGATATGTGATGTCTGTGCAATGCAAATTCAATACAGCTTGTATGGAGGAACTTGCATTGGATTTGCATGAAAAAGGTGCAGGAACCTTTTTTTTTCGCGCACTGGAATCAGATCGCATGCAGGCCCGGATTTCCCACAAGGCCACTGAGGCCAGGCCTTGGGGCGGCAGGGCTCCAAGGGGCGGCAGTGGCATGGAGTCCCCCGACGCCCGGAACATACAGTTAGGGCGGTGAGTTATGGGGGAATCCACTCGCTTGTTAACAAGTGATTGCGGCGATGTCGCCAAAATCACGTGTAAAATATGTGCTCCCGTCCGTTCTCCCCTCTCCCCCCCACTCCACATGCCTCTCTCTGCTGGCTCTGTCTTCGGGATTCCGTCCTCCCCCCGGCCACCGAGTCGGTCTCCTGTCCCTGCTGCCGATGTACACAGAGAGAGAGGGGAGAGCTGTGCTCTTCCCATCTCAGCTGTGACAGGAGTTCTAGCACAGTGCTAGGACTCCTGTTTTGGAGGTGACAGGGTCAATAAAGAGAACATGTCACCTCCAATTGCTATCACACAGGAAATTGTTTTCTCCTGTGTGATAGCAAAAAAGTTAAGTGAAAAAAATTGATAAAAAATAAATAAATAATAAGAAATAATAATTAAATTATTAAAATAAAAAAGTAAAGAATAAAAAAATAATAAGAAAATGATACAAAAATTTAAAAAAGTAAGCGACAAGCTACAAATAAATAAAAATAAAAAAAGTGATAAAAAAGTAAAAATAAAAACAAACAAAACATATTTGATCTAACCGTGCCGCACATTCTCCGTTGATTTGGGGGGGGGGTCAGTTGGCAGGGAGGGGGTGCATTGTGAAACCTGGCCTTGGGGCGGAAGTAGGGTGACCACGGATTGCCCGGGACAGTCCCGCATTTTACAGGTCTGTCCTGGGCAACTTCATTCCAGGACAAATCAGTGTCCCGGAATGAAACTGACACAGCTACCCTCCTGGGCCAATCTGATGCCCCCAAAAAAGGCCGCCACATCACTGCTTTACTCACTGACAGTACTTGCCCTGGCGGGGAATGCCTGGAGGAGCACAATCCCGCCCCCTGCTTGTGATTGGAGAAACGATAAATCCCGCCTCTTGTGTCCAATCACTGTGCTGTGATTCGTTATAGCACAAGCTGATATTTGGGAATGGGGGTGTCCCTGAATGGTAGTTTGGAAATGTGGTCACCCTAGGCGGCAGGGAGAGCAAATCCGGCCCTGATCGCATGGGTGAAGTTTGGAAACAACTGGAAAGCGGCAGGAGGGGGGCACCTCTCTTGTCATCTCTAAAAGTGATTTTGTGGTGAATCTGCCACTGGAATCACTTTTATCCGATGCCGAATTGCCCACAAAGGAAAAAGATACTGGCGTTACGGTGGCTAGCTTCTGCCATAACAACGCTATTTAACATCAAAGTAATGATGTGTATATTTACTGTAGGGGTGGTCGGCAAGTAGTTTTAAATTAGACCTTTCCCTTAAAAATATTTTAAACACATATGCATGTAACTCTGCATGCACAGTAGGGATGAGCCAAACACCCCCCCGTTCGGTTCGCACCAGAACCTTTGAACGGACCGAACGTTCGCGCGAACATTTAGAACCCCATTGATGTCTATGGGACTCATACGTTCGAATTTAAAAGTGCTCATTTTAAAGCCTAAGGCCCTGTACACACGATCAGTCCAATCCGATGAAAACGAACTGAAGGACCGTTTCATCAGTCCAAACCGACCGTGTGTGGGCCCCATTGGACAATTGTCCTTCGGTCCAATAAAAGAGAACTTGCTTTAAAATTTGTCCGATGGACGCCTAACCGATCGGTCAAAACCGATGGTTAGTACGCAAAAGCATCGGTTCCAAACCTGCACATGCTCAGAATCAAGTCGACGCATGCTTGGAAGCATTGAACTTCATTTTTCTCTGCATGTCGTTGTGTTTTACGTCACCGTGTTGCACTTGATCGGTTTTTGAACTGATGGTGTGTAGGCACATCAGACCATCAGTCAGCTTAATCGGTTAACCGATGAAACGGACCTTCAGTCCGTTTTCATCAGTTTGGACTGATCGTGTGTACGGGGCCTAATATGCAAGTTATTGTCGTAAAACGTCTTTGAGAACCCCGGTCTTGCCCCAGGGAACATGTATCAATGGAAAAAAAGTTTTAAAACCGGTCGTTTTTTCAGGAGCAGTGATTTTAATGATGCTTAAATAAAAAATTAAAAAAATAAAAATGAAAAATTCATTTAAATATTGTACCTGCTGGGTGTCTATAGTATGCCTGTGAAAACGTCTTTGAGAACCCGGGTCTTGCCCTAGGAAACATGTATCAATGGAAAAAAAGTTTTAAAAACTCCTGAAAAAGCGACCGTTCTTAAAACTTTTTTTCTATTGATACATGTTCCCTCGGGCAAGACCCGGGTTCTCAAAGACGTTTTCACAGGCATACTATAGACACCCAGCAGGTACAATATTTAAAGGAATTTTTCATTTTTTTTCTTTTTCATTTAAAGCGGGGGTTCACCCGTACATAATACTTTTTCCCCTTAGATGGATGCTCGTTTTGTCTGGGGGAATCGGCTAGTTGTTTTAAAATATGAGCTGTACTTACCGTTTACGAGATGCATCTTCTCCGCCGCTTCCGGGTATGGGCTGCGGGACTGGGCGTTCCTATTTTGATTGACAGTCTTCCGACGGTCGCATCCATCGCGTCACGATTTTTCAAAAGAAGCCGGCGATTCGGCTACTAGTGACGCGATGGATGCGACCGTCGAAAGCCTCTCGGAAGACTGTCAATCAAGAAGGAACGCCCGCTCCCGAAGACCCATACCCGGAAGTGACGGAGAAGAAGCATCTCGAAAACAGTAAGTACAGCTCATATTTTAAAACAACTAGCCGATTCCCCTAGACAAAATGAGCATCCATCTAAGGGGATTCTTTGAAAAAATTGTTTTATGGGTGAACTCCCACTTTAAGCATCATTAAAATCACTGCTCCTGAATCTTTAGGTGCAAACTACAGAGCACATGTGCAGCACACACCAAGTAGCTTTAGGTGCAAACTACAGAGCACACGGCCAGTACACACCAAGTAGCTTTAGGTGCAAACTACAGAGGACACAGGCAATAAACCACGTAAGAATACTGCAGCTAGCACAATCACATGCCTGCCAGTAAATTAGGAAGAGCGGATCTAGCAGAACTATACAGTGTATAAATATATGTACAACACCTGGGATGTATATATATCCTCTACACACTGTAACATTAACTAACTAGCCTGCCTGCTCTATCTACCTGCAAAAAATGACACTCTCTCTTTCCTCTCTTTACCATCGCAACACACTACACAAGGCCGACCTCCAGGCGGCCTTTTATAGTGTGGGGCGTGTACTAAACCCCCTGAGCCATAATTGGCCAAAGCCACCCTGGCTTTGGCCAATTATGGCTCTCCGTTTTTTGCAAGCTGTGATTGGCCAAGCATGCGGGTCATAGTGCATGCTTGGCCAATCATCAGCCAGCGCATCGCAGTGAATTATGGTCTGTGAAACATAACTCGGATTTGGCGCGAACGACCCGTTTTGTTCGTATTTCGACGAACGATCGAACATATGTTCGACTCGAACACGAAGCTCATCCCTAATGCACAGTAGGATGCACAGTAGGAAACACATTACAGTTTTATTGCCAAATGCCATAATTTCTTCAAACTTTTACATTTTTTTCTTCCACCTTTCCAAAGTTATCAGTGTCTTTAAATGTCATAGGTGGGTCATCCCAGAGAACCCAAAAGTCTCCTATTTTGACACCTATGTCATTGGCATTGCCCCAATCTCCACTTTTTAGAGAGACGGTCCATTTTTTTCCCAAGATTCATCTTTATTAACCCATAGATGTCCATCTTTTAGCTCGAAAGTAAAAATTTGTAGACTAAAAAGTACAAGCTCTTAGGCACTTTAAAAACAAGAATGGATTTTGGATTCATAAGCAGCAGTTTTTGTTTTTTTCGTGGTTACATAGATAATTAGGTTTAACAGAAAGGCATGTGCCTATTATGTTCAACCTCAAAATAAAAAAATCTAAAAATATCAGAAGCCCTAATTTATCCAGGAAAAGGCAAAAAAATAAATAATATAAAGCATGGTCCAATTTGCTTCAACAGGGAAAAAAATCCTTCCTGATCCCTAATGGCAATCGGATTAATTCATGGATCAACATTCTACTATGTATTTTTAGAAATGTAAGTAACCCTTTATATTTTGTTCACTGGTGATTAAACCTTTTTTTTTCTTTCAGTCTTAAGGGGTGATCTCGTGTATTTAATGGAGACCTTACATTTAACAATTTCAGTTTAATATATTATATGTTCCATTTATATACTGTATATTTGTATAAAATATAGCATTACCTCTCTTGGTTACTTCTTTCAAGGTTCAACACATTAGGTTCAGTTGGTCCTTCTTTACAATAAAGGAAAAAAGTATTTGATTCCCTGTTGATTTTGTACGTTTGCCAACTGACAAAGAAATGATCAAGTGAAGACTTGCGGCTTCACTGCACGATTCCCTACTGTGCATGCGCGAGGATCGCGGCACGCCGTCACTGGTCCCCGCTCTCTCCTGGGAACAGTGTTTCCCAGAAGACAGCGGGGGGGATGACGTGCCAGGCTGGATTCCCAGTGGGGATCTGAACCGGGAAGTGGTGCAAATACCTGTCTCAGACAGGTATCTGCACCCCCCTCCCCCCTGAAAGGTGTCAAATGTGGGGGAGGGATCCAAAAAGCACAGGTTAACTTTTTGTGTGAACCTCCGCTTTAAAGTATGACATGTTAGGTATCTATTTACTCTGAGTAATATCATCTTTCATATTATACAAAAAAAATTGTCTAACTTTTCTGTTTTTTTTATTCATTAAAGTGTATATTTTCAAAAAAAATTGTGTTTGAAAGACTGTTGTGCAAATACAATGTGACATAAGATACTGGAATGACCACCATTTTATTCTCTAGAGTCTCTGCTAAAAATATATAAAATGTTTGGGGGTTCTAAGTAGGTAATTTTCTAGCAAAAAAATGAGATTTTCACTTGTAAACAACAAATGTTTGAAAAAGGCCTGGTCTTAAAGTGGTTAATGCATGCAAAATAAAAACCTTCTGCATTTAGAACCACTTTAAGTTAGCTTACTGTCCAAGAACATGGTATGGTGACCCTATTCAGACCTTCACACATACAGTATTTTGCAAAAGCTTTAGGCAGGTGTGAATTAATGCTGTAAATTTAAACTGCTTTCAGAAATAAAGGTGTTAATAGTTTTATTTTTTTTTATCAATTAACAAAATGGAAATTGAATGAACAGAAGAAAAATCCAAATCAAATCAATATTTGTTTTGACCGCTCTTCGCTTTCAAAACACAATTGATTCTGACCAAATCTCCAACTCCGTTTGCAGAAATGCAGTCCCAAGCTTGCAAGGAACCTCCACCATGCTTCACAGTTATCTCCACACCCTCATTATTGTACCGTTCTCCAGCCCTTCATGAACAAACGGTTTCCTGCTACAAATTTCAAATTTTGACTCATCAGTCCAGAACATCTGCTTCTGTTTTTCTGCACCCCGAGTCCTATGTCCATTTTGTGCATTTTTGAGTCGCTTAGCCTTGTTTCTACTTTGGACATATGGCTTTTTGGGCGCAGTCTTCTACTTCTGGTCAGACTAGATGAGTGCATCTGGGCCTAATGCCGCGTACACACGATCATTTTTCGACATGAAAAAAACATAGTTTTTCAAAAACGTCATTTAAAATGATCGTGTGTGGGCTTCACATTATTTTTCAGGTTCTGAAAAAAGACAAAAAAAAAATTCGAACATGCTGCATTTTTTAACGTCGTTTTAAACAATGTAGTTTTTCGGGTTGTAAAAAATGATTGTGTGTGGGCTAAAACGACGTAAAAAACCCACACATGCTCAGAAGCAAGTTATGAGACGGGAGCGCTCGTTCAGGTAAAACTACCGTTCATAATGGAGTAAGCACATTCATCACGCTGTAACAGACAGAAAAGCGCAAATCGTCTTTTACTAACACAGAATTAGCTAAAGCAGCCCAAAGGTGAATGGAACTTCCCCTTTATAGCAGGGCTCGACAAATCCCGTTTTTTTTTGTGAGCTGGCGCTATCTGGTGGTGAGCCGTTGGTATTACAAGTTATTACCACCAGATGTGTGAGCTGGCGCCATCTGGTGGTGGCCGTTGGTATTACAAGTTAAGCATTACAAGTTAAACAGCAATTCTAATGTAATTTTTCACTATTTTCACTGCCATCTTCTTCCCTCTAATTAGAACCCCCAAACATTATATATATTTTTTATCCTAACACCCTAGAGAATAAAATGGCGATCGTTGCAATACTTTCTGTCACGCCGTATTTGCGCAGCGGTCTTACAAGTTTACACTTTTTTTAATTAAAAAATAAGACAACAGTAAAGTTATCCCCATTTTTTTTAATATTATGAAAGATAATGTTACGCCGAGTAAATTCATACCCAACATGTCACGCTTCAAAATTGCGTCCGCTCATGGAATGCCGACAAACTTTTACCCTTTAAAATCTTCAAAGGCGACGTTTAAAAAAATCTACAAGTTGCATGTTTTGAGTTACAGAGGAGGTCTAGGGCTAGAATTATTGCTCTCGCTCTACCAACCACGGCGATACCTCACATGTGTGGTTTGAACACCGTTTACATATGCGGGCGCTGCTCACGTATGTTTATGCTTCTGCGTGCAAGCTCGTCGGGACGGGGCGCGTTTTCTGGCTCCTAACTTTTTCAGCTGGCTCCTAGATTCCAAGCAAATTTGTCAAACCCTGCTTTATAGTGCCGTCGTACGTGTTGTACGTCACCGCGCTTTGCTAGATCATTTTTTAAAAACGATGGTGTGTGGGCAACGTCGTTTTAATGATGAAGTTGGAAAAACGTCGTTTTTTGGACATGCTGAAAAACAACGTTTTATTTCATGCCGAAAAAGATTGTGTGTACGCGGCCTAAGTGTGTTAATAGCACTGCTGGACATCTTCCAATGTCGAAGGAAAGCAAGCATGATGTGTCTTTCATCTGCTGCATTAAAGTGGTTGTAAACCCTCTTATATACCCAGTGAAGTGAATAGCCTTCGGATGATACACATAATATGATGATTTCATGACTGAGGTTTACAACTACTTTTTTTTTTTTGAAAAAATTATTTTTATTGAGTTTCAAAAAACAGTACAAAGACCTATACCAAATACATCTAAACACAGCCTGCCAATCATGTAATATATAACACTATAAACAAGACTTCAGCACTAGGCCAAGCACTTGTACACACGATCGGATTTACCAGTGCCTGAAGGTCCAGCGCTGATTTGATGCAGCCAGTTATTCTAACCACTGTGGGTCCCTGGTACCACCAGTTTGGATATGGGAGCCAACGGTGTCTTCCTGAGGAAGGTACCTGTAAAAAAAAGTCAAATGTTTTAGGGCATGGGGAAAGGAGGTGCATGAAGGAGTTGGTTTTCAAACAATAAACGTGACATTATCATAGAATTATTTATATAAAATTTTTACATTTTTAGTGAATAATGTATAAATGTTACCCATGCTGTGTTCTGGAGTGAACAGCCTGACCTTTTCACTGCATGCCGCTGACTGTGGGTCAGCTATCTTAAGATGGTCCAAAGTTAAATCCTGTCTATGCTGATTTGTAAAGTCTTGAAGTCTGGGAATTTAGTGGTCTCAGGCCTCGTACACACGATAGGTTAATCAGAGGACAACGGTCTGAAGGACCGTTTTCATCGGTCAAAACCGATCGTGTGTGGGCCCCATAGGTTATTTAACCATAGGTTAAAAAAAAGCCAACTCGCTTTAAATTTAACCGATGGATTCCTAACCGATAGGTCAAAACCGATCGTTAGTAGGCACAACCATCAGTTAAAAATCCACGCATGCTCAGAATCAAGTCGACGCATGCTTGGAAGCATTGAACTTCATTTTTTTTCAGCACGTCGTTGTGTTTTATGTCACCAGGTTCTGACACGATCGTTTTTTAACCTATGGTGTGTATGCGCGACAGACCATCAGTCAGCTTCATCGGTTAACCGATGAAAACGGTCCATTGGTCCGTTCTCATCGGATGGACTGATCGTGTGTAATCCATATACATCTGCTACTTGATGGCCCTGTAATCTATTTTTCAGGAATTAATGTCATACTGTGTGTTTTTTTGCCTCCATGTAATATCCTCCGTGAGTTCCCAAACCTATGCTGTTCCCTCTGACTTCCATGTGGTTGAGATGAGCGGTGCACATTACTGTAGTTGTGGTCATGTGCACTGCTCTATGCACAGCACACATCCCATAGTCCATAGTTCATCTCAGAAACAAACAAGAGAGGGTGGCTACTTTCCTGCATACAGTGGGACCATGGAGAATGAAAGGAAGTTGGATCACAGAAGTAAAAACAAAAAAATCTAAAGAAGGCTCAGAGCAATAGAAGGTACTTTTTAAAATACTACTAAAATGATTTTTTTTTTAAATAACAAGCAAGCATGTGGGTTGCACAGAGCATCCCAGATCCTCCTCTTCTTGGGTCCCCTGCTGGTGATCTGGGCTCTTCCCCCTGCTGAGTGCCCCCATAGCAAGCTGCTTGTCCATGGATACACAGAACGGGGCTTAGCCCTGCCCCCTGACCATCCTTACTGGTTGTGATTCAGCCTGAGCCAATGAAGAGGGAGAGACCCAGGTGAGCAGCTGCTCTCATGCACATCACTGGATCGAGATGGTGTTTAGGTAAGTATTAGGGGGGCTGGGTGGGTAGCTAAAAAGGCTTTTTACATTCATTTATAGAATGCATGAAGGTAAAGAAAACCTTCAACCTTTAGACCAGAGTCTAGTGTCACCTTATGACACCCTCCTACTATAACAAAGACCTTAGCCCTACTCACTTCTAGGGCAGGTAAGAAGCCAGAGCCATTCTTCATGGTGCTCATATCGTAGTCTTGAATGGAAATATTCAAGTGGTGTCATGCACCAAGCACCTTCTTTACTTTCTGCTTGATCAGTACTAAGACCAGCAATATACCGTATTTATCGGCGTATACCGCGCACTTTTTTGCCCTGAAAATCAGGGCAAAATCGTGGGTGCGCGGTATACGCCGATACCCGCTTTCCGGCGCCGAGTTTGAATACTGCGCCGACATATACCGAGCGCAGTACACTCGGGTATAGTCGGGCAGTCTCGGTTCCTTCCGCGCTCACGTCCTGGACGTACAGGACGTCAGCGCGAGAGTTGCCGAGCCTGCCCGACAATTCTCTTTTTGTATTGCCACTAGTTTCCTTTTCTATATATTTCAATTACTTCGGCATGGACAGCCCTTATGATTGAGAACGTTTGTTAAACTATACAATGTGCTAACCCCAAGACTACAGTCTTATAAAGAAAAGTACAATACCATAGCTCCTGGCATCCCGGATTCCTGCACTTGCTGGGGCTGTTGAATGGAAAGGTCTTGAAGTGAAGATATAAATAAAAGCCTGTCCTGGGTCTCGAGAGATCTCAGAGCTATTCTAGCATTGAGAACAAGTAGAGGATGACTGCCGACTGTCACTGTATGTTAAATATCTCTACTCACAGCTTGGCAATCATGCCAACTTCACTATTCCTTAAAGATTTAGCCTGTAACTCATACAAATATTCATATATTTATCATTCAACTGCAGCTGCTTGTTAGAGTTTTGTTCTCCTGGCTGTCAGGCTATGTTCCGGGAAAGACGTACACCCGTGGTACACATATAGGGGCCCTGTGTTCACTAAGGGGCCAGAACTGACCATCGGGTCTTTTTTCCATGCCATGTGTTTTCATTTCTTTCATTTTCTGAAGATTGCGATAGAGAGAGTTCACAATTTTCCTGTATTTTCTCTTAACCACTTAAGCCCCGGACCAAAATGCAGGTAAAGGACCAGGCCCCTTTTTGCGATTCGGCACTGCGTCGCTTTAACTGACAATTGCGCGGTCGTGCAACGTGGCTCCCAAACAAAATTGGCATCCTTTTTTTCCCACAAATAGAGCTTTCTTTTGGTGGTATTTGATCACCTCTGCGGTTTTTATTTTTTGCGCTATAAACAAAAATAGAGCGACAGGCAAGTACATGCCTAACAACCCCCTCATCCCTGAGATTCTTGAGCTAGCTGCTCCCACCCGCTCCACAGCCTGGCGCTCCAGTGAGTGCTGGAGGGGCAGAGCAGAGAGCCGGTGATTGAAAGTCACCAGCTCTTTGCTCATGGAACACTGAGAACAGAGCGATCAGTCGTTTTTGATCACTAGGTTCTCAGTCCTAGAGCCGACGAGGGACAGATGCAGCATCAGACCAATGCTGCATTCACCTATGTGGATTTGCCTTTTCGTAAATAACCCCCTATGTATTGAGAAAATATGCTGAAAAGTGTATAAACGGTTTAACACATATTAATAATATTATTTTCATTATAGGAATTTCTTTTGCAGATTTATAAAAATAAAAAAAAACATTATAAGACTATTAGCCGGATTCAGGTAGGGGCGCGTATCTTTAAGGCGGCGCAGCGTACCGTATTTACGCTACGCCGCCTTAAGTCAGAGAGGCAAGTACTGTATTCACAAAGTACTTGCCTCCTAACTTACGGCGGCGTAGCGTAAATGGGGCCGGCGTAAGCGCGCCTAATTCAAATGAGGATGAGGGGGCGTGTTTTATGTTAAAGGGGGGTGACCCGACGTGATTGACGTTTTTTACTAACAGCGCATGCGCCGTCCGTGTACATATCCCAGTGTGCATTGCTCCAAAGTACCCTGCAAGGACGTATTGGTTTTGACGTGAATGTAAATTACGCCCACCCCTATTCACGGACGACTTACGCAAACGACGTAAATTTTTCAAATTTCGACACGGGAACGACGGCCATACTTAACATTGACTACGCCTCCTAGGGGCCAGCTTTATCTTTACGCGGCGTATCTCTTACGGAAACGGCGTATCTTTCCTGCAACGGGCGCACGTACGTTCGTGAATCGGCGTATCTAGTCATTTACATATTCTACGCCGAACTCAACGGAAGCGCCCTCTAGCGGCCAGCCTAAAAATTACACTTTAAGATACGACGGCGTAGGAGACTTACGCCGCTCGTATCTTAGCCTAATTTAAGCGTATCTGGTTTCCAAAATACGCTTAAATTAACGCCGGCGTAGATTCAGAGTTACGACGGCGTATCTACTGATACGCTGGCGTAACTCTCTATGAATCTGGCTATATATGTTCTCTTTATGTAGTATAAGTCTGGTGTATTTCCTACTTCTGCAGACTATAGATAGGACATCGGAAAAATAAATAAAGCAGATGTCCCCGGGAGACACAAGCATACCAAAGTAAATAGCAAGCACTGTGTATTACCATTGAAGCGTATATGGAAGATTGATTGGCAGATAATTAATCTCATTGACAGATATTTAATGTCATGGTGGCCTTTACTGAATGGACTGACAGACAGCAATGGCACCT
The DNA here is from genome assembly GCF_905171775.1 of Rana temporaria. NCBI lineage: Eukaryota > Metazoa > Chordata > Amphibia > Anura > Ranidae > Rana > Rana temporaria. The sequence continues at coordinate 28,088,181 of NC_053499.1, read as the reverse complement.
TTTGTATTGTATTGATTCATGAACATTTAAAGAGAAATGATTCCTCCATCCCCAGAAGCATTGTATGTGGGAAAAGTAGATGTGATGGAGGTAACACATCACCAAAAAACGTGGTCAGCGTACAGGTCTTCTAAAAGCAAGGCACAAACTCTATAAACTTTAGATTTAGTAAACTGGCTGCATGACATTAGCAGTTCACTGACTCAGTTTCTTTGTTGCTTAATGCCGCGTACACACGATCATTTTTCGGCATGAAAAAAACAACGTTTTAAAAAAATGTCATTTAAAATGATCGTATGTGGGCTTCACGTCATTTTTCGGGGTTCTGAAAAACGATTTTTTTTTTTTTCGAACATGCTGCATTTTTTAACGACGTTTTAAACAATGTCGTTTTTCGGGTTGTAAAAAATGATCGTGTGTGGGCTAAAACGAGGTTAAAAACCTGCGCATGCTCAGAAGCAGGTTATGAGACGGGAGTGCTCGTTCTGGTAAAACTACCGTTCATAATGGAGTAAGCACATTCATCACGCTGTAACAGACAGAAAAGTGTGAATCGTCTTTTACTAACACGGAATCAGCTAAAGCAGCCCCAAGGGTGGCGCCATCCGCATGGAACTTTCCCTTTATAGTGCCGTCGTACGTGTTGTACGTAACCCCGCTTTGCTAGAACATTTTTTTTAAATGATCGTGTGTGGGCAACGTCATTTTAATGATGAAGTTGGAAAAAACAAAGTTTTTTTCATGCCGAAAAATGATCGTATGTACGCGGCATAAGAATCAAACTTTTGCCTGTAGTAAGTAGAAATCTGCAGGGAAGCAAATGCACTCTTAAAGAATTTGGGTACTTGCAAATTTACTAATGTGTCTTATTTTTGTTTTCCTTTTCCTTGTTCTCTGGTCAAATCTTACCTACCTTCTTTCCCCTCCCTTTCTCCTATACCATTCTTTCTTTCTCTCGATACTTTCTTGCCTCCTCCCCTTCTCTCTATCAACCACCCATTTTCTTCTTTCCTTTCATGCCTTCTTCACTCCTTAATTATTTCTCCCATTACTTTCCTTTTTTTCTTATTCTTCTTTTCCTCTTTATTTTCCTCCATGTTCCACCTCTTTTTATTTTCCCATTCCTCAATCCTTAATTCCTTCTCCCACTACTTTCCCTTGACACCTCCTTCCATTCTTAATGTCTTCCTCTGTTACTTACCTCCATGCTTGTTTTCTTCCTCCCTCCCATCTTTCCTTCAATACTTTCATCCTTCCTGCCACACATTTGACCTTTGCTCTCTCTACCTTCTTTCTCTCTTTGTTTCCTTCTTTTCTTATGCTCTCCTTTCTCTCCATTCTTCTTTCCTCCTCTTTCTTTCCTTTCTCCCTCCCTCTCTTATTTTTTCCCTTCCTCTCTAACTTAACTTCCCCTCTTTTTTCCTTCCTTCCTTCTTTCCCTCCGTTCCTTTCCCTTCCTTCCCTCCCTCTCTTCCTTCCTTTCGCTTCCTTCCCCTTCCTTCTCTTCCTTCCCCTTCCTTCCTTCCGTCCTTCCTTACTTTCCTTCCCTTCATTCCCTCTTTCATCCCCTGCCTCTCTTCCATCATCCTCCCTCCCTCCCTTCCTCCCTCCCTCCCTCCCTCCCTTCCTTCCTTCCTTTCCTTCCTCCCTTCCTTCCTTCTGTCCTCCCTTCCTTCTGTCCTTCCTCCCTTCCTTCCTTCATCCCTTCCTTCCTTCCTCCCTCCTTTCCTTCCTTCCTTCCCTTCCTCGCTTCCATCCTTCCTTCCTTCATCCCTTCTTTCCTTCCTTTCTCCCTCTTTCCCTTCCTCCCTCCCCTTCCTTCCTTCCGTCCTTCCTTCCCCTGCCTCCCTTCCATCCTTCCTTCCTCTCTCCCTTCATTTCCTCTCTCCCTCCCTTCCTTCTGTCCTTCCTCATTTCCTTCCTCCCTTCCTTCATTCCTTCCTTTCCTTCCTCCCTTCCTTCCTTCTGTCCTTCCTCCCTTCCTTTCTTCCTTCCTCCCTTCCTTCCCTACCTCGCTACCATCCTTCCTTCCTTCCTTCCTTTCTCCCTCCCTCCCTTCCTTCCTCCCTCCCCTTCCTTTCGTCCTTCCTCCCTTCCTTCCCTCTTTCCTCCCCTGCCTCCCTTCCATCCTTTCTTCCTTCCTTCCTTCCTTCCTCCCTTCCTTCTGTCCTTCCTCATTTCCTTCCTTCCTCCCTTCATTCCTTCCTTCATTCCTTCCTTTCCTTCCTCCCTCCCTTCCTTCCTTCTGTCCTTCCTCCCTTTCTTTCTTCCTTCCTTCCTTCCCTTCCTTCATTCCTTCCTTCCTTCCTTTCTCCCTCCCTTCCTCCCTCTCCTTCCTTCCTCCATCCCTCCCTCCCTCCCTTCCTTCCTTCCTTTCTTTCTTCTTTTCCTTCCCTCCCTTCCTTCCTTTCATTTCCTTAATTTCTTCCTTCCTTCCCTCCATCCCTTCCTTCCTTCATTCCTTTCTTTTTTTCTCTCTCCCTTCTCTTTTTCTATGCCTCATTTCCTCCTTCCTTCTGTGCTTTGTTTCACTCCTTTCCTTCCTGTCCCTACTTCCCTCCCTCTTCTTTCTTATTCTTTCCTCAGTGGTCTGCTCAAAATGCAGCAACTGGAAATGGATCTTGCAATTCACTGAAGGGTCCACCATCTCCGTGAAAGATGCCATCGGAAGGCACAGTTTGAGATAAAAGCTTCCAGATGGAGCAACGCGTGAGCGCTGGCTTTTCAAGCTGTTTGCGTTTTCGTCACTCCAGAGAGGAAGAGTTGTCCGGATGCTACAAGATATAACTTGGGATTGTTCATGAAAGTCATTGCACAGGAAATCAAGGGTGTAACCCATAACAGCCCATCACATCTCCTTTTCTTAGCTGTGTTTCATTCCAAAGGGGTTATTAAATCTTACAGGTTTCCTGCCTGTGCACTGGTTTTCATTATGAGGTCCGTCCACTCCAAACTGAAATTTCAATTGTGGAGAAATATGGATGGCAGGTTGACTGACCTTCAAGCTTTTAATATCTCTAGGGAACTCCAGCAGCAAAATATATGACCCTGGGCCACCCGCCGGCTGTGGCCAGTATAAGGTGTCTCACCATGCCTGTAGACATTTTTACATCAGAGAGCAAACATTCTGGCTAAAGTTGGAAAAAAAAGATTTTGAAGCTGGAGTCTCCATGAGATACAAAAAGCAAGTGGGATATTCAGCCCACCACTATCCTCCCGAAACGTCATTATTATTTTTGGTGGACTGTCCATTTAACATCCCAAGACATGTTTTTGTTACTTTGTTTCAATTCCTCCCAAGTTTTTCCTTTTTTGGCTCATGATGACATCACTAGTTTTGAAATGTTTTTCAATGGCATGCTGCTTAGATCCACATATATTTCCTGATCACATCATTCTGAATGGGCTGTGTTGGTTTGGTCTAATATTGGTTCATGCTCCATTTCTGATTACCTTATCTTCTTCACGTTCTCCTTTTTATATGTTCTGTTCTGTTTGATATTAAGTCCTTCTGATGTCATTCATGGTCCTACATCCCCTTGACTGCTTGTAGAGGTGAACTTGCACAGTGCAGATATCCTGGCAGCATCATCAATGAGCTGTGGTTGGTCAGCTAGGGTTGGTTTAGGGGTCTGGACCACAGGGGCCGGCAGACCTAGGCCCTCCACCTGTTGTGGAATCACAAGTTCATCACGCCTGGGATTAACAGTTATGACTGTTAGTGCCCTGCAATGCCTCATGGGACTTGTAGGTGCCGAAACAGCTGGAGCACCAAAGTTCGCCTACCCCTGGTCTTAGGGTCCTTTCACACGTGCGGACTGTTTTTTACATCATTTTTTTATCATCAGTTGATAATTTTTTTCATCCGTTTTTCATCAGTTGTCATCCGTTTTTCATCAGTTGTCATCCGTTTTTCATCCGTTTTACATCCGTTTTTCATCAGTTGTCATCCGTTTTTCATCAGTTTTCATCCGTTTTTCATCAGTTTTCATCCGTTTGTCATCCGTTTTTTCATCCTTATTTTTCATCCGTTTTTTTTTGTTAGAACTTTATTTTTATTACATATTTTGATGAAAAACGGATGTTAGCGGATCGGATGTTAAACAGATCGTCCGCTAACATCCGTTTTTCGTCCGTTCCGTTTTTTTGACGGAAGAAAAATAGGGTTTTCTTTCGTTCAAAAAAACGGAGCTTAACGGAGACGGATGTTAACGGACGCTAGCGGATGCTCATCCGCTAACGTACGCTATCCCATTGGAAAGCATTGCAGTCCGTAAACGGACTTATGAAAAAACGGACGAACGGTCCGCACGTGTGAAAGGACCCTTAGAGGTTTAATAACAGTTGTGTACAAGTACAAACAAGTTTTAGTAGAATGAAGAGTCTCCAGTCATTTAGATCAACCTATCTAATTTAACCTATATCATCTATCTCATCTCAACCAAGTAATTCTTAAAGCATATGTCAAAGCAAGAAAAAAAATGCTTATAGAATACATGCATATTTCCATGTGGTTTGTCCTTTTAAAAATGCTGAAAGGAAAGAAAAATACCTAAGTAATAAAAAAAATCGCACTTTCTGCACTGTGAAAATGATAGCTAATTAGTGGTGACTTTCACATATAAGTAGTATACCCAGAGCTTAAAACAACACTATATATATATATATATATATATATATATATATATATATATATATATATATATATATATATATATATACTGTGTGTATATATATATATATATATATATATATATATATATATATATATATATATATATATTAGGGCTGAGGAAATTTACTATTAATTCTTCGATTAATCGTAATTTTTTTTTGATCGATCAAAATTCTTTTGATTGGTACTCACCTCTTCGCCGGCTTCTGGGTCTTCAGGGAGTTCCCTCGGAGATCCGGTGACACCACGGACGCCGGCGGGGCTTGCCGTGTCCATCTGAAGGGCTCCTTTGCTGTGCCTTCATATCTGCATGCCGGCGGGACCTTACTATCTGCCACACGCAAGGGCTGTTACACTTCCCTTTATCACTTCCCTCTATCAACCTGGGATTCTACAGACATCCACTGGGTGTTGTGATAGTTCCCTTCATGGGACATCCACATGCCGACGGACTGATGTTAATTAATTTTAATCAGTAACAGCCCTAATATATATATATATATATATATATATATATATATATATATATATATATATATATATATCAAAAAGTGTAGTGCCAATATTATTCACAAACAATACAGTGAATAAATCTCAGTCCATATACTGTATCAACATAAACAAATAATCATAAATCCATGTGATTATTTAGTGAAAAAATCTACAAATCAAATGCAAAGTCCAGTGATATGATAAAAGTGATTAGAAAGATGCAAAGCCTTTCCCCACGTGAAGAGACAAGCCATCCAACAGAGTTTTTTAGAGGTCAGCCATCACCTCCCCATAGAATCATCACTCACCAGATGGGACAGCTTCTCTTACAGCAGCACCTGTGTCTTTAAGACCAAAATCCACTGCTGGTAAATAGATCCTACCTGATATTCACGTCACTAGTGAGGGCATAATTATGAGAGGCTACATACATATGGATAATGTTGACACTAAAAGACCCCTTGATAATGTCCTATTGGACGAAACGCATCAGAAAAGCTGCTAGTGCTGATGTCACACCAATATCTGGTCCCAGGTCAGCAGCTGCTTTACATGTAAGATATCTGCACCGTTTTATGTAGGTTTTTAATGCTACATGGAGTTATAATAAATGCTACACTATCAAAGCATTTCTCTGGCTCTTGGTTAGCTTTATTTACTTCAGCTTGAATCCATTGAGGAGTTTCTTCTGAAGTGGATATCAGGTGGGATCTATCAGTCAGCAGTGGATTTTGGTCTTACAAACACAGGCTGCTGTAAGGGAAGCTATCGCATCTGGTGAGTGCTGATTCTTTGGGGAGGTAATGGCTGACCTATAAACACTATGATTGAAGGATTGTATCTTCACATGGTGAGGCTTTGGATCTTTCTAATCACTTTTTCATTTCACTTGACTTTGCATTTGATTCTTTTAACTTAATAATCACATAGATTTATAGGGAAGCAAAAGCGGGATTGGGGATGTGAGGGCAGTTGCTCAGGCTGACCAAACACCCACCCCAAAGAACTGTAATGGACTATTACGGTACTGATATCCAACAATGTTTTTTTCAATATAAAAATTTGTTTAAAACACATAAAAAACTAGTAACATACAGATTTCAATAAAATATCAACCACTGTTGAAGTGGAGTATAGACAGGATTTTCCTCGACTAGTTTCGCGGAATAGAACTGTTTCTTCAGGAGGAGTTATCTATGAAACATAGATTTGTTTATGTTGAAACAGTATATAGACTTGACCTTTAGAAGAAAGATCAAAACTCATCTCTTTTGATATCAAAAGAGACAGGAACAACGAGCGCCCAGAGGCGATTTCGTTCGCATGTGTTGCGCTATATAAGTTCTTCACTCACTCACTCACTCACTCACTCATTGTTTGTGAATATATTGTTTGTGGCAAAGAAAAATACCCGTTGGTCTGCCAAAAGTTCATTCAGCTATTAAACCCTGTTGTGGATTGAAAATAAGCGGGATTTTTGTAGACTGGGTGGTGTCAGCCCTGCTCAGTGTCTTTTGAAAAACGGTATTTCTGTACTCAACTTTCTGCGATTCCATGGACAGGTCTCTGGACACCATATCTGATAGCCTTTTCCACAGAAATTTCTTAACAATTTTATATAGGTCACAAAAACTTTCCTCAATCTTTCCCCAATATTTTAGGCTTGGAACCGGCATGCAAAATGTGATAACACATGTGCATAGTCAATTTTTACATACTTGGGCCAACCTTCCAACACATCTATAAAACATCTATAAAAACCAATGCAAACATAGAAAGAACATTCAGACTCCATGCAGTGACCTGGACAATATTAAAAACCAGGGACCCCCATTGCTGCATTCACGCCTGTGTTTTTAAGACCAAAATCTTGGTATGAACACACGATCTGTCTCCACTCCCATGAGAGAACATGGGAACACAGATCCCAGTTCTCGCTCTGTCACAAGCGATCGCAGTTGTCTAGCGGTCATCGCACCTCCTACAGCGTCTTAAAGGACAATGTACAGTTAGGGTAGCTGGCGCAGGGGAGCCATTCTGCCGCAGTGAAACTGCAGCGGCCGGTCGGGAACCAGTTAAAATGATAATCATTTTATTTCTACCTAAGAAAACGTACATACACAAGAGGATCTCGACAAATAAAGTAAACTGATCTTTAGGATCACAGTACAGGATCTTGCAATGGGAAATATGTACTGATTAAAGTAGATATATGAATATATATATATATATATATATATATATATATATATATATATATGTATATATTTAATCATATTATTATTCAGGATTTATATAGCGTCAATGGTTTTCTCAGTGCTTTACACATTGAAGGAAAACATTACAGTTACAATACAATTTGGTACAAGAGAAATATGTATGTGTATATATATTTTATTGCTTAAAGCTGAATTCTAGGGAGATTTAAAGACACAGATAAATGCAGGACTGGGTGCCAATCAGGCGTGCTGCATGCGAATGTGTCGAAAAATGTTTTCGCTCAACTTTTCTTCTAAGATTCATTTTCTTTATTAGATGCAATATAAAAAAAGGATGAAGCCTGGGTGAAATTTGTATAAATCTTTTGTGATAAAAAGTGTAAAGAAATCCTTATTCTTACAATATGATATATTTTTTAATTCTATAATGTTTATGTTGCCAATTATATATATATATATATTTTGTTTTTAAAACTGCAAATGACAACTTCAAATTAAAAAAGATGTGCCTGGATTTAGACACTAAAATAGTAAGCAAGTATCCGATTGGTTGCTTTGGTTTCTGCATTGTGCAAGCTTGCCCCAAGGTTGGTAAATAACACCCAAGAAAGAACTCTCAGTAATGTCACACACTATGGAAAGCGTGTCCAGATTCTACTGTGTTGTAAGTGATGCATGTTTCATCCTCATACGACATATGAAAGAAGATATAATGTACCGTTACAGATTTTCCTAAATTTTATATAAAGCGTCAGTCTGAGAAACACATATTGTATGTCCTGAGTTTCATTTCTATAGACCTAGTATGTATGATAAATTTGTTCTTAATAAAAGAAAATGATGTATTGTAAGCAATGGCTTAGTGTTATTTCACTGTCTTTCGCATTTCCCTAAATAGGAAAAGATGAAGATATACTGTATATATATATATATTTTTTTTTTTAAAACAACAATGATGTACTGCCTACCTCTAAAATATTTTCTTGTGCAGGCAGCTGATTTTTGGAGAAGAGAGACACTATTTTCTAAGACTGAATTTATTTCTCCACACTGCCTGAACACTTAAGCCCCGTACACACGACCGAGGAACTAGACGGGCAAAACACATCGTTTTCCTCATTGAGTTTCTTGTTAGGCTGTCGAGGAACTCGACAAGGCAAGTTTCTCCATTCCCGTCGATGAAATAGAGAACTTGCTCTCTTTTTGGCTCGTCCAGTTTCTCTACAGTTTCCTCGATGAAAACGACCACGACCGGTTTCCTCGGCAAAAAAATATCTCCCAGCAAGTTTCTTGCTGGTTTTTGCTGAGAAACTCGGTCGTGGGTACGAGGCCATAGGCTGGGATACTTGCTGGGATTTTTTTTTTTTGCTGAGGAAACCGGTCGTGTGTACATTTTCGTGGAGTGGTGCGCTAGCAGGACCGTTCCAAAAGTCCTGCTGGCCGCACCTTTTAAGCGGTGAAGGAGCAGGGTGTTTACCGCTCCTCTACCGCTCCTTTCCATTAAAAGCAATGAAAACCGCGGCTATACCGTCGGAAATGCACCTCTGCAGAGTCACATTGCAGGCAGGATTAACCCTTTTTCAGCCGCTATTGGGGGGTAAAAACTAAACTAAAAATAGCGGCGCCTCCTGCTCCAGTGTGAAAGGGGCCTAATTATAAAAAAAATGTGTGTGTATATATATATATATATATATATATATCTGTATCTATATTGAAAAAGGTTTGTATGGTTGGTTTCCAACACAGACAGTACTGCACCAGTCATTAATGGTTAAAACAAAAAGACAACGAAAAACTGAATAGGTATGAATACCGTATCAGTAGAATAGGACTTTGTGGTGTGTCGTGTCAGGGGTAGGTGAGCTAATGATTCAAGGTATAACGTTTATATAGAAAAATATAACAATTTATTTTAAATACATAAAAAACGAGACAAATAAAGTGCAATGCATAAAATCATTGGTTGCCCTGTAACAGATGAGGTACAATTGACAGTAAGATGAATTGGATGCTAGTCGCCAACATGTTTTGCAATGAGCGTCTTCTGGGCGCCGCAATCATCTATAATGCATTCTCATCTAGTAATACGTAAACAAAGATGAATTAGTTACAAATAAACTTTAACGGGCATAGAATATACAATCATTTAGTTTATTCTTATATTGGTACAAGAATAGTAAGTACAGATACTGTACAAGCTCACCAGCAACTGTGGAATATCAAGTCACGCCAGCAAATACCTATGAGAACAAGCAAAGGAAGAGGGAAGCTGGACCTTATCGCTGGGCGTAAGCTTGCCTGAGTCGCAACTGTATCTGTATCTATAGATATATATATGACAAAAGCACTCTAAAAAGTATTGTCATTCTGGGGGGGGGGGACAGTGTTGGATGTACTAGCAAACGTAGATACACTAACAAATTGAATCCAAACTCCAGCTAATACTTTATAAGCAATTACAGCAAGCAGTTTTTTTTTCCTTTTGGGATAAAGGATTTACATAAAAAAATGAAATTGATCATTGTACGCACCCCTGTCAGTGTAGAATGTTTTTTCTCGTCACTGTAACTGATGTACCTGCAGGAGAGCTTGTACTTTTGAAAAACAACAGACTTACTGGCGCAATCACCAGATAAAAATAGAAGAAAGGCTAAAAAAATAAAACAATACCATACCATCTAAGAATTGGTAATTATGAATAGAATCAAATACCATTAATGCTTTTTATTTGAAATATTGTTTTTGTGTAAATTGTGTATCTTTATGGATATAATGGATAACTTTGGCACACTCATTCTATCCTTGTATGGAGATGTAGCTTCCATCATATATATTCTTAATTTGTAATGACCAATTATCTTCAATACATTTCTTAATGCAAAAAAATAAAAATAAAGAATTGGTAAGTAATGCAATATAACAAATGTTTTCTTTTGGGTTTAATATCGCTTTAAAGTTTATATGAGATTGCGTTTTTTCGGGTTTACATATACCGTAGTTTCAGTAAAAAGAAATCTGGTCGCCATTTGTTATTGCACTTTGCACTAAAGTTTTGTCAATGAATATTGACACTGTGGCCCAGATTCTTAAAGGACTTACAACGGCGCAGCGCCATGTAAGCCGTCGTAAGTCCTAATCTGGCCCGTCGTATCTATGCGACTGATTCTTAGAATCAGTTACGCATAGATATCCATTAGATCCGACAGGCGTAAGTCTCTTACGCCATCGGATCGTAACTGCAATTTTTTTTGCCCGCTAGGTGGCGTTTCCATCGATTTCCGCGTCGAGTATGCAAATTAGCTAGATACGCGAATTCCCGAACGTACGCGCGGCCGACGCAGTAAACTTACGACGTTTACGTTAGGCTTTTCCCGGCATAATGTTGCCCCTGCTATATGGTGGCCTAAGTGCGGCGCAACAATGTTAAGTGTGACCGTCGTTCCTGCATCGAAATTTTAAAACGTTGCGTAGTTTGCGTAAGTCATCCGTGAATGGGGCTGGACGTCATTTACGTTCACGTCGAAACCAATGACGTCCTTGCAACGTCATTTGGAGCAATGCACACTGGGATATTTTAGGGACGGCACATGCGCAGTTCGTTTGGTGCTGGGACGCGCTTCATTTAAATGATACACGCCCCCTACCCGCCGAATTTGAATTCCGCCGCGTGATTTCCGCTACGCCGCCGCAACTTTACAGGCAAATGCTTTGTGAATAAAGCACTTGCCTGAAAAACTTGCGGCGGCGTAACGCAAATGGGATACGTTACGCTGCCGCATAGATACGCCAGTCTACGAGAATCTGGCCCTGTTTTTTTTTACAGCATTTCAAATGTAAAATGGTGTTTTTTATGACATGCCATGCGTCTCAAGCTCATTTATCATGTGACAAGCATGACATAATATCCAATGACTATACCAAATGATGTATATGAAAGCTTCAAAAAATGCAAATGATATAGAACTGAGGCCAGTCTATCCGTGATGTAATTCAGCTATTTATGGGATGATGGTATTAGCATGTTGGCAAGTATTGGATGTTTTGGAGATCGAGATAATATGTTCCATACCACGGGCCATATGAACTGGCACCAACGTACATCATCATAGTCATCCTGGCAAAACATCCTACTGAGACTTGGTACATATCATCTCTGTGTCACTCTGTTGACAAACTTGGAGAAATAGGCCCAGATTCACGTAGAGCGGCGTATCTTTGTGCGGGCGTAGCGCATCTCATATGCGCTACGCCAACGTAACATAGAGAGGCAAGAGCAGTATTCACAAAGCACTTGCTCCTTAAGTTGCAGCGGCGTAGCGTAAATTGGCCGGCGTAGGCCTGCCTAATTCAAAGTAGGAAGGAGGTGCGCGTGATGTATTAAAATTAAGCTTGACCCCAAGTAAATGAAGGGCCTAACGAACGGCGCATGCGCGCACATGCTCAGAATCACGTTGCATATACTCCCTAAGATACGACGGCTCAATGCCTACGACATGAACGTAACCTACGCCCAGCCCCATTCTCGTACGACTTACGTAAACGACGTACAATACGACGGCTGTTCCGACGTCCATACCCCAACATGACTTACCCCTGCTTTATGTGGGATAACTTTACGCCGGACGTACGCCTTACGTAAACGGCATAGATTACTGCGACGGGCGTAAGTACGTTCGTGAATCGGCGTATCTTGCTCATTTACATATTCAACGCGTAAATCAATGGAAGCGCCCCTTGCGGCCAGCGTAAATATGCGCCCAAGATATGACGACGTAGGAGACTTACGTCGGTCGGATGAGGCAAAAATTCAGGCGTATCTTCTTTTACGAATTAGGCGCAGAGATACGACGGCGCATCCATGCACTTACGCGGCCTATCAGAAGATACGTCGGCGTAAGAGCTTCAAGAATCCGGGCCATAATGTTTTGTTCCAGTCAAAATGGAAAAGGAAACCATGACGCAGGGAACACTCCTTATCTGCTCGGAACTTCAGTTTCCATCCAGGCATTGCTGTAGTTCATGTTTTGGTGCTAAGTTGGAGATGGGTAGGAACCCTTTTGGCTAACTTGGTAATGCAGGAAGGATATACAGGCATACTCCACTTTTAAGTACACAATGGGGTCAGAGGCGGTTCTAGGCTTTGTGAGTCCTTAGGCAAAACTTGACATGAGGCCCCACTCACGCCCATGATGGGAAAAATAATTCAAGGACAAGATCCTCTTCCCTACAACCCTGGCCGGTGGTTTTGGGGGTCTTCGGGCAGGGGGCTTATTGGAATCTGGAAGCCCCCTTTAACAAGGCGGCTCCCAGATCCTGCTCTTTAATAACTAAGGGGCAGAGGCCACCTGGTGTGAGGTCACCTGGTGAACCTGTCCCCTTGTGACGTCATTAACTGAGGGCATGCTGGGTCATTGACGTCACAAGGGGTGGTGTCACCGATATTCACTGGTTGTTAGGGACGCTGGGCTCTTAACGCTGCCTGAGCACAGCAGTGTTAAGGTCCCCTGTCCCTCAAAACTGGAGTAATGCATTGGATAAGTTAGGCGGCTGCGAGGCCCCTGTAAGTGCAAGGCTTTAGGCGACCGCCTAATTTGCCCAATTAAAGAGCTGCCTCTGAATGGGATTTAGTTACTAAAGCTGGAAAGTGCAAAATCAGGCTCACTTCTGCATAGAAACCAATGAGCTTCTAACACCAGATTGTTCAATTAAGCTTTGGTAATAAAACCTGGAAGCTCTTTCTACGTAGAAGTGAGCCTGATTTTGCACTTTCCAACTTTAGTAAATAAACAGGCTAAGCGATTGATGTATGACAAAAGCTTCCCCCCGGCGCATACGGCCGCGTCACGAGTTGCCGAAAGAAGCCGGCTTGCGAGTCGGCTCTATACGGCGGGATGAAAAGACATTGCCCTCTATGGAGATGGTTCACATCTCCACGCCGAACGCCTGCCGCCTGTCGCCTGCCGCCTGAAAAAAGGTCCCGGACCTTTTTTTCAGGCGGCTTTCAGCGTTCGGGAACCATCTCCATAGAGGGGCACATCTAGGCGGACAATCGCGGCGTTTTGTCGCCGCAAATCGCGGTACAAAACACCGCTATTTGCCGCCGCAATTCGTGGGACAAAATGCCGCAAATTTGTCTGCCTAGGTGTGAATGGAGCCTTAGGCTTCATTTCCACTGGCGTTTTTTACAGCCACTGTTGTTGGCCTTTTTTACAGCTTAAAAACGCCTGTCCATGTTTATTTTGTAAAAAAAAAAAAAAGCTTTAAAAATGCCGCGGTAGCGTTTTTGAGCGTTTTTGAGCGTTTTTTAACGTCTGGCGTTTTTACAGCTCTACTCTGGAGCTTCAGAACGCCCTGGTCCTGCGTTTTTTTTACAGCTCAAAAACACTTATGCCATTTGCAGCTCAAAAACGCCTATGTGGGCATGATGCCATAGAATAACATGGACAGGCGTTTTTAAGCTGTAAAAAACACTCAGAAAAGTGGCTGTAAAAACGTCAGTGGAAATGAGGCCTTAAATTATAGGTACTGGAATTTCCTTTCATATTTGTCTGTTAAAGCGGAGGTTCACCCATACCTTACACATTTTTCCCTTAGCTTCCTGCTCGTTTTGTCTAGGGGAATCGGCTATTTGTATTAAAATATGAGCAGTACTTACCCGTTTTCGAGATGCATCTTCTTCCGTCGCTTCCGGGTATGGGCTGCGGGACTGGGCGTTCCTATTTTGATTGACAGTCTTCCGAGAGGCTTCCGACGGTCGCATCCATCGTGTCACGATTTTCCGAAAGAAGCCGAACGTCGGTGCGCAGGCGCAGTATAGAGCCGCACCGACGTTCGGCTTCTTTCGGCTACGAGTGACGCGATGGATGCGACCGTCGGAAGCCTCTCGGAAGACTGTCAATCAAGAAGGAACGCCCGCTCCCGAAGACCCATACCCGGAAGCGACGGAAGAAGATGCATCTCGAAAACGGGTAAGTACAGCTCATATTTTAATACAAATAGCCGATTCCCCTAGACACAACGAGCAGGAAGCTAAGGGAAAAAAAAAAAGCAATTGGTTGAACTCCCGCTTTAAGGAACAAAACTAATACGAATTTTCAAAATAACGAATACTACATCTATACGAATGGACCATAGCAAAATAAAATTTATCTGAAGTTACTAATTTATTCAAAATTACATATATCGATCATAACTGAAAAAACAAGAAAAAAAAAAATGAAACAAAAATAAAAAATAACATTTCATCAGTGCACATGAACAGCCGTGGGAACATATGGAACGAATCACAAATCTATGGCCACAATATACAGTAATCCCTTCTAAAAAAAAAAAAAATATTTTATTTTTACACTTCTTTCCAACACTGCCTTTAAATGTGCTGCAAAGCAGTGTGTTGTGACTACATGATGGTGGGATTACGAGTTTTCACAGGCTGGGAGTATGAATAATGAGACAGAGTTGTCATGTGATGGTGAATAATACATGAGGATATGCACTTAGCAAAGATATACACTAACGTGGCCCTTACATGGCTTTGCCTGCTAATCCGTCGGGGCTGCAGCTTGGCTTAAGAGCACATAGAAGGCAGATCTTCGGAGCCTGGGAAAAAAAAAACGTGGTTGTGTTATAATCATCTACTTTATTTATTTTTTGTTGTTGTTGGTATTAGTATTGCTATCATTTATTTATATAGTACGAAACTCTTCCACCGCACTGTACAAAAGCCCATAAAGGGTCTGTAAAAATAACATCTGCAATGTATACAAATAAAAGGAGCAGGATGGGATGTAAACCTTGCTCAAGGGATTTCATCATTTAGAATAAAAGGATATATTTGAGCTCTGTTTTATATCGCTGCGGTTTATACTGATCTGGTATGGATGGACAGTGTATACTACGTTCATAAACGTGTGTGGGATCGCTACCCAGCTGTCCCTATTTTACTACTACTAGTTTACAATCGCCCAAATTGTTCCTATATGAAAAACGGTATTGCCTCCTATACATATGATTGATCATTTATTGCCATTTTCTCCGTTCAGCAAACTGGTGAACGAAATGCCCTTGTTCTGTTTGTAGCGCCCTGCTCCCAAAGAGGGGCGATGTTTCAAATGTAACCACTTTACAAGCGCTCTATAGCAAAAGTACGTCTACAGGGCGGTTGCTTAACTCTGGGAGGCCGTTAATTAACGTCCTCCCAGAGAATCGTTCTGGCGCGCGCACGCGGGAACATCCGTGCGCGCCGGGTCCACGGGACCCATAGCAACACGGATCTCGGTAAACAGCCAATGACAGCGGCCGTTTACCACGTGATCGCTGCGTCCAATGACGGAGCGATCACAAACAGACAGCAGGGTCATTGCAAGTTCATCACTCTCCTCTCCTCACACCGATCCAGCGTGAGAGGAGAGCGATTTGTGACCTAAACAGTGGGCCGGATTCAGATACAATGGCGTATCTGTCCGGCCGGCGTAACGTATCTCCGATACGTTACGCCGCTCTAACTTTGGGCGCAAGTTCTTTATTCAGAAAGAATTTGCGCCCTTAGTTACGGCGGCGTAGCGTATGTGTTGCGGAGTAAGGCCGCGTAATTCAAATGGGGATGTAGGGGGCGTGTTTTATTTAAATGTGTCTTGACCCCGCGTTTTTTACGTTTTATTTGAACGGCGCATGCGCCGTCCGTAAAATATCCCAGTGTGCATTGCTCTAAATGACGTGTCATTGGTTTCGACGTGAACGTAAATTACGTCCAGCCGTATTCACGAACGACTTATGCAAAAGACGTAAAATTTCAAAACTCGGCGCGGGAACGACGGCCATACTTAACATTAACTACCCCTCATATAGCAGGAGTAACTATACGCCGGAAAAAGCCGAACGCAAACAACATAGAAAAAAGCGCCGGGCGGTCGTTCGTATCTGAATCGGCGTAAATCCTAATTTGCATATTCCTCGCGTAAAAATACGGAAGCGCCACATAGCGGCAGGCCTGAAATTGCAGCCGAAGATCCGATGGTGTAAGACACTTACACCTGGCGGATCTTAGGGATATCTATGCGTAACTGATTCTCTGAATCAGTCGCATAGATACGACCGGCCGAACTCAGAGATATGACAGCGTATCAGGAGATACGCCGTCGTATCTCTTTCTGAATCCGGCCCAGTGAGTTTTTTTCTATTGAGCAGTGCCACATCTGTTCCCCAAAGTGCCACATCTGTGCCCCAAAGTGCCACATCTGTGCCACCTCAGTGCCACCAAACCAACACCAGTGTCACTGCAGTCCACACCAGTGCCCATCAGTGCCACACCTGTGCCCATCACTGTCACACCTGTGCCCATCAGTGCTATCTGTGCCCATCAGTGCCACCTGCGCCCATCAGTGCCACCTGTGCCCACCAGTGCTTATCTGCACCACATCAGTGCCCACGAGTGCCGCATGTGCCCACCAGTGCCGCCTGTGCCCACCGGTGCCGCCTGTGCCCACCAGTGCCGCCTGTGCCCACCAGTGCTGCCTGTGCGCTAATCAGTGCTACCAGAGCCACACCAGTGCCACTACAGCCTGTGCACACCAGTGCCACTTGTGCAAATACAGAGAATTATATTTTTTGCTTTTTGCTATAATAAATATCCCCAAAAAAAATATATATAAAAAAAAAATGACGTGTGCGTCATTGACGTAAAGTCGTATTCAAGAACGACTTAGTAAAACGACGTACCCGACGGGAAAACACGAAGCGGACCCGACGCCATACTTAACATGGCCTACGTGGGACTGGCGTAAGGTTACCCCTCATATAGCAGGGGTAACCTTACGCCTACGCAAACGACGTAAGCGACGGTTACGCGACGCAAATTCGTTCGTTCAGGCTCATTTGCATAAACAAATGAGACCTGAACGTAAACGCCACCTAGCGGCCGGCGGAGTAATTACATTTAAGATCCGACAGTGTAAGTGACTTAAGCCTCGTACACACGGCCGAGGAACTCGACGTGCCAAACACATCGAGTTCCTCGGCCAGTTCAGCCCTGAAGCCGCCGAGGACCTCGGCGGGACGAGAGCTCCCATAGAACAACGAGGAAATAGAGAACATGTTCTCTATTTCCTCGCCGAGCTCCTCGTCGGCTTCCTCGGCCGAAAGTGTACACACGGCCGGGTTTCTCGGCAGAATTCAGCCAGAAACTCGGTCGGAAGCTGAATTCTGCCGAGGAAACTGGTCGTGTGTACGAGGCCTTACACATGTCGGATCTTAAGCGTATCTATGCGAAAATGATTCTAAGAATCACTCGCATTGATACACTGGCCAAAAAAGAGAGATACGATGGAGTATCCTGAGATACTCCATCGTAACTTTACTCAGAATATGGCCCATAGGGCCAGATTCACGTAGCGCAGCGGATCTAATAGATCCGCTCGTTCTACGTGAATTAAGATCCGCTCCCGCAAGTTTAGGAGGCAAGTGGCTAATTCACAAACCACTTACCTCCAAACTTGCGACGGCGGATCCTAAATCCCCCAGCGGAATTCAAATTCCGCGGCTAGGGGAGTGTCATATTTAAATCAGGCGCGCTCCCGCGCCGATTTAAATACGCATGCGTCGTCCGGGGAATTTCCCGGCGTGCATTGCTCCCACTGACGTCAATAGGACGTCAGTGGTTGCGACGGGAGCTAGACTTGCGACGCGCGTGTTCGTGAATCGGCGTACGCAAACGACGTAGGAAATTTCAAACTCGACGCGGGAACGACGGCTATACTTAACAATACTTACCCCTGCTTTTAGCAGGGGTAAGTATACGACG
This sequence comes from Rana temporaria, assembly GCF_905171775.1. Lineage (NCBI taxonomy): Eukaryota > Metazoa > Chordata > Amphibia > Anura > Ranidae > Rana > Rana temporaria. The sequence continues at coordinate 28,069,997 of NC_053499.1, read as the reverse complement.
GGTACCGCGCTACGGAAACGACGTAAGAACACTGCGTCGGGTCCGCGTACGGTCGTGAATTTCGCGTATCTCGCTGATTTACATATTATTCAGTGTAAATCAGCGGGAACGCCCCCGGCGCCATTTTTAATTCAAAAAAAAGATCCGACAGTGTAACACAGTGTAACACTGTCGGATCTCAGCCCTATCTATGCGTAACTGGTTCTATGAATCAGGCGCATAGATAGGACCTGAAAAAAGCTGAGATACGATGGTGTATCTGAGATACACCGTCGTATCTGCTTCGTGAATCTGGCCCACAGTGTCTAAAAAATAGGGGATAGATTTACGCCGGACCACATACGTTACGCTGCCGTAACATAGGGCGCAAGTTCTTTCTGAATACGGAACTTGCGCCCTAAATTACGGCGGCGTAACTTATCTGAGATATGTTACGCCGCGGAGAGATACACCAATGTATCTGAATCCGGCCCTTAGCTACCCGCTGGATCCCTCAGGCTTGACTCCCTGCATTGGAGGAGATTTACTAAAACTGGAGCACTCAGAATCTGGTGCAGCTGTGCATGGTAGCCAATCAGCTTCTAACTTCAGCTTGTTCAATTAAGCTTTGATAATAAAATCTGGAAGCTGATCGTTTTCTATTCAGAGCTGCATCAGATTTTGCACTCTTCAGTTTCAGTAAAGCTCCCCTATTTTATTAGAGGGCTGCATTTCAGATTCACAGAGCCCCTGAGTGTCAGTTACCCCTATATACTGTACCAGGGATTGAGTTCTGCATTCCTGAACTGGGTAGTAATGAGTAAATATTGAATTAATATACTTCTGCTTCATATAGGGGTGCAGCGAATGACAATTAATCATTTTACCAGTGAACTCACCAAGTGTGAAACACCAATTTGTCAATTTCATGAATAGATTTATAGCGGTACTTCTAACTAATGAGAGTGACATAGGGATGCAGGGTTTTCAGGAAGATTATTAGGAGAAAAATATTTATATGTCGTATTATTATTATATAATATTTATATGATTATTAGTGAAAAACATTATGGTATGCTTAACTGCTTGCCGACCAGCGCACAACTATATACGGCGGCAGCATGGCACTGACAGGCAGAAGGAGGTATATATACATCCCATTTAAGATTTCGGCATTGCGGGCATGCGTGCCCGCCGCTAGCTCCGTGAGCCTGACCACGGATCCCGTGGATTCGATCGCCACGGGGATACCCATGATCGTCTCACGGTAAGGAAGAAAGGGGAGATGCTGATGTAAACAAGCATCTCCCCGCTCTGCCTACTGACAATGACAGTGATCACCGCTTCTTGTAATCAGAAGCGGTGATCACTGTCTTGTGACATGTAGCCCATCCCCCTACAGTAAGAATCACTCACTAGGGCACACTTAACCCCTACAGCGCCACCTAGTGGTTAACCCCTTCACTACCAGTGTCATTTTCACAGTAAACAGTGCATTTTTATAGCACTGATCGCTGTAAAAATGACAATGGTCCCAAAAATGTGTCCGATGTGTCCGCCATAATGTCGCAGTCACGATAAAAATCGCTGATCGCCACCATTACTAGTAAAAAATATATATATTAATAAAAATGCCATAAAACTATCCCCTATTTTGTAGATGCTATAACTTTTGCGCAAACCGATCAATAAACGCTTATTGCGTTTTTTTTTTTTTTTTTTTACCAAAAATATGTAGAAGAATACGTATCGGCCTAAACTGAGGAATCTTTTTTTTAATATATATGTAGCATTACCCCCGGAGAAGCTGCTGGATGTCTGGGCGACACATCACCTCATGGCTCCTCCAAATTCCCAGGGGCGAGTGATGCGTGTTGCATATAGTAGTAAAGGAATGTCCACAACAGGTGCACTTTGCTGTGCTCTCCATGGCCCCTCTCACCGACAGGTCCCTCGCACCGACCTGGCAGCCGGAGCATCACTCGGACAATTGTAGGATGAAGTCTCTGCCACAGACCCTCCTTGGTGAACTTGAACTTGGGGAAAAGTCTCTGCTACAGACCCTCGTTGGTGAGCCTCAGAAAGATACCTCTGCCACAGGCCCTCTCTGGATTGAATTCTTGGAGATATTCCTCCTTAGATGAGGTACGCCTGGGTCTCCTTCAACTTGTCACTCAGGTACCGACTGACAGGTGATCAATCCCTCGGTGTCCGGCTACCTCGATCCCCGGTGGTCTGTCCAGGCCCTCCTGGACCGCCAGCCTCTCAATGGCACTCCTCAGACTGACTCCCCACCGAGCAGCAGTACAGCTTGGGATCCTTAAAGGTGGGAACCCAGTCACTCACTGGGTCTCCGTCGCTGTTCAGATGCTCGGGGCCAGCATGGCCTCGGAACCAGGAACACCGCACGGCAAGCACACCCCGGGCCAGGAACACCGCGCGGCACGCACGCCCCGGCCATAACGCCAGGGCGCCGTGATGTGGCCACCCTAAAGGTGGGTGCCACACTGGACCAAGAAGACCCAGAACCAATGGCATTTGCCTCATAAATACCCCTCCCCAGCATGCACAGCGAAGTCAAACCTGCAGCACCGGGGTGGGAAGAACACCCCAGCGCAACAGAATAGCCTACAGCACAGCCAAGCTGAGACAGAGACCCTGTTTTGCATTTGACAATTTGGATCAGAGTTTAACTACACTCTGATCTCCCTTTAAATTTAACTTGCAGAAAGTACACAGGCACTACATATATTTTTTGGGGATATTTATTATAGCAAAAAGTAAAAAATATTGCTTTTTTTTCAAAATTGTCGCTCTATTTTTGTTTATAGAGCAAAAAATAAAAACCGCAGAGGTGATCAAATACCACCAAAAGAAAGCTCTATTTGTGGGGGGGTGGGGGGGAGGACATAAATTGTGTTTGGGAGCCACGTCGCATGACCGTGCAATTGTCAGTTAAAGCGACGCAGTGCCGAATCTCAAAAAGTAGCCAGGTCATTTAGCAACAAAATGGTCCGGGGCTTAAGTGGTTAAAGTGAACTTGTAGAGAGGTTATGGACATTCAGGTATGTAAATATTGTTTAAAAACTGTAAATGAGCTTTAAAATCTAAGCCCCCACTGACCTCTGCAGCTGTAGGCACTGTGGAGCACATGACTCTCAAAGTTCACAAGAGAAAAAAATGAAGATTTCAGAGTCAGTTGTTTCATCTCACTGAACAAAAATCAATCACACACCTTCAACTTTAACGTATTGAAGTGGGTTCATGGCTAATGGAGAAATCATGATAGTCCAAAACAGAAAGAAATTACAATACCAATGTTTCAGAGACTCTATGGTCCCCTTTCCCAAGGTCACCATGAGAAAAGGGGCCATAGTGTCTCTGAAACATCTGTGGTTTATATTTTCTTTTCCACAAGCTATGTTGTTATTATAACTGGGGCCTCGTACACACGACCGAGAAACTCGACGGGCGAAACACACGTTTTCCTCGTCGAGTTCCTTGTGAAGCCGCCGAGGATCTCGGCAAGCCAAGTTTCCTCATTGACTAACGAGGAAATAGAGAACATTTTCTCTATTTGGCTCGACGAGTTCCTCGTCGGTTTCCTCGGCCAAAAGTGTACACACGACCGGGTTTCTCGTCAGAATACGGCTCCGATCGAGTTTCTGGCAGAATTCTGCGGAGAAACTCGGTCGTGTGTACGGGGCCTCAGGCCTCGTACACACGACCGAGAAACTCGACGAGCGAAACACATCGTTTTGCCCGTCGAGTTCCTTGTGAAGCCGTCGAGAAACTCGACAAGCCAATTTTCTCCATTCCCGTCAAGGAAATAGAGACCATGCTTTCTTTTTGGCTCGTCGAGTTCCTCGACGAAAATGTACACACGACCGGTTTTCTCTGCAAAAAAATATCTCCCAGCAAGTTTCTTGCTGGTTTTTGCCGAGAAACTCGGTCGTGTGTACGAGGCCTCAGATCTTAGTAAAGACTGGCCGTTCTCTGCTATTTTTTCTTTGCTATTTTTTTGTATCTCAGCATGGTTCCCCCTCCCGGAGCTCTGTATTTATGATAGAGGTTTGAAGGCTAACTACTGAATGACTGCTAGGAGGGAGTAGCGGAATGAGCTGCGATGCTGGAAAAAAAGACTTGAAAAGACCTTTAGATCCTTTTCTAGTTTACTCAGCCAGAGTGTGGGTCCCCTTTTCTGCAATAGGACACAGGGAATAATAGGAAGAGATTTCAAACTTCCTTAACTACTTCAGCCCCAGGGGATTTGGCTGCCAAATGACCTGGCCACTTTTTGCGATTCGGCACTGCTTTGTTTTAACAATTGCGCGGTCGTGCGACGTGGCTCCCAAACAAAATTATCGTCCTTTTTTTCCCACAAATAGAGCTTTCTTTTGGTGGTATTTGATCACCTCTGCGGTTTTTCTTTTTTTTGCACTATAAACAAAAATAGAGCAACAATTTTGAAAAAAAAAAAAAGCAATATTTTGTACTTTTTGCAATAATAAATATTCCCAAAAAATATATATATATTTTTTTTTTCCCTCCGTTTAGGCCAGTATGTATTCTTCTACATGTTTTTGGTATTTGGTAAAAAAAATTGCAATAAGTGTATATTGATTGGTTTGCGCAAAAGTTATAGCGCCTACAAAATAGGGGATAGTTTTTGGCATTTTTACTATTTTTTTTGTACTAGTAATGGCGGCGATCTGCGATTTTTATCGTGACTGCAACATTATGGCGGACACATCGGATACCTTTGATGCTATTTTGGGACCATTGTAATTTATATAGCGATCAGTGCTATAAAAATGCATTGATTACTTTGTAAATGACACTGGCAGGGAAGGGGTTAACCCCTAGGGGGCGAGGAAGGGGTTAAGTTTGTCCTAGGGAGTGATTCTAACTGTGTGGGGGCTGGGCTACATGTGACAGGACACTGATCACTGCTCCCAATGACAGGGAGCAGAAGATCATTGTCCTGTCACAAATCAGAACAGAGAGATGCCTTGTTTACAAAGGCATCCCCCATTCTGCAGCTCCGTGACACGATCGCGGGACACCGGCGGACATCGAGTCACGGAGCTTAAGCAGGGCGCGCGGCGCAAAATTCAAAGCAACGTATATATACGTTGCTTTGCTTAGCCGTGCCATTCTGCCGACATATGTTGGCGTGATATGGTCGGCAAGCGGTTAAAGAAAAATCTTTTTTTTTTATATTTTAGGCTAATTGCGTAAAGGGAAGGAGGCAAAATTCTCTGCCATCCCTGTAGATTAGGATAAATCTCTATTGGATCCTGCCGATTCATTGGAATGGAGTGTGGCCACACTACTCAATGTAGCTCACCCAGTAAATCAGAGCACCCCTTTGGAAGAATCTTAAGCCTAGCAATTCGTGACCCATGACAAAATTCTGCCATAAAGTGGTTTGTCTGGTTTTAAATCTGGCTTGGGCAAATCAATCTGTTCTTCACTATCACTCAACACCCATGGAAGAAGACAAACAGTGAAACGATTCATTAGTGGGGCACCCTTCACTCACAGGGGTTCCCTGAAGTCTACATCTATCATCTAAAACAACCATTGTCAGATCTAAATTCAGTGATAAAGGTTTATTCACCTAAATCCAGGCCTGCGTACGACAGCACTATAAAGGGGAAGTTTGATTCCACTGGCGCCACACTTCTGAGCATGTGCGGGTTTCTAAGCATACACACGAGCGCGTTTCTCATCGAAAACCAGCCCGACAAGGAAATTGAGACTCCCGACGAGGAAAAAGAGAACTTGTTCTCTTTTTTTCTCATCGAGTTCCACGACAGTTTTCTCGATGAAAAACATACACACGACCGTTTTCCTGGGCAAAAAAGCTCCCCCACCAAGTTTCTTGATGGATTATGTCAAGGAAAACGGTCGTGTGTAGTGTAACAGGATATTGTGTCTCCCCACAAGTTACTGGGGTCCACAACTCCCATATTACCAGGTGTGTCAAGGGAGGGTTTTGAGCCACTTTAACCTCCCTGGCGGTATGATTCTGTCTGGAATTACGTACCAAAAGCGGTACAATTATTTTGCAAGGAAATTTGGCGTTATATACTGTAGGCCTGTAATTCTTAGGAATAACTCACTTAAATCTGACCAAACAAGAGTCTAGTAGGCATGCCGGGTATGATTTTTTTTTTAAAACAAAATTATAAATTATAATATAATAAATAATTATAAATAATTATAACAAATAATAATATAATTATAATAAAAATTATTCAATAATGTAATCAACTCAAAATCACAGAAATGTGCTTAGTTGCAGAATTGTCGCTGTCATTACTTTTATTTTTTAATGACGAATTTCCCCACAAATCGCTATCGCACAATTCTGCAAGTGATTATAATTTATTATCGCTGTTTTCTAGCTGATCTAAAACCATTTTTGACATAAAGGGACACTTTTGGACAATCTACAGTTTTCAGGCAGAAAGAACAGTTTTTATTATATAAAAGTACATGTAGGACACTGGGCAGACCACTAGGGACAAGGGGGGGGGGGGTGTATTTTTTACATACAGTACTGTAATCTATAAGATTACAGTATACTGTATGTAATGTGTTTGTTTACTTTTTGAATTTGGCGCCGTTCTCCGCCCCGTGCGTCGTAACGTCGCAGGGAACGGAGATCGGCGGCACACGGGGACACTGTGAATCGAGCGAGGAGGACCCGCTCGCTCACACAGCGCGGTGGCATCGCTGGATCAAGGGACAAGGTAAGTAACTTTGTCTGTGGATTCAGCGAGCAGGTAAGCCGCGCCGCTGCACACTCTGCACGTCCACCCCGAGCGTGACTCGGGGATACCGATCCTAACATTGGAAACCCACCCCGAGTCACGCTCGGGTTTACCGCTAAGGGGGTTAAGGGGTTGATCACAAAGCGTAGACCCAAAACAAACCAGGAGCTCCTCCGGGGGTAGTGTCACCAACCTGAAACACAAAAAATACATAAAAACACACATACCCATACCAGACAGCATTCTAATGGGAGGGAGGGCGGGAGGGACAATTCAGAACTGCATGTTACCTCTTCCACCGTTCGCACCGGAATGACCAGCCCCGCCTCCTACCCGCTTAATGGACCCTGGCGCGTGTTATCTAGCCCCGCCCCTTAAACCAATACTGACCTAACTACATCACTTCCTGGTGCAACCATGCAGCGTTCCCCCCAGTCATGGGGGTTCCCTATTCCTCCAGGGCATTCTTTATTAGGCACCACACAAAACAAGGTTTGATCATGGGGAGTTGTGTGGTTTTGAAGTTATTTAATGCAAGCTACATAAAAACAAAAATGGAAGAAAGAAACAGATGCATAGTCCACATCAATAATGATTACAGCTAGTTTATAATTCAGGCTTCAAACTGTAATTACACCAGGCTGGAGTCCACAGAAGTCTATAATTAGTGGAAACTGTTCATGTGTAAATGCTATCTCCTGACAGAACCAGCAATTATATCATTACTATCCAATCACAGCCAGGCAGTCGGGCTCACTTCCATGACGAATAACGCTCTGCAGGAAGCATTGCTGAACTGAAGAGTTTACACATGATTAGACAAGTGCAGAAGCTTTGATACTTTTTACTCAAACACATAAATATTTTAATTTTATTTTTTTTAGTAGCTGAAGTGTATTTTTTCTTTTCTTGGAATGTCAGTGTTTAGGCAGAGCTGCTAATTGGCTGGCTAGCTCTGCCTGACCATCACCCTTAAAGGGGAGGTTCACCCTATAAAAAAATTCTAACACTACATCCAGCCCAGTTCTGCAAATAAAATGACACTGACCTTTTTTTTTTTTCGCCGTAGATAGCGTTTAGCCTTAGAATTCACCGCGGCTTCCGGGTAGGGAATCCCGCGGAAGTGGGCGTTCCTATTGACATGCCAATTGATTGACATACTAAACGACGGCGCACACAGCACGTCACGACTTCCCGAAAGAAGCTCGGGTCGGCTCGGCTCTACTTGGTGCCGGTGCGCAAGCGCCGAATAGAGCCGAGCCGACCCGAGCATCCTTCGGGAAGTCGTGACGCGCTGTGTGCGCCGTCGTTTAGCATGTCAATCAATTGGCATGTCAATAGGAACGCCCACAATACTTGTGGGATCCCTCTAAAAGCTGAAAATCACTGTAGTAGACGCTATAACTTCAAGGATCTCCAATAGCTTCCAGGTATCATGGCGAGCTGTCACCCTGCTGCATTCTGGACACGGGGGTCAACCAGTTGGCACAGGCACCATCCTGAAAATATTCATATATCATATGCGCTAAGCTGACAGCAAATCACAGTGACAAAATATCAGAAATTAAAAAACGAAAATATATACTGTAGTAAAGTCCACGTGAAAGAGCAGAAATTCTTCATTACAAGTTCATTAATAGACATTAGGGTTGTCCCGATACCACTTTTTTGAGACCGAGTACAAGTACCGATACTTTTTTTAAGTACTCGCCGATACCGAATAACGATACTTTTTTTTTTAATGTCATGTGACAGTATTTTTTTTTTTTACTCAATTTTTATTTTTTACCATTTTTTTTTTACAGTGATTTTTTTTTTTGGGGGGGGGGGGTGGATTGTCAGTGTGTGTTTTTTTCTATTAGTATTATTATTATTATTATTATTTACATTTTATTTTTTAAATTATTTATTGCAATTTTTTTTTTTTAATTAGCCCTGTTGGGGGGCTTTGGTGAGATATCAGGGGTCTTAACAGACCTCTGACATCTCCCCTTTAAGACAGAGAAAGGGACTAAGGACACAGATTCCCCAGTCCCTTTCTCAGCTGCACTGTAAATGAATGGACAGGAGACAGAGGCTCCTATCCATTCATAAACTGAAGCATCGTAAACACAGTTTACAATGCTCAGTCATATGAATGGACAGAGTCAGTGATCACTGACTCTGTTCATTCAGAAAAGGTAGGAGCAGGGTTTAGCGGCTCCTACCGCCGCTCTCCATCCTGACAGAGGGGGCGGAGGAGGACACGGAGGGGGGACACAGATCACGGAGGGGGGAAGCAGTGGGACACGGAGGGGGGACACAGATCATGGAGGGGGGAAGCAGCGGCACGGAGGGGGAGAGCAAAACAGAGGACGGCAGCGGGACAGAGGGGGAGAACAAAGGACGACAGCGACACGGAGGGGGAGAGCAAAACAGAGGACGGCAGCGGCACGGAGGGGAGAACAAAGGACGGCAGCGGCACGGAGGGGGGGAACAGAGAATGGCAGCGGCACGGAGGGGGAGAACAGAGGATGGCAGGGGCACGGAGGGGGGGAACAGAGGACGGTAGCGGCACGGAGGGGGGCACAGGAGCATGGAGGGAGAGTCAGGTATCGGTAAAGTATCGGAGCATTTTCCCTGAGTACAAGTACTCGGGGGAAATGCTTGGTATCGGTCCCGATACCGATACTAGTATCGGTATCGGGACAACCCTAATAGACATCCATTGCAACATGAAGCCTTCTTGTGCAAAACCTCCACCTCTAATATCAAGAGCCCTTACCAGATGTTGTTGACAGTCTAACTCTAGAGAGGTCTATTGAGTTTGGAACATAACCCTCAGCAAAATCTCTCAGGCGCTGATAGGAGCACACTTCTGTGGGTACCTGGACCAACAGTCTTCCTCCAGACCAACCTCCCCAAACATCATAGACAGGAGTATAAAAGAAAAAATGCTCCAATAGTGTAAAAAAGGTGTTTTATTAAGAATTAAAATTGCACTTACACAGCCGTATAGATAAAAACGCCAAACACTGTACCGTAATCTCACCAGCACCACATCCAAACCCGCACTTCCAGGATCGGGAGGGACGTGATGATGTCAGCACGCAGCCTATGTGTTTCGTCAAAGATGACGTCTTTCAGGGTTTTGCATTTTCTCAAGGAATGCAAAGCAATCTCTGATTGGACAAGGGGGGGGGGGGGGTGGTGGCATCATGCTTTCCCCCTAATCCAATCAGAGCAACAAGATGTTTAGAAGGATCAGCTGGTATTTTTTGCATTTATCAAACAGAAATCACAAAACGCTTCAATGGCATAATATACAAGCCAAAAACTATCAAATAAAAGTTCAATGTTGGGGTTTACATGCTCTTTAATAGTACTATGTAATTGTAAACATATGAGAACTATAACTTATTTTCTTTATTAATAATAAGGAAGGTTTATCTGGAAAAGAGGGTTGAGTGCTGATGACATTTAGCAATCACTTTAATTTATAGCCCCTTTCAATGTCTACCTATAAACTGAGCTCCTGATGTATTGAGGCCTGTGATACATTTGCCTATATGTCTCAGTTTACTGCTCCCTGCTAGCCATATGGGTAGAGGTAGAAAGGAATTTCATGTGTGATTCATTCCTCTGACAGGTTATTGACGTGCTAATGTCCCCTCACTATTCTAAACGTTAATTGATCTATTGTGTTGTGTGAAAAAGATCTGTGTTTACCCTTAAAAGATGTGTATTGTATCATCAGGCTAAATGATTAGAGAAGTAGTATGTTAATTATTCTGATTGCTTCAGTGTAGTAATTAACTCCCCTGATGTCTTTATCTAAAGAAACGTGTCTGCATGGTCGGCTCCGCCTTGTCTCCTATAATCTGTATGGGAAACCCCACTGTGTGAGGGGGGCGTTCCTAACAGGTTGTAACCACATATAAGCTGAGTTTTTGTGTCATTAAAGTGTCTTTTTCTAGCAGTAAGCTTGTCTCATGTGTGGCTTTCTGGGCGATTCCAGGGATATCCCTCCTCGTGGAATATTGGGGTGATTTTCGTTATGGGAAGAAGGGAACGTTGACGGGGATATCATACCGATACCGTCACAAGGCCCAATACTTGTAAGGACTGTAGCTGTCATAACTGAGACTGGTCCATTCAGGACCAGTCTCAGGGCAAAATAAATCTTGGGGCCCCCCATGCAATTTTGCTCTCCATCTGCTCTAAAACATAAAATAAATATCAGCCAGACTTAAAATCAGTTTACTGTATCAGATCAGGAAGTGATTGGTTGCCAAAGATTACAGCATATCATTACATCTTACTGACTGGTTGCTAGAGGTTACAGCACACATTACGGCTCACTGATTAGTTGCTAGAGGTTACAGCACATGATTTCTTCTTGTTAATTGGTTGCTAGAGATTACTGTACAGTAATACTGCTCACTGATTGGTTTCTAGAGGTTACAGCACATCATCTCTTCACTGCAGAGGGCATGATATACATATGAATGCTGCCTTTATTTACATATAGATTCCACCGGCCTCAGCCATTTACATATCAATATAGTCACAATTTAAATATGAATGCCCCCGTTATTTACATATGAATGGAGTTTATTTACATGGGCCTGCAGGTGAGTCATCTGTACACAACAATAGGGCAGAGCTGGGCAGCATTAGTAGCAGCACTTCACACTGAGATATCCGGACACAGCAAAGGACTAAGGGCCAGATTCACAGAATAGATACGACGGTGTATCTCCTGTCGTATCTATGCGGCTGATTCATAGAATCAGTTCCGCATAGATAGCCCTAAGATCCGACAGGTGTAATTGACTTACACCGTCGGATCTTAGGATGCAAAACTTCGGCCGCCACTGGGGGGATTTTGCGTCGTATTCCAGCGTCGGGTATGCAAATGAGGATTTACGGCGATCCACGACGGTTTTCGCGTTTGTTACGTCGTCTCTAGTAATTTTTTCCCGTCGTAAAATTAGTCATGATTTTACATGCCTTAACTTTACACGAGCCATGTTAAAGTATGGCCGTCGTTCCCGCTTAGAATTTTAATTTTTTTTTTTTTGCGTAAGACGTCCGGGAATACGAAACGCCATAACTCACGTCGCCGTTCAAAAAAATGACGTCACATCGTGCAAAGCACGGCGGGAATTTCAAAACTGAGCATGCGCAGTACGTCCGGCACGGGAGCGCGCCTAATTTAAATGGTACACGCCCCATTTGAATTGGGCGGGCTTGCGCCGGACGTGTTTACGATACACCGCCGCAAGTTTACAGGTAAGTGCTTTGTGGATCAGGCACTTACACTGAAAACTTGCGGCGGTGTAACGTAAACGGGTTACGTTGCGCCGCCGCAATTGTACCTGAATCTGGCCCTAAAACTTCAAGGCACAAGGGAATTTAAACTGGGATAGTTGGCAAGTATGAGGCAGCTGCTTTGGGCCCCACAACAATGACAGAGCCCAGGGCAGCTTCCCCTTTTGCCCTGCCTTAAAGATGGCCCTGGGTCCATTGAAGTGTGGAATGCAACAGGCGTACAGGCAGGCAGATGGCGCACTGTTTTCCGGCCATAGGCAACATTGAGCCACATGTGGTTTAAGAGCAACTGGCCGAAGAACAGCATTCAGACATTGGAGAATTACATCTTTCCATTCTAGATTACAGATAAGAATAGATGGTGCTGTGAAATAGCCAAAATTACATTTTTTTTTGTTAAAGATTTTAATTTATCCAAGACACATTGTTCATCCTTCATAAAAGTTCTTTTGCAACAAATATCTTTCTCAGAATGAGTTTAATAGGGCTGTTTAATCCATTCAATGGTGCAGAAGAAACAAGGCTGAAGATCTGTAGAACAAATCCATGGGAACAATGCTGAAGGATTTTGTCAATGCCTAGTCCATTGTTCTCCAGACAGCTGTGAGTCTCAGCATGGCTTCCTCTGTATGCACATGACGTGAAGTCAATGTCCTCAGTTTCTTATTTGATTTTCATCTTCTATTCTACTCCCCAACTTATAGCGTGCACATTGACAATACATGTAAACGGCCTTCTAAGATTACAAGGCCATTACATCCATTACATCATTTCCCTGGTCCCAATATTAGGACTTACTATAAGACTAGACGGCTTATAGTAATGCGTACGAATAAAAATTGTTAACGTTTCATGACTTATCCTATAGACTTTTTCAAGGATTTTTGGGGCAAAGTCTTATAAAAATAAAAGGGACTTCTAGATCTTTAACTACTTCCATACCGGGGGGCACTTACGCACCTTCCTGCCCAAGCCAATTTTCAGCTTTCAGCGCTGTCGCACTTTGAATGACAATTGCCTGGTCATGCTACACTGTACTGTGCTTCACTGTACCCAAACAAAAATGTTAGCATTTTGTTGACACAAATAGAGATTTTTTTTGGTGGTATTTGATCACCACTGCGGTTTTTATTTTTTGCTAAACAAATAAAAAAAGACTGAAAATTTTGAAAAAAAAAAAAGTTTTTCTTTTGTTTCTGTTATAAAGGTTTGTAAATAAGTAAGTTTTCTCCTTAACTGATGGGCACTGATAAGGCGGCACCGATGAGGTGATGAGATGGCACTGATGATGGGCACTGATATGCAGCACTGATGGGCATTGATAGGCGGCACTGATGGGCATTCATAGGCGGCACTGGTGGGCGACACTGATGGGCACTGAATGACTGCACTGATGAGTACTTATGGGTGGCACTGATAGGGCACTGATGGACACTGATAGGCGGCACTGCTGGGCACTGATACACAGCACTGATAGATGGCACTCATAGGCATCACTGATGGCACTGGCAGGCATTGCTGATGGGCACTGATTGCCATCTGCCTGGGCACTGATTCGGGAGAGCTGCTGTTCTCTGTGATAAAGATGGCGTTTGGGTAAGTATTAGGGGGGTCTGGGGGGATGCCACACACTTCATGCATAGAATACCTATAGGTAAAAAACCTTAGAGGGGTTGTACAGGTAAAAATACATTTCCCTAAATAGCTTCCTTTACCTTAGTGCAGTCCTCCTTCACTTACCTCATCCTTCCATTTTGCTTTTAAATGTCCTTATTTCTTCTGAGAAATCCTCACTTCCCGTTCTTCTGTCTGTAACTCCACACAGTAATGCAAGGCTATCTCCCTGGTGTGGAGAAAGCCTCTTGAGGGGGCGAGCAGGAGTGTCAGGATGCCCACTAACATAGAGCTCCTTTCTCTATCTGCAAAGTAGAGAGTGCCCTGACTTGCCTGCTCGCCCCATCCCCCCTCAAGAGGCTTTCTCCACACCAGGGAGAAAGCCTTGCATTACTGTGTGGAGTTACAGACAGAAGAACAGGAAGTGAGGATTTCTCAGAAGAAATAAGGATATTTAAAAGCAAAATGGAAGGATGAGGTAAGTGAAGGAGGACTGCACTACGGTAAAGGAAGCTATTTAGGGAATTTTTTTTTTACCTTTACAACTCCTTTAAGCCTTTACAACCACTTTAACCCTCAGCTGACGAAAGAACCTGTAAGGCTGTCTAAAACAGGGTTGCTTGAATGATGACAGATGTATTTAAAATAAAAAGCAGAATGTCCTCTTAGCACCAATAAGTTGTGTGTACAATGTGTGAAATATCTTCTATTTTCTCTTTTTCCTAAAACTTCAGCTTTCAAGTAAGTTTCTAATCCGTTCGACTAAATTGGGGGTCTTGTATAAAGCATTGAAAGCGGCACTTGAAATAAAGGCATAATCTAAAAAATTCCATTTGAAGAGTGCAGAAATTAACAGGCGACATTTCCAGCGAAAATGGCCACCCCAGTACGTAATGTAACTAAAAACTGTGGACTTGGTGAAACGTTCTTGAAATGAACAGCTTTTGATGTGAAAATGACTAGAGTGCAACGGTAAGTGAAGATGACTGGCAGGGCACAATTGGATACAAGGCAATTTAGCCTGGCATGAAATTGAAACTGAAACAAGGAAGATGTTTTATATGGTAGCAAGATGAGAACTTGCATATTTCATATATGAATATTACAATTAAAAGGCTGTTACATACAGTATTCAAGAGCGTTGTAAATATTAATTGCAGGTTTTGTTAAAGCGGTGGTTCACCCTAAAAAAAACGTTTCTACCATGAAATCCAGCATACTAGCGTGAGCTACAGTATTCCTTTATTTATTTTTTTGGCGCCGTACTGACAGTTTAATCCCGTAGTTAAGTTTCAGACTCCCCGCGGGGAATGGGCGTTCCTATGCAGAGGGGAACATGATTGACGGCCGGCTATGTCGCGTCACGCTTCCCGAAAATAGCCGGAGTAGGACTCGGCTCTTCACGGCGCTATACGGCGCCTGCGCACAGACTAGGAGCTGACTGCGCAGGCGCCGTGAAGAGCCAAGTCCTATTTCGGCTATTTTCGGGAAGCGTGACGCGCCATAGCCGGCCGTCAATCATGTTCCCCTCTGCATAGGAACGCCTACTCCTCGCGGGGAGTCTGAAACTTAACTACGGGATTAAACTGTGAGTACGGCGCAAAAAAATAAAATAAAGGCATACTGTAGCTCGCGCTAGTATGCTGGATGGCATGGTAGAAAAAAAAAAAAAATTTTAGGGTGAACCCCCGCTTTAAGTTTGGCAGCTGGTATGGAAATCAGAAAATTCTTTCTAAGAAGTTTTAACACATTTTTTATTTTTATTGTTATGACCAGATAGGCAGAGACTAGAGAGTAGCTGTAGGGGGAGAATACACAGCAATTTCTCCCATGCCCCTCATGTCAGGGGGCTCCACCATCAAATGCCACCCACCCTTTATCAGCTGTGCATTATGGCTAGATCTTTTACAAGGCAAACTAGGCAGACGTTCAAGGCCTGATGGATATCCAGAAGTTTTGGGGCCTACTAGTCCGGGAATAGTCCTGTGCTGTCTTCTCTGCAGGAAGGTGCCAAATAATTGAGGATTCAATTAGAGGACGCATCCTGGCCAATTTCCCTCACAGTGCGGCCGGTTTGGCTGAAAGATCCTGGCACTGTGAGCTGTGTAATTTCTTTTGGAACTTTGTAAAGTACATGTGTGTAGTTACATGATCCTGTGGCAGAGGACCGTGTAACGAGTCAACGGTATTTATCATGTCTGTGGCAGAGACTTTTGCACGAGCTTCGCGCCGGCTGCTAGGCCAGTGAGAGAGGCCTATCCGGTGGTCGCTGAATCCAGTGTGGAACAGTTTGTCCTCTGGATCCAAGATTATACCCGCAATCCACAAAGAAAGGTACCTGAATCTTCCCTAATCCTCTGTCCCTCTAAAGCAGTGGTTCTCAACCTTCTAGTGCTGTGACCCTTTGATAACATTTTCCAGTGGCTCCCGCTGCTATCAATTTGTCCAGGGAGGTTGGACAAAGCCAGGAGAGCTACAGCTCTTGTACATAGCGCTTGATCACGATGGGGTTCAGGTAAGTATAAGGGGGGGGGGGGGTTGAGGGGGGTTATTTGTGATACAGAAAGTTTTTTATACTAATGCATAGAATGCATCAAGGTAAAAAACCTTGAGGCTTTAGAAGCACTTTAAAGGTTCCTCCATGTTTAAAAGGTTGTGAAAGCCTGCTCTATACGATCCTCTATATATATCATTGTATACTCTAATAAAAAAGACTGACCTCAGCCACTTACAACACAATGCAGGAACAAAAATTGTCTCTGGACAGCCGCACTCTGAACAAATATAGCCTTTATTAAAAGAAGGACAGCACTACAAGTCACAGCAAAGTAAAATAAAACCCAATTGCTGATGCGTTTTCGCACTGAAACTAGTGCTTAGTCGCGATGTCATTCTTTTAATAAAGGCTACGGGGCAGATCCACAGACAGAGTACGCCGGCGTATCTACTTTCAAATTACCCGCGTCATATCTTTAGTTTGAATCCTCAAACCAAGATACGACGGCATCTGGGTTTGATCCGATAGGCGTACGGCTTCGTACGCCTTCGGATCGTAGATGCAATACTTTGGCGTCCGCTGGGTGGAGTTTGCGTCGTTTTCCGCGTCGGGTATGCAAATTAGCTATTTCCGACGATCCACGAACGTACGCGCGCCCGTCGCATTCTCTTACGTCGTCTCTAGTCGGCTTTTTCCGGCATATAGTTAAAGCTGCTTTTTTTCGGCGTATAGTTAGATTTGCCATGTTAAGTATGGCCGTCGTTACCGCGTCGAAATTTTAATTTTTTCTTTTTTTTGCGTAAGTCGTCCGTGAATCGGGATGGACGTAAGTCACGTCTAAGTTTAAAAAATTACGTCCTTGCGACGTCATTTCGCGCAATGCACGGCGGGAAATTTAGAAACGGAGCATGTGCAGTTCATTCGGCGCGGGAACGCGCTTCATTTAAATGAAACACGCCCCCTAATCGCCGTTTTGAATTACACACCGTTACGCCGCCAGAGATAAACTACGCCGCCGTAACTTTCGGCGCAATCTTTCAGGATTCGAACCTAAGCCGGGAAAGTTACGGCGGCGTAGCGTATCTCTCATACGCTGCGCGGGTGCAGATCTCTGTGGATCTGCCCCTATATTTGTTCAGAGTACGGCTGTCCAGAGACAACTTTTGTTCCTGTTTTGCTAAGTGCATTGCCTGCACCTGAGTTGTCTGCAGCGGTGGATGTTCGTTTGGGTTCCCACCTGGAGCGGCTATTCCCTTTTTCACTTACAGCACAATGTTACAGTTTATAAAGAGAGTTAAGAAGTTATTGTGCAAGCCTGAAAAATAGAACATACACTTCTATTATCTTTTTTATTAAAAAAGGGCTTTCTATTCCAGTTCTGTACAAGACATTGATTGCTGGGAACTTACAGCTTATACACATCCAGTAAATGTTAGTTTCTTGACTTATTGTTCAAATATCACAACTCATTCAAATGTGCTATTGTTATAGATCTGTGTGCTTAAGATGAAAAGTATTCAACAGAAAAAAAAAAAAGTTTCCATAGAGACAACAAAAGTATCAGCATTAGAAGAAATATAATAGAATGCATTGAATGCCTTACAATAATTAATTGGCAGCGGCTTCAGATCAGATTTTAATTTCTTATGATTGGCATGGTATGCCAAGAGATGGCATTGTCAGGTGATCAAATGGCAATGATAATGTCTACTCTGAGCAGTAACAGAGTTTACTTACAGTACGTTAAATTCAAAACCCAACTCCAACCAAACCTTTGTATTGTTGCTTTTTATAAATTTTGCTATGGGACCCCATGATTCAGGCCTTGTACAGACGAGCGAACATGTCCGATGAAAACGGTCCGCGGACTAGTTTCAGCGGACATGTTCGGTCGTGTGTACGAGGCCTCATAGTAAGATCCCTGACCTTGGATGAACATAATTGCCCCAGAAATGTAACTTCATATTCATGTGATCGACTCTCTGTTGTTTTTCATCAATGAGGTGAAGATTTCAGGAAGTAGAAAGCACATTAACCACTTCCTTACTAGGCACTTAAACCCCCTTCCTGCCCAGAGGACTTTTTAACTGACAATTACGCGGTCGTGCGACGTGGCTCCCAAACAAAATTGGCGTCCTTTTTTTCCCACAAATAGAGCTTTCTTTTGGTGGTATTTGATCACCTCTGCAGTTTTTATTTTTTGCGCTATAAACAAAAATAGAGCGACAATTTTTTTTTTTTTTATCCTCAGTCTAGGCCGATACGTATTCTACATATTTTTAGTAAAAAAAAAAAAAAAAATCGCAATAAGCGACTGGTTTGCGCAAAAGTTATAGCGCCTACAAAATAAGGGACAGAATTATTATAATTTTTTTTTTTTACTAGTAATGGCGGCGATCTGCGATTTTTATTGCGACTGCGACATTATGGCGGACACATCGGACACTTTTGACACATTTTTGGCACCATTCACATTTATACTGCAATCAGTGCTAAAAAAATGCACTAATTACTGTATAAATGTGACTGGCAGGGAAGGGGTTAACACTAGGGGGTGAGGAAGGGGTTAAATGTGTACCCTATATAGTGTTCTAACTGTGTGGGGGGAGGGGGGTGACTGGGGGGGTGACCGATCTGTGTCTCTATGTACAAGAGACACAGATCGGTCTCCTCTCTCCCTGACAGCACCGCTGTCTGTGAGAGCCGGGAATGAGAAATGATCTCATATGTAAACATATGAGATCATCTCTCATTGGCCGCACAGATCGCCTAGCAAACGGCCACTCCGATTGGCCGTTCACGGCGATCTGTGATTGGCTGTGTCCAAGGGACACGGCCAGCACAGCAGTTCCCCGCTGCGCGCTCGGGAGCGCGCGGGGAACGCGGAAAGGGGCGGACGTCAATTGACGTCGCCTCAGAGAACTAGAACAACCCTGCGGCCGTCAATAGTCGTACGGCCGTCGGGAAGTGGTTAATTTATGAGCAATAGCAGCAAATAGTCAGCACACTGAAATATTTAGTTTCGGAATTTCGTTTTCGTCCGAAAAATAAAATTATTTAGTTACTCCCGAAATTTGTTTTTATTTATTTAGTTTCGTTAAAAAATGCATTTGTCTGAAAATCCGAATGAATTAACGTTGAATCTGTCATTGAAGGCTTATGGTGTCTGTCGAATGTTCTAAGAAGATTCGACGGAGCAGCTAAACTGTACGATGCCGCAATCATACATTTTCCGTCGAATGTTCCGCCTACAAGCTATAGAAGAACTCTAATGTTATATGACACTAGTAATAATTATATTTATAAATTATTATTACTAGTCCACCAACATTCAAATTCTTCTATAGCCTATGGGCCGAGCATTTGACCGGAAATGTACGATTGCGGCGTCGTACAGTTTAGCTGCTTGTCGAATCTTCTTAGAACTTTCGACAGACACCATAATCCTTCAATGACAGATTCAACGTTTGTATGTTTTTCACTGCTTCGTTGAATCTTTGTCGTTAATGTCGAATGGTCTACCCCAACACTGTCTCTATAATGTCGAATCTTTCCTCTCTATGTAGAATAATCTTGTCGTGCTCGCCCCCTCCCTTGGACAACAGGAGAGTCAGGACGCCTACTTACACACAGCTCCTTTCTCTATCTGCAATGTAGAGACTCTCCTGTAGTCCAAGGGAGGGGGCGATCACGACACTCCACACCAGGGAGAAAGCCTTGCATTACTGTGTGGAGTTACAGACAGAAGAACAGGAAGTGAGGATTTCTCAGAAGAAATAAGGACATTTAAAAGCAAAATGGAAGGATGAGGTAAGTGAAGGAGGACTGCACTAAGGTAAAGGAAGCTATTTAGGATTTTTTTTTTTTTTACCTTTACTACCCCTTTAACCACTTCAATTCCGGGCTTTTATACCCACCTCAATACCGGGCCTATTCTGGCACTTCTCTTTTACATGTACAAATCATCATTCTTTTGCCAGAAAATTACGCAGAACCCCCAAACATTATATATGTTTTTTTTTAGCAGACACCCTGGTTTCATGAATTAAAAAATTAACAACGATACCTCACAAATAAAACCTGACTGCTGACGCGTTTTGCACTAAAACTAGTGCTTAGTCAGGTTTTATTTTATTTTGCTGTGACTTGTAGTGCTGTCCTTCTTTTAATAAAAGGCTACAATTTGTTCAGAGTGCGGCTGTCCAGAGACAATCTTTGTTCCTGCCTAGTTTTTTCACAGATGGATAAAAAACCGATGGGGCCCACACACGATCAGTTCGTCTGATGTAAACGGTCCATCAGACCGTTTTCATCAGGCGAACCGATTGTGTGTACGCGGCATTAGAGGCCACTTGCACTTCTGACAAGAGACTTTTTAGCTTAAAAAAGTTAAAGGGCCAGATCCACAAAGAAGTTACGTTGGCGTACCTATTGATACGCCGCGTAACTTCTAGGATGCTCCGGCGTATCTTTGTTTTGTATCCACAAAACAAGATACGCCTGAATGGGGGCTAGATCCGACTGACGTACGTCTTAGTACGCCATCGGATCTTAGGTGCATATTTACGCTGGCCCCTAGGTGGCACTTCCGTTGATTTCCGCGTAGAGTATGCAAATTAGCTAGATTCTCAGAACGTACGTTTTGCCGGCGCATTTTTTTTACGTCGTTTAAGTAAGGCTTTTCTCTGCGTAACGTTACCCCTGGGTCTATGAGGCGTACGCAATGTTAAGTATGGACGTCGGGCCAGCGTCAAATTTTCCGTTGTTTACGTCATTTGCGTAAAACGTTCGCGAATAGGGCTTTGCATAAATGATGTTCACGTCGAAAGAATTGACTATTTGCGATGTGATTTCGAGCATGCGCTCGAAATCACCCACGGTGATACCCCCATGGACGGCGCATTCGCCGTTCAAAAAAAACGTCATTTACGTGGGGTCAAGTTGAATTAACATAAAACACGCTCACATCTTTGTCATTTGAATTCCGCGCCCTTACGCCGACACATTTACACTACGCCGCCGTAACTTACGGAGCAAATTCTTTGCGGATAAGGAACCTCCGCACTAAGTTACGGCGGCGTAGTGCATCTGAGATACGCTACGCCTGCTTATATTTATCCCGAGGTACGTGGATCTGGCCCAAAATGTACAAAATAAACCAAGATCATCATTCTAGTATTAAAATGTCAGAATACAAAAAGGGAAGAGCTACATACTGAATAGACACTATTAGAAAATGAGCCATCCCTTAGAAAGCTACCCAAAAGAGCAATTATTTTCCAAGTTCCCAAAGAAATGGGAACAGATTTCAAGCTGATAGCTTCATCTGAATACATTTTGTGGAGGTTACTGTCATTATATAGCTCACACCATGAGCGTGTAAGTCCTACCGAGAAATGCTAAAAATTGGGAATTCTGCAAGAGATTTATTAGCTCTTTCATGGTGAATGGTGGATACACAGCTCCTTGTACATTCTTGTTAAAACATAACATTTTAAAAACACTTCCATGCTATATGTCTTGTTAGATTCTTATTTATAGCTTGTGTTTTAACGACATTTTGTAATAATCATACATACCTCCCAACTTTATGAGATTGTAAAGAGGGACATCTATTAGCAAATAGTATGTAGGCAAAGGACACACCCCTACCACAGCCGTAACATGGAAAATTAGTACATAAAAATAATTGGTTAAACCCACAAACACTTTTTTACTATTACTATTCCTTTAGATTGCCTTTTGAAATTTACAAATGCAACAATTAAAAATTAGATGAAAGGTTTTAGCACTGTAAATCACCTTTTGATAGATAAATAATGCATATTTATATACAGGTATATACAGGGTGGGCCATTTATATGGATACACCAAAAACAAAAGTTGGATTCAAAATGGCCAACTTCAAAATGGCCGCCATGGTCACCACCCATCTTGAAAAGTTTCCCCCCTCACATATACTAATGTGCCACAAACAGGAAGTTTATATCACCAACCATTCCCATTTTATTAAGGTGTATCCATATAAATGGCCCACCCTGTATATCAGACAAAAATGAGGTACAAATAAGGAGGAAAGAGGGACAGAGGGACTTTTCTCTAAAAAGGGGACAGTCTCTTGAAATCAGAGACAGTTGGGCTATGACCATTGGCTCCCTAAAAAGCTTGACAGATTTGTACCTGGTTATCTGACCCTTTCAAAACTGTTCTCCATAAAGGCCCAAGAAAAGGAAGTTACTGCAGTCTGAAACACAACATTTTTTCTTAGTTCTGCTCAATAGACGTCCTCCCAGAACCCCACCCCCTGCATGCCTCCTGCATCGGGGTTAAGGGCCAAACACAGTGGACCTTTACCATGTGATCAGCTATGTCCAATCACAACTGATCACATGTAAACAGACTTGCCAGTTATCAGCAGCCTTTCCTCCCACGCCATGTCTGTGGGAGGAAAGAAGAGCCGTTAACTGGCAAGTCTGTCAGCACAGCATTTACACTGATTATCAATGCAGTCCCATCAGTGCCTATCAGTCCAGCCTATCAGTGCCTATCAGTGCCTCCTCATCAGTGCTCATCAGAGCCACCTCATCGGTGCCACCTCATCAGTGCCGCCTCATCAGTACCTTCTCATTAGTGGTTATCAGTTCCGCCTCATCAGTGCCACCTCATCAGTGCCTCCTCATCAGTGGTCATCAGTGCCACCTCATTAGTGCCTCCTCATCAGTGCTCATCATCAGTGCTGCCTCATCAGTGCCACCTCATCGGTGCCCATCAATGCCACCTCATTAGTGCACATCAGTGCAGCCTATTAATGCACATCAGTGCAGCCTTACCAGCAGCTCACAGCAGTGAAGGAGAAAAATTCCTTATGTGCAAAATTTAAAAACAGAAACTAAGAAAAACTTTTTTTATTTGTTTAGCAAAAGTGGTGATTAAAGACCAAAAAAAAGTTCTATAAAGGGTTAAATGTGTTCCCTGGTAGGTGTTTCTAACCGTTGGGGGAATGCGACTGACTGGAGGAGGAGAGAGATTGCTGTTCCTAATCACTAGGAACAGACAAGTTCAAAATGTCGTTTTTCGTGTTGTAAAAAATGATCCTGTGTGGGCAAAAACGACGTTTTATACCCGCGCATGCCCAGAAGTGAGTTATGAGACGGGAGCGCTCGTTCTGGTAAAACTACCATTCATAATGGAGTAAGCACATTCATCACGCTGTAACAGACAAAAAAACGCAAATCGTCTTTTACTAACACGGAATCAGCTAAAGCAGCCCAAAGGCGAATAGAACTTCCCCTTTAGAGTGCCATCGTACGTGTTGTACGTCACTGCGCTGTGTTCATCATTTTTCAAAAACGATGGTGTGTGGGCAACGTCGTTTTTAATGATGAAGTTGGAAAAACTTCGTTTTTTGGACATGCTGAAAATGACATTTTTTTCATGCCGAAAAACGACCGTGTGTACGCGGCATGAGTGCTGCTGTAGAAGGGGTTACAACATGTTGATATCAAGACAAATTCAGAATACCCACACTGGTTGCAAATGAAAATTACATTTCATAATTTTTAATTTGTACACATCTGCTTTAATTCGTTTTTTTTATTGATTTTTTTCTGCCTGAAATTACAAAATAGCACCTATGAAAGAAAATTCTTTATTGAATCACGCCATTTGACTCGAATATGGTTTGTGAGATGTTCTACTGTAATAAACACTTTAGTCATCACTGTTTCATTCATCCAAACATCTTAGAGTCCTGTAATCATAGCTAATTCTACAAAGCTGTGATTAAAAAAAAACACAAATCAGCCTTTTTAGGTCATGCCAACCAATCGGATTTCACATAGCTGTAGTCAGATAAGTGGAAAGTGAACTCCTGTTGGTTGCTTTGGTCTATGATTACTAGACATCGCTGTTTGCTTTATTGAGCAAGCCTGATAAAAATATGTTTTTCTTCTTTTAATGAGCAAAGCGTACACTATTCTTCGTCTGTACGTCGCGGCCGCACACCTGCAACTGAAAGCCGCTTTGGATGGATGTTTACAGATATATTGACATAGAACCCAATTGCTGTGATTAGACATTGCACGGTAATGATCAGCTCGGCATTCCTATTGAGTTCAATAAATCCAACTAATTGCCACAAAGTTTGTTTCCACCAATTAGAGGCAATTCAATGTTTTTCTGAATGTTGCCGATGATGATCCAGTATGTCTCTTGGCGGATGTGTCTGCAGGTGCTTTTATAGTTCTTTGTTCTCTTTAGGTGTATTTTAAGTTTTTATTTGTGTGTATGCCAAGGAGCATTAGACATTCTCAACAAGTCAACACAGTTTTGGCAGGATTCAGCAATAACCTCATAATAATATATACCAGTAATAATAATATATACAGCAGATTTTCCACATTGTGTGTGACAAATAGGAGATAACGAAGGTACCGTATTTATCGCGGTATAACGCGCTCCTGCATATACCGCGCACCCCTAAAGTGGCCCCCAATCCTGTGGAAAAAAAGTTTTTTTGTACTTACAGTTTTGGTGTCTTGCGCGGCGTCCATCGGCGGCCTCGTCGGGTCCGGCGTCCTTCTGCGGCTTTGGGTGTCCTCTTCGGCGGGTCCATCTTCGGCGGATCGGGGGTCCTCTTCGGCGGATCGGGGGTCCTCTTCGGCGGGTCGGGGGTCCTCTTCGGCGGGTCCGGCGTCCTTCTGCGGCGTCCTCCCCGCTCGTTTCCCGCCACGAGTTTGAATACTGCGCCGGCATATACCGAGAGCAGTACACTCGTGAATCTTCGGGCAGGCTCGGCAACTGTCGCGCTGACGTCCTGTACGCTCAGGACATCAGTGCGAGAGGCGCCGAGACTGCCCGAAGATTCACGAGTGTACTGCGCTCGGTATATGCCAGCGCAGTATTCAAACTCGTGGCGGGAAAGCGGGTATCGGCGTATATCGCGCACCCACGATTTTGCCCTGATTTTCAGGACAAAATAGTGCGCGGTATACGCCGATAAATACGGTATATAGAAGTTAATTAGGGTTATTATCTTAGGGTTTATTGAATTTTGGAGGTGGTGTGTTTTTTCTGGAACATGAAAAACAAATATGAATTGATATTGATGTTACATAGTTAGTTAGGTTGAAAAAAGACACAAGTCCATCCAGTTCAACCATAAAGTAATAAAACAAAAAATATCGTACAATCCAATATACCCAATTCTATACCCACAGTTGATCCAGAGGAAGGTGAAAAACCCCAGCAGAGCATGATCCAATTTGCTACAGCACGGGAAAAAATTCCTTCCTGATCCCCCGAGAGGCAATCGGATTTTCTCTGGATCAACTTTACCTATAAATGTTAGTACCCAAATATATTATGTACATTTAGGAAAGAACCCATGCCTTTCTTAACCACTTAAGGACCGGACCAATATGCTGCTAAATGACCCAAGGGGTTTTTACAATTCGGCACTGCGTCGCTTTAACAGACAATTGCGCGGTCGTTCGACGTGGCGCCCAAACAAAATTGGCGTCCTTTTTTCCCCACAAATAGAGCTTTCTTTTGGTGGTATTTGATCACCTCTGCGGTTTTTATTTTTTGCGCTATAAACAAAAATAGAGCGACAATTTTGAAAAAAATTCAATATTTTTTACTTTTTGCTATAATAAATATCCCCCAAAAACTTATATAAAAAACATTTTTTTCCTCAGTTGAGGCCGATACGTATTCTTCTACCTATTTTTGGTAAAAAAAATCGCAATAAGCGTTTATCGATTGGTTTGCGCAAAATTTATAGCGTTTACAAAATAGGGGATAGTTTTATTATTATTATTTTTTTTACTACTAATGGCGGCGATCAGCGATTTTTTTCGTGACTGCGACATTATGGCGGACACTTCGGACAATTTTGACACATTTTTGGGACCATTGTCATTTTCACAGCAAAAAATGCATTTAAATTGCATTGTTTATTGTGAAAATGACAGTTGCAGTTTGGGAGTTAACCACAGGGGGCGCTGTAGGAGTTAGGGCTCACCTAGTGTGTGTTTACAACTGTAGGGGGGTGTGGCTGTAGGTCTGACGTCATCGATCGAGTCTCCCTATAAAAGGGATCACTCGATCGATGCAGCTGCCACAGTGAAGCACGGGGAAGCCGTGTTTACATACGGATCTCCCCGTTCTTCAGCTCCGGGGAGCGGCTATAAACGAATAGCCGCGCCGTCGTCCCGGATCGCTCCCTGCGGGTATCCGACCACCGCATGTAGCGGGGGGGTCCCGATCGGACCCACGTCTAGGCAGGGACGTACAGGTACGCCAATGTGCCTGTACGTGCTATTCTGCCGACGTATATCTACATGCGGCGGTCGGGAAGTGGTTAAAGCAATCTACTGAGCTGGCCAGAACCACCTCTGGAGGGAGTCTATTCCACATTTTCACAGCTCTTATTGTACGAAATTTAAAGTACGAAATTTAAAGGAATATTTCACTTTTATTGTTTCACTTTAAAATCACTGCTCCTGAAAAAACTGCAGTTTTTAAAACTTTTTTTTTGCATTGATAAATGTGCCCTGGGGCAGGACCTGGGTCCCCAAACACTTTTTATGACAATAACTTGCATAATAACCTTTAAAATTAACACTTTTGATTTCTCCCATAGACTTTTAACGGTGTTCCGTGGATTATCGAATTTGCAGCGAACACCCCAAAACGTTCGCTGTTCGCCAAACGGGCGAACAGCCAATGGTTGAGTCTAACTCATGGTCAACTCGAACATAAAGCTTATCCCTACTTACTGTACCAGCCTTTATATGGGTTTATTGGATTTCTGGCAGAATTTCCATGTTTTTTTGCACTTACAGAGCAGATATACTAAAATGCTTTAAATTGCGTATTTAAAAGAGTAAAAGGGAGCAAACCAGAGAAATTCATTACTGAGGTTTACATGAACTTTAATAGAAAGGTGAGCTGGTATTTGTGAGTCAGGTGTAAATACAAAGCACACATGATAGAACATCAATATATATTCCTTTTCCCATCATCTCCTACTGCTCATCTCTCAGGCTTATAAAGCCAGATTCAATTCCATTTGATTTTTTTTTCTTCAGCTTCTTGATTGGCACAGGCCGCACAGCAAAACTGGCTTTTTATCCATACTAAAAGATTTATGCGATCTCATTTGAAGAACATGATGCTGACTGATTCATTGGGTCATTGAAAAATATATTCCAAGCTAGCTTTTTTAGCTTTTTTTTTTTCTTTACAACAAATACCAACATTTTTTGTCAAGTATTCTCCCCAATAAGCACAATATGCGTTGGGCCTTCTCTCTGTAAAAAGACCAGTTATCTGCAAATGACTATACCTCTTTTTTTCACTGGAATGTCTCATAAATTATTAACATGACCCAGAAAACATGATAATCAAATGCTAAATAAGGCCACAAGAGATTATTTGTGCATATCTTGCATGTCCTTGTTCTCTGTATGCTGTAAATTTGGGTATATATATATATATATATATATATATATATATTGTACATATATAAAAATCTAGGGTGCAGGCACTCTTTGAAACACTAAAAAGCAGAAATGTCACATATCTGCTCAATATAAACTAAGCATATGAAGAAAAAACACCTAAGACGAGGATTAGAATATCAAAGCAATCAGTAGTTTGAGAGATAATAAGCAGCTTGATTTACATACAAAGTTTTCCTTTGTAGTTTTGAGCAAAGTCCCACCCTCTCCCACTCATTCAGCTTTCCTTAGTGGTCCTTTATTTGATGAGTAGTGTTAATTTTGGCAGCGAATTTCGATTTACTTTTAGTCTTAAGGCCCGTACACACGATCGGATATTCCGACAACAATTGTGTGATGGGCGTGTTTTGTCGCATAATCCGACCGTCTGTATGCTCCATTGGACAATTGTTGTCAGAATTTCCGACAACAAATGTTGGATGGTCATGCTCTCAAATTGTCTGACAGCAAATGTGTTCCGTCGGATTACATCAATACATGTCCGTCTTTGTGCACACACTGTTGTGCCCGTGCTCGTGCGCAGGTGCATATCTGTTGGCCGGACTTCTCTTACATAGGAATAACTATTATCCAGTCATTAAGCTGTCCATTCATTAGTTCGTTTTTTTAATTCAACCAATGGGTTAAAACGAGAAAACGGATCCACTACCCCCATCCACACTTTTGGGGTAATCCTCCTACTGTGTTATTGTATCCTGACAGCGGGGAGAGTTAAAGCGGTGTTCCACCTGCCAATTCTTTTCTTAGAAGTCAGCAGCTACAAACAGTGTAGCTGCTGACTATTAATAAGGACACTTACCTGTCCAGGGAGCCAATGATGTCGGCCCCCCAAGGCCGATCTGTCCATCTAGATCGAGTACATGCGCCAGCATTCCAACTAAGGGAAAACGGCAGTGGAGGTCACTTCATCATCATCTGAGGACCACAGGGATTTCCAGTGAACCCAGAGTCCCTTTGAGGCTGGGATTTCCTTTAAACGAGTTGCCACCTCCGATTTGAGTGGTTTATCCAGAGTCTAAATACCAGTTGATGCAAATTGCCATCAGGATTTCCCACGCTCTAACGATCTGCCTAATAAGTAGATCCGCCGGTTCCGGTAAGAGTATTCTCCCTTACTCTTTTGCAAGAAGGCTTATGAGATGACCCTTATTGTTATACGCCTGATTTGATTATCACATTCCATGGTCTTTTGAATGGACATTATGTGGACTTATTTATTTATGTCTCACTTTTTTCACATTGAGGCACATCTCACTTTGTGCAATTTGGTCTCTCTTATTTTCAGTGCTGCATTTTAATTATAATCATCACATATACCGTATTTATCGGCGTATAACGCGCACTTTTTCCCCCTTAAAATCAGGGGGAAATCGTGGGTGCACGTTATACGCGGATGTCATTATCGTTTACAATGGGGGGGGCGGGGATTGGGCGGGAGTGTCGTGCCGGCCGTCCCACCTCGCATGGGACAGCCGACGGCGTACTAAGAAGATTAAAAAAAGTCTCTTCTCTCCTCTTCTTGCTCCTCCTCCCCCTCCGAGTATAGCTTCAGATTGGAGGAGGAGAGGAGGAGGAGGAGACTGTGTGGTTTGAGCGGGAGACTGTGGTTTTTAGATGCCGACCTGATCGGCTTTGCGGGCATCCGTGGGGACCCAATGCGGCGCTGTACCAACACCCGGAGATCAACACGGAACGGGTATCAACAACTGGAGACCTGATCCGTCGGGACTACAGACGCTGACGCCGAAGCTGAAGCTGGGTGAGTGGAGCGACTCATGCTGTGACAGGAGAAGCAGGTAGGAGGGCAGAGTATCCCCCCCCCCCCACCCATACAGCACTCACAGGCAGTTTGAAAATGTGTAATGTGCTGGGATGTGATCTAAGTGCTGGGATGTGATCTATATGTAATGTGCTGGGATGTGATCTATATGTAATGTGCTGGGATGTGATCTATGTGTAATGTGCTGTCATGTGATCTATGTGTAATGTGCTGTCATGTGATCTATGTGTAATGTGCTGGGATCTGTATGTAATGTGCAGGGGGCTTTGGAATATAAAAGGGGCTGTTGAAAGTTTTTTTCCTAAAACTTCCCTCCTAAAATTAGGGTGCGCGTTATACGCCGGTGCGCGTTATACGCCGATAAATATGGTAATCATTCTCATTCAGTTTTGTTCAACAAAGTAAGCACAACATATTTCAAAGTTTTGAATACTATCATCATTGACTTTCTTTTCTGCTCTCAGCATTTGGTCAAATCATCTCCGAGGCGTAAAGGAAAGTATGCTGGAAGACTTCCATCTGCTAAATGCCGTAATTGCAGGTCTGAAAAGGGAGCAGATAACTTTCAATGACTGTAGGTCCAGCTCCGATCAAATAAGGTCTGGAAGGGGGAGTTTCTACACTCAGGACAGGTCCACCAGCCCAACATATAGTATTTCTACTGGACTGGAAATCCCCCCCTTCTCTCCAGCCTATTCCTAGCCAGTATAACTTTTCATACCTGTCCCAGATTACATTTTTTCAGACTCAATAAAAGTACTCTACAGTCTATCTTTAAATGTCATGAACGTTGTATCCTCCCAGACTGGTGCTATTCATTAATTTATTTACCTCTGTTCAGTTTTTACATTTCCGACCTCATAGCAGCCAGCCGATTATTGCTCTTGAATAGAAGACAGGGAAATCCATTCACATGAACAGCAACGTGTCTGATACGGTTCCAAGCTGTAAACTGGCTTGAGAAAATTACAAGTGAAAGCAGCTAAGAATTTCTATCCAATCGGCTCTGTATTCTCGCTTTTAAACTTGAGACTAAATTATGAATGGTCATATTTTATTAATCAGCCTTTCTGAAAACTCCCTACATTAAAACTGCAAATAACATCCTTAGAGATTGAACATTTAAGCCATGAAAGCTTTCTCTCCCTACATTCAATTTGGTAAGAAGACGGCAGCCTTGAATATTCATAAAACACGTTTTACATTGAAGGATTTGGATGACTTTTTTGACTTGAAGTATGCCAACCTGAAGAACATAAGCACAAGAGCTCCGATACAGGTTTACCCGAACATAGGCTGCTCTAGAGATCGTCAACACTGACTTTCGTTAACAGTTAAAAAGAACAAATCAGTTTGCACAAGTCCAGGTCATTAGAGTTTCTCCCCATCATCGGTCTCTAAAATTTTAGTACCTCTACTTTTGATCTTTCCCTACGTACCTTAGGCTTGACCTAAGCCTAGGGACGACACTAACTTCATGCTGAACTCCAGTTAGCAGGAAAATATTATTTTAGGTAAAAATAGTTTGTTTACAACCCATTAAGGTGAAAAAGCACTAGGGTTTACAACCCCTTTAAGGTGAAAAAACACAAGGGTTTACAACCCCTTTAAGGTGAAAAAACATGAGGGTTTACAACCCCTTTAAGGTGAAAAAACACAGGGGTTTACAACCCCCTTAAGGTGAAAAAACACAAGGGTTTACAACCCCTTTAAGGTGAAAAAACACAAGGGTTTACAACCCCCTTAAGGTGAAAAAACACGAGGGTTTACAACCCCTTTAAGGTGAAAAAGCACTAGGGTTTACAACCCCTTTAAGGTGAAAAAACACAAGGGTTTACAACCCCTTTAAGGTGAAAAAACACAAGGGTTTACAACCCCTTTAAAGTGAAAAAAACACAAGGGTTTACAACCCCCTTAAGGTGAAAAAGCACTAGGGTTTACAACCCCTTTAAGGTGAAAAAACACAAGGGTTTACAACCCCCTTAAGGTGAAAAAAACACTAGGGTTTACAACCCCTTTAAGGTGAAAAAACACAAGGGTTTACAACCCCCTTAAGGTGAAAAAGCACTAGGGTTTACAACCCCTTTAAGGTGAAAAAAATCAAGGGTTTACAACCCCCTTAAGGTGAAAAAACACGAGGGTTTACAACCCCTTTAAGGCGAAAAAGCACTAGGGTTTACAACCCCTTTAAGGTGAAAAAACACAAGGGTTTACAACCCCTTTAAGGTGAAAAAACACTAGGGTTTACAACCCCCTTAAGGAGAAAAAACACAAGGGTTTACAACCCCCTTAAGGTGAAAAAACACGAGGGTTTACAACCCCTTTAAGGTGAAAAAACACAAGGGTTTACAATCCCCTTAAGGTGAAAGACAACAACGGTTTACAACCCCTTTAAGGTGAAAAAACACGAGGGTTTACAACCCCTTTAAGGTGAAAAAGCACTAGGGTTTACAACCCCTTTAAGGTGAAAAAACACAAGGGTTTACAACCCCCTTAAGGTGAAAAAACACGAGGGTTTACAACCCCTTTAAGGTGAAAAAACACGAGGGTTTACAACTCCTTTAAGGTGAAAAAACACGAGGGTTTACAACCCCCTTAAGGTGAAAAAACACAAGGGTTTACAACCCCTTTAAGGTGAAAAAACACGAGGGTTTACAACCCCTTTAAGGTGAAAAAACACGAGGGTTTACAACCCCTTTAAGGTGAAAAACACAATGGTTTACAACCCCTTTAAGGTGAAAAACACGAGGGTTTACAACCCCTTTAAGGTGAAAAACACGAGGGTTTACAACCCCTTTAAGGTGAAAAACACGACGGTTTACAACCCCTTTAAGGTGAAAAACACAAGGGTTTACAACCCCTTTAAGGTGAAAAACACGACGGTTTACAACCCCTTTAAGGTGAAAAACACGAGGGTTTACAACCCCTTTAAGGTGAAAAACACGACGGTTTACAACCCCTTTAAGGTGAAAAACACAAGGGTTTACAACCCCTTTAAGGTGAAAAACACGACGGTTTACAACCCCTTTAAGGTGAAAAACACGAGGGTTTACAACCCCTTTAAGGTGAAAAACACGAGGGTTTACAACCCCTTTAACAGGCTGTGAGGCGGGTAGCGGCAGTGAGAGTTGCTGATTGCCGCCATTACTAGTAAAAAAAAAAAAATGCCCCGGATTTCATTTAAAAAATTTGGTCACCTTACTTTACTCAGCATTCAGATTTAAATGTCAATTTAATTGTAATTTTTTTGTCCAGTTTAGTAGATGTGTTATTAAAATGTCATGGTGGGATTTTGGTTCTATAACTGATCTAGTAGCAGCTGTGAAGACAGTGTCAGTAATTCATGAACGATGCAAATAATTTTTTTTCTAACATAACAAAAATAATTTCACGCTTCGTTTATGCTGCAAAAGGTCAGTGCCCTCTTTCTACCCACACTGTCAGAGTTCTGAACTATTTTAATTTTATTTTTGCAATCTTTCCAGCAGGAATAGATAGGAGATCTGTCTGTTCTGTGTCATTCTCTTGTGGAGAGTAAAATAACTCTCTGGGCTCAGACAATATAAAGAGCTTTGCTGAACACAAGATGGAGAAGTCACCTAATTAGTAAATAGAGTCCACCTGTGTGTAATTTAATCTCAGTATAAATGCAGCTGTTCTTGAAGCCCTCAGAGGTTTGTTAGAGAACCTTTGTGTAACAAACAGCATCATGAAGGCCAAGGAACACACCAGACAGGTCAGGGATAAAGTTGTGGAGAAGTTTAACCACTTGCCGACCGCGCTATAGCAAAAATACTGCTACAGCGCGGTCGAGTTACTGTGACAGGACGTCCCTGGGACGTCCTCGTGCACTT
Source organism: Rana temporaria (assembly GCF_905171775.1). Taxonomy (NCBI): domain Eukaryota; kingdom Metazoa; phylum Chordata; class Amphibia; order Anura; family Ranidae; genus Rana; species Rana temporaria. Next base: position 28,036,653 of record NC_053499.1, on the reverse strand, counting down.
CCGCGTTTGCGCGTCTCCTGGGGTGCGCTCGCGGAAGTGTCCGTGCTCGCCGGGTCTAGAAGACCCGGCGCATCACGGATCTCGGTAAATTGCCGCTGATCGCGGCCGTTTACCACGTGATCGCTCCGTCAAATGACGGAGCGATCACTTGTAAACAAACCGGCGTCATTTGATGACGCCGGTTCCTCCCTCTCCTCTCTGTACCGTTCGGTACAGTGCGAGAGGAGAGGAGAGGGGGGGGGAGCGGGTGTCAGCAGTGCTGTGGCTGGATCTGTGACAACTGCAGTCACAGATCCAGCCATCCCTCCCAGCTCAGCTATCCCTGCGCAATACTCTGCCATACCCCATACTCTGCAATACCCCATACTCTGCAATACCCCATACTCTGCCATACCCCGTTACTCTGCAATACCTCGTTACTCTGCCATACCCCATACTCTGCCATACCCCATACTCTGCCACACCCCATACTCTGCCACACCCCATACTCTGCAATACCCCATACTCTGCCATACCCCGTTACTCTGCCATACCCCGTTACTCTGCAATACCCCATACTCTGCCATACCCCATACTCTGCCATACCCCATACTCTGCAATACCTCGTTACTCTGCCATACCCCATACTCTGCAATACCCCATACTCTGCCATACCCCATACTCTGCAATACCTCGATACTCTGCAATACCTCGATACTCTGCAATACCCCGATACTCTGCAATACCTCGATACTCTGCAATACCCCATACTCTGCCATACCCCATACTCTGCAATACCTCGATACTCTGCAATACCCCATACTCTGCAATACCCCGATACTCTGCAATACCCCCATACTCTGCAATACCCCATACTCTGCAATACCCCGATACTCTGCAATACCCCGATACTCTGCAATACCCCCATACTCTGCAATACCCCATACTCTGCAATACCCCATACTCTGCAATACCTCCATACTCTGCAATACCCCGATACACTGCAATACCCTGCGCAATACTCTGCAATACCCCAATACCCTGCGCGATACTCTGCAATACCCAAATACTCTGCAATACCCCCAATACTCCAATACTCTGCAATACCCAAATACTCCGCAATACCCCAATACTTCGCATATATAATGTTTTGGGGTTCTATGTAATTTTCTAGCAAATAAATTTTGATTTTTCCATGTAGGAGAGAAATGTCAGAATTGGCCTGGGTGCTCCAGAACGCCTGATGGCGCTCCCTGCATGTTGGGCCTCTGTATGTGGCCACGCTGTGTAAAAGTTGCACACATGGGGTATCGCCATACTCGGGAGGAATAGCAGAATGTGTTTTGGGGTGTCATTCGTGGTATGCATATGCTGTGTGTGAGAAATAACCTGCGAATATGACAGAAACAAGTTTATTTATTTATTTTTTTACAGAATTTTCTGTCGTTTTTCTTTTATAGCGCAAAAAATAAAAAACCCAGAGGTGATCTAATACCACCAAAAGAAAGCTCTATTTGTGTGAAAAAAAGGACAGAAATTTCAAATGGGTACAATGTTGTATGACTGAGTAATTGTCATTCAAATTGTGAGAGCACCGAAAGCTGAAAATTGGTCTGGTCAGGAAGGGGGTTTAAGTGCCCAGTGGTCAAGTGGTTAAAGCAGGGTTAGGGTATAAAAAAAAATATCCCAAGCTTTGAACATCTCACCAGAGCTCTGTTCAACCCATTGTCCGAAAATGAAGAGTATGGCACAACTGCAAACCTACCAAGACATGACCGTCCACCTAAACTGACTGGCTGGGCAAGGAGAGCATTCATCAGAGAAGCAGCCAAGAGGCCCATGGTAACTCTGGAGGCACTGCAGAGATCCACAGCTCAGGAGGCAGAATCTATCCACAGGACAACTATTAGTTGTGCTCTCCACAAATCTGGTCTTTTATGGAAGAGTAGCAAAAAGAAAGACATTGTTGAAAGAAAGCCATAAGAAGTCACTTTTGCAGTCTGCGAGAAGCCATGTGGGGGACACAGCAAACATGTGAAAGAAGGTGCTCTGGTCAGATGAGACTAATATTGAACTTTTTGGCCTAGAAGCAAAATGCTGTGTGTGGCAGCATCATGTAGTGGGGATGCTTTTCTTCAGCAGGAACAGGAAAGCTGGTCAGAGTTGATGGGAAGATGGATGGAGCCAAATACAGGGCAATCTTAGAAGAAAACCTGTTAGAGTCTGAAAAAGACTTGAGACTGGGGCGAGGTTCACCTTCCAGCAGGACAACAACTCTAAACATACAGCCAGAGCTACAATGGAATGGTTTAGATCAGTGGTCTCCAAACATTCTAAACAAAGGGCCAGTTTATTGTCCTTCAGACTCTTGGAGGGCCGGACTTTGGCCAGCGGGAGTGAAAATTTTCCTGGCATCAATGGGAGTAAACAACTGGTATTAGGGGGAGGTACAGTGCCCCGTTGCTGGTATCATAAGAAGGAATAGTGCTCCAATAGTGGTGTCAGTGGGAGAAATGGTGATCCAGTGTCGGTGTCAGATGGCAGAATAGTGTCTCGTATCAGTGGGAGGGATAGTGCTCCAAGGGCCGGATAAAGGCAAGCAAAGGGCTGCATCCGGCCCTCGGGCTGCAGTTTGGAGATCACTGGTTTAGATCAAAGTATATTCATGTGTTAGAATGGCTCAGTCAAAGTCCAGACCTAAATCCAATTGAGAATCTGTGGCAAGACTTGAAAATTGCTGTTCACAGACGCTCTCCATCCAATCTGACAGAGCTTGAGATATTTTGCAAGGAAGAATGGGAAAAACATTACACTCTAGATGTGCAAAGTGTTGGAAAGAACAACAGCATGGTTGCTAATAAACTGACAATACTGTATGCATTATTTTTATTTAGGTACTTAAATAGCACTGTCAATTTACGCAGAGCTTTACATATTCATTGTACATTCACATCGGTCCCTACCCTCCAGGAGCTTACAATCTAAGGTCCCTAACTCACATTCATATACTAGGGCCAATTTTAGACAGAAGCCAATTATACCTATCTATCCAGCAGGTGGCACTGCAGTATTATAGTGTGTTATTCTGTAGTAATGTGATCACAGGATGTTCTGTCTATGTTCAGTGTATGTACTTGTATGCTCCTTGTTCCTGTTTCATGTTCCCTGATAAAGACATGTTCTGTAATCAACCATAAAAGCAAAGCTATTGCTGCAAACAAGAAGCTTCCAGCGCATGATTTCAATACTCTGCACAACACAAAGCTGGTAGAGACATCCCCAAAAAGACTTGCAGCTGTAATTGCAGTGAAAGGGGGTTCTACAAAGAATTGACTTATGGGGGCTGTATACAAATGCACACCACACTTTTCAAATACGGTATTTATCGGCGTATACCGCCCACTTTTTTCCCCTTAAAATAAGGGGGAAATCGTGGGTGCGCGATATACGCCGATACCCGCTTCCCGCACTGAGTTTGAACTGCGCCGCTGACATATACCGAGCGCAGTACACTCGGGTACATTCGGCCAGGCTCGGCTTCGCTCGCGGTCATGCTCTGTGACGCCTCCTAGCCTTTATGCGTGAGAAGCCGAGCGTGGCCGAGCGTGCCCGAGTGTACTGCGCTCGGTATATGTCGGCGGCGCCGTTCAAACACATCGCAGGAAGCAGGGATTTGACTCAGAGACAGCGCGGGAGGACACCACCGATGCTGCAGACGGACGCCGGACCAGACAAGGCTGCCGGGCAAGACACCGACGAGGGTGCACGCAATACTCCGATAAATACAGTATTTATTTGTAAAAAAGTTTGAAAACCATTTATCATTTTCCTTCCACTTCACAATTATGGGTCACTTTGTGTTGGTCTATCACATAAAATCCCTATACAATACATTTACGTTTTTGGTTGTAACATGACAAAATGTGTAAAATTTCAAGGGGTATGAATACTTTTTCAAGGCACTGTATATACACACATTTAGCTAAAAATGTGTTCTATTTCTTGAAGATTTTTGAAGATTCCCCTTGCCAAGCTTTGCCATATATTCTCTGCTTTTCCTAAATAATAAATTCTCTGAATTACCTTCAAAGTTTTTTGTTTCCTGAAAGATGTTTGTGATTCATTAACTTCATTTTTCCCTTAATACATACAAATAATATGACACTTGTGAGACATCATTTATTTCCAGCTTTTCACAATCGCCATCTGTTCCGATGCTTCTCCTGTCGTGGGTATTTCTATCTCTCCATCATCCCACCAACCCGCTTGACTAATCCGCGGACATTCTAGAAATAAATGGATATCATCTCCACTTTCTGACCACTCCAGAGGATTCTGTAGGATCCTAAAGAGCACCTGTAATGCTAAAGAGGAAAAAAGGCTGAAAATAATATAAGCAAAGGTCGACAAATGTTTTAAAATAATTTCTTTGTGAAAACATTTTGGAGGGTATCAAAAAAAATCCCCATCCAGCAGCACAATCAGGCATCATCCTCATAAAATTAAAGCGACCCTGTCATTAGTCTAATAAAAATCCTTAACCACTTGACCTCTATCACTCTTCTAGACCAGGCCATTTTTTGCGATATGTCACTGCTCCGCAGCGGCCCAGGCAGTGGCGGCTGGTGCTCAAATTTTTTTTTTGGGGGGGGGGGCGCAAACGAAAAAAAAAAAAAAGAAAAAAATTGCAGCCTCACTGTGCCCGTCAAATGCAGCCACTGTGCCATCAATTGTCACCACTGTGCCATGCCATCAAATGCAGTCACTGTGCCATGCCATCAAACGCAGCCACTGTGGCATCAATTGTCACCACTGTGCCATGCCATCAAACGCAGCCACTGTGCCATCAATTATCACCACTGTGCCATGCCATCAAATGCAGTCACTATGCCATCAATGCGCACCACTGTGCCATGCCATCAAACGCAGTCGCTGTGCCATGCCATCAAACGCAGCCGCTGTGCCATGCCATTAAACACAGTCACTGTGCCATGCCATCAAACGCAGTCACTGTGCCATGCCATCAAACGCAGTCGCTGTGCCATGCCATCAAGCGCAGTCACTGTGCCATGCCATGAAACACAGCCACTGTGCCATCAATTGTCACCACTGTGCCATGCCATCAAACGCAGCCACTGTGCCCCTCAATTGTCACCACTGTGCCCCTCAATTATCGCCACTGTGCCCATTGTCACCACTGTGCCCTTTAATTGTCGCCACTGTGCCCATTGTTGCCACTGTGCCCTTTAATTGTTGCCACTGTGCCCATTGTCACCACTGTGCCCATTGATGTCACTGTGCCCATTGATGCCACTGTGCCCTTTGTCGCCGCTGTGTGATAGGCACTTCCGCACAGCCAACCAGCTGCCGTTATTTAGGTGGTCGGCGCTTAATGTCCGGCCACCTGAATAGACCAGCGGCAGCTGGAAACAATAACATACATTCATGCAATGCATGAATGTATGTTATTTTCAGTGGCGGTGCAGAGCCAGAGGGGGCGGCGCTCCAGCGCCCTCTATAGACGGGCCACCGCTGGGCCCAGGACATGTATGAACCGGCTCCACAGAGAGCCGGTCACAATCTCCTGCCATGGGAGCTGGATGCAGGGAAACCTGCATCCAATTCGCACTAGTGTGAACCCAGTCTAATACAGTAAACAGTGCTAAAAAAATATGCACTGTCACTGTACTAGTGACACTGGCTGGGAAGGGGTTAACATCAGGGGCAATCAAAGGATTGACTGCGTGCCTAGCTGGTGTTTTCTTACTGTGGTGGAGGTGCTTGTACTAGGGAAAGGCATGGATCAATGTCCCTTGCAGGAACACAGGTTCCATGCCTTCTGTACTGACAGAATGGCAACCTGCCTTGATCAGATAGGCAGATCACCATTCTCCCTCTGTACTGAAGAAATTGGCGGGTGCCCCTGGACATCGAGTCCATGGTATCCACTGATCAGCTCCTGCTGTGTATAATCATGGTTGGAGAAGGCCGTCTGCACGCACATGTGCACGCCAGACCCGGAAGTGCCGGATCACCTACTAGGTACGTGATCCGGCACAGACGTGCCACTTTGCCACTGTGTATCTAAATTATACGGTCAGCAAGTGGTTAAGAGAGTACAGGAACCCAAAGTTCTCTAGAAGACAAAATGACCCCATGACGTCACCCTTACCTGGTGTTACCTGGTATTGTTTTACATTTCTCTTTAAGAGTTTGATACAAGGTTTTGCACTCTTATAGACCAGGCCATGTTTTGCGATATGTCACTGTGTTTCTTTAACTGACAATTGTGCGGTCATGCAACGCTGTACCCAAAAAAAGTATGTCCTTTTTCCCTATAAATAGAGCATTCTTTTGGTGGTATTTTATCGCCTCTGTATTTTTTTATTTTTTTAGCCCTATAAACAAAAATACAGACAATTTTGAAAGAAAAAACAATATTTTTTTATTTTCTGCTACAAAAACGTATTTAATTAAAAAAAAAATGAAAATCATTTTTTTTTCATAAATTTAGGCCAATAGGTCATCTTCTACATGTTTTTGGTAAAACAAATCCCAATAAGCATATATTGATTGGTTTGCGCAAAAGTTATAGCATCTACAAACAATGGGATTTTTTTATTTTTACTAGTAATGGTAGCTATTACTTATATTGCGGTGGACATTCTGACACTAACTGACACTTTTGACACATTTTGGGGACAAGTGACACTAATACAGCTAAAAATATGCACTGGCACTGTACTAATGAGATTGGCTGGGAAGGGGTAAAACATCTAGGGCAATCAAGGGGTTTCCTGCTGTGTACCGAGCCAGTGTTTTACTATAATGTGTGCTGCTTTTACTTGGAGAAGACATGGAATGTATTCCCTGCTTTGCAAGGACACAAACTCCATCCCTTCACGCCTTTCAGAGCGACAATCTGCCTTGTTTACATAAGCAGATCTCCATTCTGTGTCTCTGCCTGGCGATCGGCAGGTTCCGGAGGGCATTGAGTACCCTGCACCAGCAGATCGGCTTCAACTGTGTGTAATAACAAAGGAAGCAAGCCGCTGGCAGCGCGCATGTGCGCCCCCTACCCGGAGGTGTCGTAACATGTATATATACTTGATCCAGCGCGCAGGTGCTGCCCTATAGCAGTAAAACTTCTGTTAGCACTGGTAAGGGACCTCATGGATTTCCCATCAATGGAGCAGAAATATTTGTATAGTTTAGTTCCACTTTAATATTTATAAAGGATAATAAGCTCACATATATTGGGCTGTACATGATTCAGTTTGTATTTACATACTCGTTAAGCCATCACTGCAGTGTGTAGAGAATAGTTAACATAGAAAAAAAAGAATCTTTTTGTTCTCAATTGTTCTCTGGAAAATGTAATGCTGTCACATGAAATTAATTTAGCTTTCACTTGCTAATTATGGCAGCTAATTATCCTGGGATTCATTTTAGAAAAACAAGATTGTTTGATTCAGCATTCATAACAGGCAATTTCAGAGTAGATTTCTTTGTAGTGTTGAATGCAATGAAAGTTGTAATCATAAAATTGATTCACTGTAAATGTGACTCACTGTAAGGGCTTGTGTTGACAAGCTTTGGTCTTGTGTTCTTTCTTTCTTTTTTGGCATATGAGAAAAGATTGAGGTGCTTCTGAGATCACATTCAGAATTCATGCATGTGACCTGCAGTTGACCATCTTCTAAACTGCAGTTGTCCTTTTTCTGTTCTGCAGTTGACCTCCTAAACTGAAGTTGACCACTTTAAAAACCCGCAGTTGACCACCTTCTAACCTGTGGTTGACCTCCTTCTGACCAGCAGTTGACTTCCTTCTGACCAGCAGTTGACCTCCTTCCGACCAGCAGTTGACTTCCTTCTGACCAGCAGTTGACTTCCTTCTGACCAGCAGTTGACCTCCTTCTAAACAGCAGTTGACTTCCTTCTGACCAGCAGTTGACTTCCTTCTGACCAGCAGTTGACTTCCTTCTGACCAGCAGTTGTACTCCTTAAAGCAGAGTTCATCCATTTAAAAGTCAGCAGTAATAAAAAGTGTAGCTGCTGAATAAACAGACACTCACCTGTTGACTTCCTTCTAACCAGCAGTTGACTTCCTTCTGACCAGCAGTTGACTTCCTTCTAAACAGCAGTTGACTTCCTTCTGACCAGCAGTTGACTTCTTTCTGACCAGCAGTTGACTTCCTTCTGAACAGCAGTTGACTTCCTTCTGACCAGCAGTTGACTTCCTTCTGACCAGCAGTTGTCCTACTTAAAGCAGAGTTCATCCATTTAAAAGACAGCAGTAATAAAAAGTGTAGCTGCTGAATAAACAGACACTCACCTGTTGACTGCCTTCTGACCAGCAGTTGACTTCCTTCTGACCAGCATTTGACTTCCTTCTGACCAGCAGTTGTCCTCCTTAAAGCAGAGTTCATCCATTTAAAAGTCAGCAGTAATAAAAAGTGTAGCTGCTGAATAAACAGACACTCACCTGTTGACTTCCTTCTGACCAGCAGTTGACTTCCTTCTGACCAGCAGTTGACTTCCTTCTAAACAGCAGTTGACTTCCTTCTGACCAGCAGTTGACTTCCTTCTGACCAGCAGTTAACTTCCTTCTGACCAGCAGTTGACCTCCTTCTGACCAGCAGTTCACCTCCTTCTGACCAGCAGTTGACTTCCTTCTAAACAGCAGTTGACTTCCTTCTGACCAGCAGTTGACTTCCTTCTGACCAGCAGTTAACTTCCTTCTGACCAGCAGTTGACCTCCTTCTGACCAGCAGTTGACTTCCTTCTGACCAGCAGTTGACTTCCTTCTGACCAGCAGTTGACTTCCTTCTGACCAGCAGTTGTAAATATGCAGCCTAAGATACGACGGTGTAAGAGACTTACGCCGCCCGTATCTTAGTAAAATTCTGGCGTATCTTGCTTTCTGAATACAGAAAGAAGATATGCCGGCGCTTCGTAGAACTTATGCGGCGTGTCAATAGATACGCCGACGTAAAGGCTATCTAAATCAGGGCCTATATGTGCGTGTGTACATCAGGAAGGGGGTAAACTTTCCGGAGCTGAAGTAGTTAATGTAGGGTCAATTGTTAATGGTTAGGGAGAGGTTTCACATTGATGCTCACATTTATATTCACTTATTTTTGGCACCACATGCCCTGTACTGCCTCCCAGAGCCAAAAGCCCAATGTACCAGCTTAAAGTAAATAGTAATCAATTACACATGAAATATTGCATATTAATATTTCATATTTACTACTTGAAGCCAGCAGGTGGTAAGCTCTAAGCAGGAGCACTAGATAACAGCGGTTACCATAGTTACACAGTTAGCTAAGTTGAAAAAGACAAATGTACAGCGAGTTCAGCCATATGAAAAAAGAAATAAATTGCTAAAAAAAATTGCTTATGTTCTTCTACCGTTCTGTGTAATGACCAATTTTTCACTGAGTTTTCAATATTGTCCATTTATATATTAATACAAAATATATTTATATATATATATATATATATATATATATATATATATATATATATATATATATATTCCTTGTAAATTCAATTTAGCTAATATTTCCTTAGGCCTCGTTCCCAGGGGCGTACTACAGCATACAACCCTTTGAGGGCTGTGTTTGCCCACATGGGGATGCATAGGTGTTCCGCATATGCAGGCAGTCCCATTCTAAAACATAGGGGTTGATTATCCTCCCTGGCGGTATGATTATGTCTGATTTTTGAATGTCAAAGCGGCACATTGTTTTTCATGGAAATTTGGCATTTTATATTTTAGGCCTATAAGTCTTAGGAATGACACAATTAAATCCATCCAAACAAGAGTCTAGTAGACATCTTGTGATGGAGCTAAATAAAATGTCTATGTTATCTTTCTCTTTTAACCACTCAAATATTACTTTCCTTTCTTTTATTCTTTTTATTATATTGTTTTCTTTCATGTTGTGATATGTGTGCATGTATATATATATATATATATATATATGTTTGTATTTCAGTATTCGTGTAACAAGACAATAGTATATATCCTTACTCAAAAAGGACAAACTGATAGACGAAAACCAGATGTCTCTCACTCCCCACTCCTTACCCCCTCCTTTTTCCTCCCCTCCCACCGTGAATAGTAATGGCGACTGAAAGCTCTGGAATGTGAAGCCTCGTGGTCAAGAATAAACGTAACAAGAGAAAGACCATATGAATGAGCCAATCAGATGCACCCATATGTGATGACGATTGCTTATGTCACTTATGCCCTGTACACACGATCGGTTCGTCTGATGAAAACGGACCGATGGACCGTTTTCATCAGACGAACCGATCGTGTGTGGGCCCCATCAGTTTTTTTCCCCATCGGTGAAAAAAAATAGAACCTGTTTTAAAATTTTGGTATGGTTAAAAAAACGATAGAAAAAAACGCGCTGTCAGCCAATGACAGCTGATCACATGATGTAAACAAAGGATCGGTAATCTGATTTTTTTTCTTTTCACGCTGTGAGCGTGAGGAGAAAAAAAAATTATCACCAGCTTGTTCACAAGGGACATCAGTCCCGAAGAGGAAGGAGGCACATCTGCCTCCACTGTGCTCAAAAATACCGCCTGCCAGTGCCACCTGCCACAGTGCCACCTATCAATGCCCGCAGTGCCACCTATCAATGCCCACCTGTGATGCCAATCAGTGGCACCTAGTAATGCTGCCTATCAGTGCCCATCACTGCCACTCATCTGTGCCCATCACTGCCACTCATCAGTGCCCATCACTGCCACTCATCAGTGCCCATCACTACCAGCTATCAGTGCCCATCACTGCCAGCTATCAGTGCCATCTATCAATGCCACCTATTAGTGCCACTTCTCAGTGCCCACCAGTGCCACCTATCAATGCCCTTCAGTGCCACCCATCAGTGCCCATTAGTGCCGCCTATCAGTGCCCACCAGTGCCACCTATCAGTGCCCACCAGTTCCACCTTATCGGTGCCCATCAATGCAGCCCATCGGTGCCCATCAGTGCAGCCCATCAGTACAACCTCATCAGCGTACATCAATGAAGGAAAAAAATTACCTGTTTGCAAAATGTTATAACAAAATATAAAATATATATATATATATATAAATTTCTTTTTTAAATCTGCTTTTTAAATACCACCAAAAGAACGTTTGTGGGGGAAAAATTATAAAAATTTAATTTGGGCACAGTGTTGTATGACCACGCAATTGTCATTCAAAGTGCGACAGCGCTGAAAGCTGATTGGACTGGGCAGGAGGGAGGTTTAAGTGCCCAGTAAGCAAGTGGTTAATATTCGTTTTAGGAGGATATGGTACAAAAAAGACATGAAAACACACCACAGAAATCTGTACTATTATTTGTGCCCTATTTTCTGGTTTTATTTTTTTATCCACTGATCAAACTTTATCTATTCTATGCAAACACATAACTACTCTGCACTTTCCTAATCACAAATTTAAATATTCATTTGCTCAGGGAATGTAAAGTGTGTCTGTGCCAGCGGATTGCTGGTTACGTAAGGGTAACATTTGTAGGAAAGATGTGCAATACATTTTTCAGAGTTCAGTATGTGTGTCCATAACCCAATCTCTGACTTGTGCCCCATATAAAGCACCCGGCGAGGATGAATTATTAATCGTTTGTCAGAACATGTGTAAGATTGCTCTACATTCTGTCATTTTCAGCATGATAATTAACAATCACTCCTTCTGTCACAACTTTGGGTGAACGAAAAAGATTCACCCTTGCGTTGGGGTAAGGAGGATTAAGTGGTCTTTTTGCCCAGTTATTGATGAATAAGGTTACATGCTTACCCTATTTTTTGCTCCCTCGGCGGAGGGTGCTCTCCTCCATTTTGCAATGTGGGTGGGCCATTGGCTTTCTCTCATTTAATGCAAGAGCACTGTTCCAGCACTATACAGGGTGGCATCAGAGAGCTGCAACTAGCAGAAAAGCAAAGATAAGCCCTGTAGGGATTGAAACGCATCAGCACATTGCCAGAGACTTGTACTTTTTGCTAATTAAACTTCAGACGCCCTCTGTCGAAGTCGGAAGTGACGAAACGCGTCAGGGCGTGTCTACAAAGGCGCAACAAGGAAGGAGACTGCGTTACACCGCTGACCAGCCAGGTCGTATCAACACGTCGCTTCTCAGCACACGCACTGCCCCTATGCTTGGAGGACGGCGGTGACAGCGGTGAACCCTTTCCTTATTTTGTTCATTGCAAGTGATCTTCCTGTACGGGCATTTAAAGTGGGACTTTTACTGTTGTGGGGGGCATTTTGATAAAGCAGAATTATACTATTTAGTACCTTTTGTTTTTGTATGTGCCTCCATTGAGATTAACCCCTACAACCTTTTAAGCTATGCTTAAAGCTTTGTCTTACCTAACTTGTGGTAATTCTGAACCCCGGAGGGGGAGTGTGACCCACTTTTGGTGAAGTCAGTGGATTGGTGAAGGGTGCACTAACATCTTTCCTAGGATCACCTGTCACAGCAGTACATCGCTCCTTACTTCTTGGTTTTATATGAGGAGCTGGACTTTATCCAGCTATATAGCGCTGTTTTATCATTTGAACTACAGTTCTTGATTTTGATTTTTTACTTATACAAATAAAGATTTTGTGACTTTAACCACTTTGACTTGTGTGTCTTTTTTTTTTCATTTATAATGCACATGACATGTTAAAATTTGCATTTTTTTATAGAAAAAAAATATGAAAATTATTTTTGTGCATACAAATACCATATAAGTGCTGTCTGGATTCCCTCTGGGTGCTGCAAGCATTGGACTCAGTTTGCCATGGATCAACGCATGACTCTAATCCAGAGTAGGTGGCATGCAGGGCCACCCCTTAGGCCTCGTACACACGATAGGATCGCCAGAGGAGAATGGTCTGATGTTCCGTTTTCATCGGTCCAAACCGATCGTGTGTTGGCCCCATAGGTTATTCAACCTTCAGTTAAAAAAATAGGAACTTGTTTTAAAATTTAACCGATGGACGCCTAACCGATAGGTCAAAACCTATCGTTAGTATGCAAAAGCATCGGTTAAAAACCTGCACATGCTCAGAATCAAGTCGACGCATGCTTGGAAGCATTGAACTTCATTTTTTTCAGCACGTCGGTGTGTTTTACGTCACCGCGTTCTGATACGATCGGTTATTTAACCGATGGTGTGTACGCACGACGGACCATCAGTCAGCTTTATCGGTTAACCTAAGACAACGGTCCTTCAGATCATTGTCCTCTGGCTATCCTATCGTGTGTACGAGGCCTTACATTCTAGAGCTTCTCTGCCTCCCACCCTCTGCCGAGCTGCTGGAGCAAAAGGAATGGCTCTGAAGAGAAGGAGGGTACTGAGTGATTGGTAGGCTCTATTATGGGCAGACTGTGTGACTGGGGGGGGGGGGGGGGGGGTTATGCAATGGGAGGACTTAGGAACTTTTTCCGTCGGGAAAATAGAGAACCTGGGCCAGATCCACAAACGAGATACGACGGCGTATCTACTGATACGCCGTCGTATCTCTGTTTCTAACTATGCGACTGATTCATAGAATCAGTTACGCATAGCTAGCCCTAAGATCCGACAGGTGTAATTGAATTACACTGTCGGATCTTAAGGATGCACTTCTAGGCCGGCCGCTAGGTGACGAGGACATTGCGGCCGGCGTAGAATATGCAAATGAAGACTTACGGCGATCCCCGAACGTCCCGAACGGCCCGTCGATCTAAATCTACGTAGTTTCCGTTGGGTTACGCCGCGTAAAACTAGGGCTGAGCCCTAGTTCTCTTAAGCCATGTTAAGTATGGCTGTCCGTGAATGGCGCTGGACGCCATTTACGTTAACGTCTAAGCAAATGACGTCGGTGCGATGTCAGTAAGCGCAATGCACGTCGGGTAATTCACCCGACGGAGCATGCGCAGTACGTCCGGCGCGGGAGCGCGCCTAATTTAAATGGGACTTGCCCCATTCGATTGGGCCCGCCTTGCGCCGGACGGATTTAAGTTACACCGCTGCAAATTTCCAGGTAAGTGCTTTGTGGATCGGGGTACTAACTTGGAAAAATTGCGGCGATGTAACTTAAATCGGGAAAGTTAAGTTGCGCCCGGTCTACGTGGATCTGGCCCCTGTTCTCAATATTTTGTTGGCGGAAATCCCAACAGCATCAGAATTTCCGACCAAAAGCTCACATCGGACTTTTCTTGTCGGAATTTCCGATCGTGTGCATGCGGCATAATACAGCAAGGACTTGTCTGTGCCCAGATCTATGTTCTGGATATATTTGGATGTACCAATCAACGGAAATAATGGCAGCCTTTCTACTCCTGCCCTGCCTTCTTTTTCCCAATTTATACACTGTTCTGACAAAAGATAGAAAAATGTAAAACTGGAATGATGTTTTCAAAAGGATACCATGCGCCTGTCTGAAAATGAAATCTTCTGTTTCTATGGGAAGAGGTTGCTATGAAAATACATTTTAGTTAGAAAAAGTCAAATAGAAGACCTTATCATTTGTATCAAACCGACGAATAAAGCTTTTCTAAAGAGAAAGTTTATTTTCGCACTATTTTGTTCTGTGTTTATATGCCAGATTTTTACATTCAGCTACAATACCAGCATAAAGCACTTTGTATCATACAGACACTGGGCTAGATTCAGCAAAGAATTACGCCGGCGTATCCATAGATACGCCGCGTAAATTCAAGGCTGCGCCGGTGTATCTACTTTCTGTATTCAGAAAGCTACATACGCCGACATTAGCCTATGATACGACTGGCATAAGTCTCTTACACCGTCGTATCTTAGGGTGCATTCTCACGCTGGCCGCTAGGTGGCGCTCCCGTCGTTTTCGGCGGAGAATATGCAAATTACCTAGATACGCCGATTCACAAACGTACGTGCGCCCGGCGTTCGTTTTTTACGTTGTTTGCGTGAGGCTTTTTCAGCGTAACATTGTGCCTACTTCTATGAGGCGCACTCAATGTCAAGTATGGACGTCTTTCCCGCTTAGATTTTTGAATTTTTTACGTCGTTTGCGTAAGTCGTTCGCGAATAGGGCTGGACGTAATTTACGTTCAAGTCGAAACCAATGACGTCCTTGTGACGTCATTTGGAGCAATGCACACTGGGATATGTGCACGGACGGCGCATGCGCCGTTTGTACAAAACGTCAATCACGTCAGGTCAACAAATATTAACATAAAACACGCCCCCCCCTTACACATTTGAATTACGCGCGCTTACGCCGGTCCCATTTACGCTACGCCGCCGCAACTTACGGAGCAAGTGCTTTGTGAATACTGCACTTGCTCCTGTAAGTTGCGGCGGCGTAGCGTAAATACGATACGCTGCGCTGCCGTTAGATTGCGCGCCCCTACCTGAATCTAGCCCACTGGTATTTATTTATTTTTCTTAAAAAAAAATCATTTTTACTTGTATTCCAGGCTTTTTTTGCATCTCATTGCAGCTAATCTTCTCCTGTCTACCAGACTACATAGTAGAGGACATCATGGCGGATTTTTATGACGATGACAATAGCTGACCGTGCCGGTGCAATGTGTGTCAGCATTGGCCACTTGCAGCCCCCACTGGAAACGCACATTGGGGGACAAGGACAGTATATTGTCATTCTATAATGAGTAGTCCCAGGGCTGGACTGGGACAAAAAAGTGGCCCTGGACTTCATCCAGACCGGCCCACTCTAATTTTGCAAACACGCATAAAAACAGTATCCTGTGCACTTGCACGAGAGTGACGTCATCAGGGCCCAGCTAGCCACACAGCAGGAGCACGCAAACCCAGAAGGAAGACCGGGTGAAGGGGTAAGCCCCCATCAGCAGTCACCTGCCCCCCTGTTTTTTTGCTGAAAATATGTTTATGTACATTTCAATATTAATTGACACTTTTGATTAACTTTTAGCTATGTTGGATTTTACATATTGTTTGAATAGTTTTTTGCATCAAATTGTGTTTTTTTATTTTATTTTTTATTTTAGTTAGCGCCACATTCTTTGCCATCTACTGTATTCAATGGCTGTGCTGGGCCGGCTGGCTACCTGGACGGATTCCTGCAGCACCGTCATCCTCTGGCCTCCCTTGTCTGCTCTGGGGACCCCTCTGCCTGTCGGCACATTACACAGGTGGCTCTGACTCATTTAAACTTACAGCGTCCGTTTCCGGGGGCGCGGGGACCGCTGGAGATAGCCAAGTGTTGCTGGAGTGGAAGAGCTGTCAGAGAGGAGGGGACAGGGGGCGGGGGAAGTCGAGCGGTGACGGAAAATGACGAGTGTGGGCCGGAGGTGGCCGAAGATGTGTGCAATTCTGAGCATGGGCGGTAAAGGACGAGTGTGGGCTTAAGGTGGCCGAAGATGTGTGCATTGTTCTGAAAGAGCCGAGTGGGGGCGGAAAGAGCCGGCTCTTTCCGAAGCTCGATACCTAGCCATGGGCAGTACAGCGGTGCTCAAATGCGCAAGTAGCACAGCCATTAATTTGACAGACTATCACTGAAACCAGCCCACTGAGCCATCGGCCCACCAGGAAACTCCCGGTAGTCCCGATGGCCAGTCCATCCATGAGTAGTCCCTTTTCATGGAATTAATGGTAGGGTTACCAGATACGTTTCCTAAATATACTGAATGCCACTGAATTAAAAAAATTGTCTTTTTCATCTTCCTATACTTATTAAATAACACATTTCTATTGGCTTCACAGTCTAAGGTCAGGGAGCCTGAGCTTCTAAACACAAGAGTACATTGTGCACCTGTAGAGGCCAGTGTGGCTTTTTGATATCAAAGTTTTATTTTATTTTTTAAATATCCAACCGGGCAAAATAAATGATGGCAATGAATCGCAAAGTAACAAATACCCAAAAGTCCACTTTAATTGTTTCCTAGCGGCACCTTAAGTCCGATTTACATTTCTGCCTCTATTTTCCTATCTTGGCTAGAAAAAAGTGACAGCTGGACTCTGATGGGGCAACTCGACAAAAATATCCTGTTTTAATTTTTTTATAAATTATTAAAGCAGTTATAGCCTGTATGTCTATTTTACCTCTAATGAAGAATCTTCATGTTATATAACACATTCTACAAAGCACACAAAGTTTATGTTGGTCTAAATACATCGGCATTATTGTTCTTGTAATTTTCCCAGCGCCTGTTTAATATTTCAGATTGCCCTAGATTCTGTTTTCTTGAGCCTCTGGGGACCCGCTGTGCATTGGTTGAAGTATACTGCCACCTGCTGGGGAAATAATACATTGTTTGGTCTTGGTGGAAGCATGTTTTCAATAGCGTGCAGACCAAATTTAAAGTTTAGTTGCATTTATTTTGTGTATTATTGATTTCTTAATAAACATGTTGTTCTTTAAAAGGCATCCTAAAATGGAAGGCGGAGGAGCGCAAGGTCTCTAACATCCACCATCCCTGTGATGACGTCATGGAGAAGTGGAAGAGGACTCCAGTGGCAACCTGTGAAGCTCTGGTGAACTCCGAGCCCAAGAGGGTTAAGGCAGTGCTAGAAAATAATGGCGGCCACACAAAATATTGGCACTTTGGGCCCAATTTGGACATTTTCACTTAGGGTTGTACTCACTTTTGTTGCCAATGGTTTAGACATTAATGGCTGTGTGTTGAGTTATTTTGAGGCGACAACAAATTTACACTGTTATACAAGCTGTACACTCACTACTTTACATTGAAGCAAAGTGTAATTACTTCAGTGTTGTCACAAAAATAAAATATTTACAAAAATGAGAGGGGTGTACTCACTTGCGTGAGATGCTGTATGTACAGTGATGAAAACTAAACAAAAATGACCCCGAAATCAATTCCAATTTTCACCAATGAAAAAAACTGAACAAAAATGTGACGGGGGGGACATTTGCCCATGTGAACTTCTAGTTTCCTTGGACTGTGTCCAAGTGCATGCTTCATTGTGCCCATGCCTCACTGTGTCCATGGCTCACTGTGCCCATGCCTCACTGTGCCCATGACTAGACTGACGTTTAACATGGGAGTCTATGGAAGGGGTGCCCAGCATTGAAAAATCGGTGTTCCCCGGCCGTAGGTCCCCTTTACAACAAACTTTGCACATTTGTAGAGGAAGAGTGGGGCTACAGTGGGGCTACATTCCAAGTTTGGGGTCCAGGGGACCTACGGCCAGCCAGTACCGGGTCCCCAAATCCGGGATATCAGGCGCAAAAAGGTGACTCGAGTATAAGCAGAGGGGGACATTTTCAGCACAAAAAAAAAATGTGCTGAAAAACTCGGCTTATACTCGAGTATATACGGTACTTTGTCTGGAGTTCACCAACTGCTGCCTTCAAGTGGAAATTTTAAAATAGTCATAGTTCTTTTTTAACTAATGAAAAAATAAAATATGTACAAAAAAAAAAAAAAGATGGAAATGCTGTGAACTTAGGTATCTCTTTGAATTAAACCAAAAAGGGGCATATGACTTATGCCGCGTACACACGATCGGTCTATCTGATGAGAACGGTCTGATGAACCGTTTTCATCTGTGAAGCTGACTGATGGTCAGTCGTGCCTACACACCATCGGTTAAAAAAAATGATTGTGTCAGAACGCGGTGGCGTAAAACACAACGACGTGCTGAAAAAAACGAAGTTCAATGCTTCCAAGCATGCGTCGACTTGATTCTGAGCATGCGTGGATTTTTAACCGATGGTTGTGCCTACTAACTATCGTTTTTTTCCTATCGGTTAGGAATCCATCGGTTAAATTTAAAACAAGTTGGCTTTTTTTTAACCGATGGATAAATAACCGATGGCGCCCACACACGATCGGTTTGGACCGATGAAAACGGTCCATCAGACCGTTCTCATCGGTTTAACCGATCGTGTGTATGCGGCCTTACTGTATTTTAGTGTGAGTAACGGTTACAAATTGGTTGGTGATCTCAAGGCAAGTGTCCTTTTTGACTTTCTATTAAAAGAACCTTGATACATTTTAATTCCCCCCAGATGAACAAAGAAATGGACAGATCACTCATGCAGAGAAAGGTATGTACCATTGTCTGCATAGTAAAGGAAATGACTGTCAATTGGTGGTTTAGAGACTTTCCATCGTATATGCATTAAAAAAACATTTGACATATGGAAGCTCTCGTTATTCCTCTGATCTAAACCCCTAAGAGCCCAATCATCTCAGGCAATGCTCAGATATGTCATTCCATTTCTATTAATTGGGCCCTGCATGACCACCAGCATTATTATCCTACTGCTAGCTGCCATGGGAAGCCTGGCTTGGACTAAGTGTCAGCTTGTCAGATCATATGACCCATTCCATCGTCCACTCATCTACAACCTAAAGGAAGCCCTGTAAGACGTTGGGCCAGATTCAGAGAGAGATACAACGGTGTATCTCCTGATACGCCGTCGTATCTCTGACTTAGGCCCGTCGTATCTATGCGACTGTTTCATAGAATCAGTTATGCATAGATATGCCTAAGATCCGACAGGTGTAACTGTGTTACACCGTCGGATCTTAACTGCAATTTAAAAATGGCCGCGGGGGGCGTTCTCGCTGATTTACGCTGAATAATATGTAAATCAGCGAGATACGCCAATTCACGAACGTACGCGGGCCAGACGCAGTGTTGTTACGATGTTTACATAGCGGATTTCCTGGCGTATACTTACCCCTGCTTCTATGAGGCGCAGCCAATGTAAAGTATAGCCGTCGTTCCCGCGTAAAAAAAAATTTTTTACGTTGTTTGCGTTCGCCGATTCAGAAACCCGCTCGTCGCAAGTTACGCTCACGCCGAAACCACTGACGTCCTAGCGACGTCAGTGGTAGCAATGCACGCCGGGAAATTTCGCGGACGGCGCATGCTCATTTAAATCGGCGCGAGGACGCGCCTGATTTAAATAGTACACTCCCCCTAGCTGCGGAATTTGAATTCCGCCGGGGGTTTTACGATCCGCCGCCGCAAGTTTGGAGGTAAGTGGTTTGTGAATTACCCACTAGCCTCTCAAACTTGCGGCAGTGGATCTTAAATCACATAGATCACGCTGATCTATGTGAATCTAGCCCAATAACTGCATCACAGTAAGAAATCAGGACCTACACCTTGTAAAGTGTAACTATTACATGCCTTCCTCTGTTGGTAAAGGTGCTACCAATGGTCTATCACGGGTCAATGTGCCCCTTCTGGAGAAGTTGACATGATTATATATTTACTATCTTATAAGGAAACTCTAGAAGTATTCATTTTGCCTGGTTGTTACCCTTAAAAAAATTATATTTTTTCTTCAATTTCTTAAATATATCAGTGCATTAAAGTGTCACTAAACCCACATCACAAAAAAACAGGGCTTTTTTTTCAAGGGGAACTTGGTGGAACTCAGTTCCACCACCTCTGGCTCAGACCCTTGGTGGGGACCTGCCCACCACAATCACTTGTAAACACAGAAGTCTGGTTTCTGTGCTTACAAGTGACAGCTCTGCACTGTGTGGGTAACCCCCCTGAACTCTGCACTCTGTGTGTAATGCAATCCTGGTATTTTATGCCCCTTTAAGGCCCCGTACACACGACCGAGTTTCTCGGCAGAATTCAGCCAGAAACTCGATCGGAGCTGGATTCTGCCGAGAAACTCGGTCGGGTGTACACTTTTCAGCGAGGAAGCCGACGAGGAACTCGTTGGGCCGAAAAGAGAACATGTTCTCTATTTCCTCGTTGTTCAATGAGGAAAGTCGGCCCGCTGAGATCTTGGCGGCTTCCACACTGAACTCGACGAGGAACTCAATGTGTTTGGCACGTCGAGTTCCTCGGACGTGTGTACGGGGCCTAAGGACTCTTTCACACGGAGCGGACCGTTTATGGGTCCGCTCCGTGTGTCTCCGTCAGCTCAGCGGGGATCAGCTGAGATGTCGGCGGATAGGGCGGTCCCCGCACACAGTGCAGAGACCGCCCTGTCTCAGCTCCGCTCTGCCCTATGGGGAACCGGATGCAGACGGACCGTCTGTCCGTCTGCATCAGTTCCGTTCCGCCGGATGGAAGAAAAATAGGGTTTTCTTCCGTTCGAAAACCGGATCCCGATGGACGCGGACGTTAGCGGATGCTCCATCCGCTAACGGACGCGATCCCATAGGGATGTATTACAAGTCCGTTAACGGACTTGTAATAACGGACAGGCGGAGCGGACGTCTGAAAGGGGCCTAAGACTCTCCTACTGTTTGTGAAATTTGACTGACCACACCCACTATTTGATGTGATTTGGAGGGTGTGTGGGGGGAGGGGTTTTGGGGGGTCATGGTTGAGTTCCAGCACTTATTGTTTGAGAAAAAAAGCCCTGTAAAAAACTACCAATAAATGGTGTATTACATGCTGTTCCAACGCTGTAACTTGGCCCAGGGTTACACATGTGGGTGTATACACCAGTGGCAGCTGGTGCTCCAAATTTTTTGGGGGGGCACAAACAGAAACAAACTCAGGCCCCGTACACACGGCCGAGGAACTCGACGTGCCAAACACGTCGAGTTCCTCGTCGAGTTCAGGGATGAAGCCGCCGAGGAGCTCGGCGGGCCGCCTTCTCCCATAGAACAACTAGAAAATAGAGAACATGTTCTCTATTTTCTCGACGAGTTCCTCGGCGGCTCCATCGGGCCAAAAGTGTACAGACGACAGAGTTTCTCGGCAGAATCCGGGTTTGACCGAGTTTCTCGGTGAATTCTGCCGAGAAACTCTGTCGTGTGTACGAGGCCTCACTGTACCATTAAACGCAGCCACTGTGCCATCAAACGCAGCCACTGTGCCCATCAAATGCCGCCACTGTGCCCATCAATCGCCGCCACTGTGCCCATCAAATGCTCCCACAGTGCCATCAAATGCTGCCAGTAAGCCATCAAATGCTCCCACTGTGCCCCATCAAATGCCGCCAGTGTGCTCCCCCACGCCCGCCATCTGCCTGGCCCTTACCCTGTCTCGGTGGGGCAGTCGGTGATGGCAGCGGGTGTCAAGGGGTGCCCTCCATGCTCCTCTATGTCTTCTCCCATTCTCTCTTCCCATCCTCTGCTATGATTGGACGCCTGATAGACATCCAGTCACAGCGCCTGTCGTTTCAGCCATTAAGGTGATGGGTAACAGACCCGAGCACCAGATTGGTAGAGAGGCGGTTCAGTGTTAGAAAAGCATATAGTCATTGAGCATGGCGCTCGCTGTTTACCTTTTTTGACGCCTATTAGAGCCTATGGCTCTAATCAGGTGTTTCAAAAACACCCTCCGCCACTATAATTCATGAATCTATCTATTAATAATAGAGGGGTGGCTGGAGAAAGGGGGTGGCACCTGTGAGAGAGGGGGCAGCGCCTATTGGCAGGCATCCCAATAGTTGTGACAATATAGTGTAAGTCCTCATGGGTCAATGGGAACTCCCTAGGTGGGCACAAGTATAACAAAGAGGACCAGGAATCAACTAGAGTCTTTTATTCAGTTGGACATAAGAAGGCGTGGACCAATAATATGTGGCTAACAAGCCCAAACCAGCAGGGGACACCCAACATCAACCCAGTGATCCACAGTATATGGATCCTATGAATCTGCCTTCAGTCTTTCAAGGACTCATTTTGGTATTTACCCCTTAAATGTATAACACTACAAAGTTCCCATAAGGTGTTTGAGCCTCATAGCAATTATGCCTTGAGAGGATATGTACTGGTCTGGCAAATATCCAGTCCCACAGCACCTGCATAGTCTCCAGGGCATCCAGAACTACATTAATTTTCCAGAGGCCTTTTACCTACGCACAATTAGCTAGATTCGGGTACATGTGTGTATCTTTGCGGCGGCGTAGCGTATCGTATTTACACTACGCCGCCGTAAGTCAGAGAGGCAAGTGCTGTATTCATAAAGCACTTGCCTCCTAAGTTACGGCGGCGTAGCGTGAATGGGCCGGCGTAAGCGCGCCTAATTCAAATGAGGATGTGGGGGGCGTGTTTTATGTAAATTACTTGTGACCCGACGTGATTGACGTTTTTAACGAAAGGCGCATGCGCCGTCCGTGTACATTTCCCAGTGTGCATTGCCCCAAACTACGCCGCAAGGACGTATTGGTTTAGACGTGAACGTAAATTACGTCCAGCCCCATTCACGGACGACTTACGCAAACGACGTAAAATTTTCAAATTTCGACGCGGGAACGACGGCCATACTTAACAGTGACTAGGCCAGCTATTTGGTGGAATAACTTTACGCCGGAAAACGCCTTACGTAAACGACGTATCTTTACTGCGACGGGCGAACGTACGTTCGTGAATCGGCGTATCTAGGCATTTACATATTCTACGCCAAACTCAACGGAAGCACCACCTAGCGGCCAGCGAAAAAAATTGCACCCTAAGATACGACAGCGCAGGCCGTCGTATCCTAGCTAGATTTAAGTGTATCTCAGTTTGAGCATACACTTAAACTTACGACGGCGCAGATTCCGAGTTACGTCGGAGTATCTACTGATATGCCGGCGTAACTCTTTCTGAATCTGGCTAAGTGTGTGGGCAGGCCCTTGGGAGTCAAGGCAGCAGCACTGTTTTGCTGGGCAATAAATGCATATATGTATCCAGGAAGGGACAGGTTGTGTTTATTGGTCCAAATAGACAAGGGCAACAATGCTGCTTGAAATTTCAGAGCAGCAGAGTCACTGCATTTTCAGCTCCAACAGGAAGTTCTTAGCACACTAGGGGCCAGATTCACGTAGGTGAGCGGCGGCGTAACGTATCGTAGATACGTTACACCGCCGCAAGTTTTCATCGCAAGTGCCTGATTCACCAAGCACTTGCGATGAAAACTTACGCCGGCGGCCTCCGGCGCAAGGCGGGCCAATTCGAATGGGCGTGTGCCATTTAAATTAGGCGCGCTCCCGCGCCGGACCTACTGCGCATGCTCAGTTTCATAATTCCCGTCGTGCTTTGCGCGCCGTTACTTTATTTTTTCGAACGGCGATGCGCAGAGCGTAATTCCGTATTCCCGGACGGCTTACGCAAACGACGTTCATTTTTAAATTTCGACGCGGGAACGACGGCCATACTTTATACAGCAATACGATTGCTGTGTAAAGTTAAGGCACCAAAAACGACGACTAACTTTGCGACGGGAAACTAGACTAGCGGCGACGTAGCGAACTCCTAATTTGCATACCCGACGCTGGTTTACGAAGCGAACTCCCCCCAGCGGCTGCGGTACTGCATCCTAAGATCCGACAGTGTAAAACAATTACACCTGTCGGATCTTCTGGCTATCTATGCGTAACTGATTCTATGAATCAGTCGCATAGATAGTCTGAGAGATACGACGGAGTATCAGGAGATACAACGTCGTATCTCGTCTGTGAATCTGGCCCTAGATTCCTAGCAGATCAACGGATAGTTTTCTGAACTTGCTGCATTTTTAAAAGAATAAAAGTTGTAGAAATGTGAATGCATTGCAAAAATGTACTGAAGGTGCTTAATTTTTATTTTCCCCAGACATACACTTCTACATGCCTTTGTCTGAAAGTTATACACCAAATAGTGGACAATCAAAAATAAATCTTTCCATCCATAGGCTTTGCCGCATGTTTTATCTGCAGGTACACATCTATAGGCAAGACCCTGGGATAATCTCACTTACAAGAAAACTGGACTTACTTTCTCTCCTTTCACATCAAGTTTCCACATAAAGCATTTTTGCCATTCATTCTAAATAGAGCAGAAAAGCAGCCATTTTCATTGAGGATGTTATCAGTGAGGGTTATTATCATCTTGACAAGTTAACCAGATGGAATAATAAACTGAAAGTTTGTTTTCTTGCATGAAAGAGCACAAATAAAGTGAAGTCTTAAATCTCTATTTAAAGCGCCTGTATTGTTCTGGGACATATATTAATGTATGTCTGAGCATAATACATCACATTAATGATTTTGCCCAAGCACCCTTTATACGTTATTTTTCAAGCTGGATGCGTTTCTGGGAAAATAAAGATTCTTACTAATCTACATTTGTAAAGAGACTTTTATGGTTATTTTTCCACTTGATTATTTTACCCTCTATACTAGTGATATTTTAGGCAAGGTAACAAAAGGCAGGCCAAGTTGACTTAACTGCCATTAACCACTTCAGCCCCGGAGGATTTGGCTGCCCAATGACCGGGCCATTTATTGAGATACGTTGCTTTAACCACTTAAGCCCCGGACCAATATGCTGGCTAAAGACCCAAGGGGTTTTTACAGTTCGGGACTGCGTCGCTTTAACAGACAATTGCGCGGTCGTGCGACGTGGCTCCCAAACAAAATTGGCGTCCTTTTTTCCCCACAAATAGAGCTTTCTTTTGGTGGTATTTGATCACCTCTGCGGTTTTTATTTTTTGCGCTATAAACAAAAATAGAGCGACAATTTTGAAAAAAATGCAATATTTTTTACTTTTTGCTGTAATAAATATCCCCCAAAAACATATATAAAAATTATTTTTTTCCTCAGTTTAGGCCGATACATATTCTTCTACATATTTTTGGTAAAAAAAATCACAATAATCGTTTATCGGTTGGTTTGCGCAAAATTTATAGCGTTTACAAAATAGTGGATAGTTTTTTTGCATTTTTTTTTTTTTTTTTTTTTACTAGTAATGGCGGCGATCAGCGATTTTTTTCGTGACTGCGACATTATGGCGGACACTTCGGACAATTTTGACACATTTTTGGGACCATTGTAATTTTCACAGCAAAAAATGCATTTAAATTGCATTGTTTATTGTGAAAATGACAGTTGCAGTTTGGGAGTTAAACACAGGGGGCGCTGTAACATTTAGGGATCACTGTGTATGTGTTTACTAGTGTAGGGGGGTGTGGCTGTTGGACTGACATCATCGATCGAGTCTCCCTAATAAAAGGGATCACTCGATCGATGCGCCGCCACAGTGAAGCACGGGGAAGCCGTGTTTACACACGGCTCTCCCCGTTCTTCAGCTCCGGGGAGCGATCGCGACGGAGCGGCGTGCTACGCGCCGTCGTCCCGGATCGCTCCCCGAGCGGACCCGACCTCCGCATGTACCGGGGGGGTCCCGATCGGACCCCCCACCCACGTCTAGGCAGGCACGTACAGGTACGTTGATGTGCCTGTCCGTGCCATTCTGCCAACGTAAATGTACATGAGGAGGTCGGGAAGTGGTTAACTGACAATTGCGCGGTCGTGCGACGTGGCTCCCAAACAAAATTGATGTCCTTTTTTTCTCACAAATAGAGCTTTCTTTTGGTGGTATTTGATCACCTCTGCGGTTTTTATTTTTTGTGCTATAAACAAAAAAATTGCGAACATTTTGAAAAAAAAGCAATATTTTTTTTACTTTTTGCTATAATAAATATCCCCAAAAAATAAATTAAAAAATTATTTCTATCTCAGTTTAGGCCGATATGTATTCTCCTACATATTTTTGGTAAAAAAAATCATAAGCTTATATTGATTGGTTTGCGCAAAAGTTATAGCGTCTACAAAATAGGGGGCGATCTGTGATTTGTATCGTGACTGCGACTATATGGCGGACACATCAGACACTTTTGATGCTATTTTGAGACCATTGTCATTTATACAGCGATCAGTGCTATAAAAATGCACTTATTACTGTGTAAATGACACTGGCAAGGAAGGGGTTAACCACTAGGGGGTGAGGAAGGGGTTAAGTGTGTCCTAGGGCAAAATAAAAATTTACCTTTAAAAAAAAAGTGTGTCCTAGGGAGTGATTCTAACTGTGTGGGGGCTGGGATACCACAGCTACTACATTGATCACTGCTCCTGATGACAGGAAGCAGTAGATCAGTGTCCTGTCACAAGGCAAAACAGGGAAATGCCTTGTTTACACAGGCATCTCCCTGTTCTGCAGCTCCGTAACACGATCGTGGGACACCGGTGGACATTGAATGCTGCATCCGCCTTGGTAAGTATGATTAAAAAAAAAACATACTTCTCTTTTAAGAATAGAGGAGGGATCACTTCTGGTGTCAACTGTCTAACAAAAGGAGGGATCTCTTCTCACTTCCTATTGTGTTTCAAGACAGGAAGTGTTCTGTCCTGGCTGTATGTTTCCCTGCGTGTAGCTCGACATGGAGCTAAACCAGGGGTACCCAACCTTTTAAAGAGCGAGGGCCACTTAAGCAACTTGGTAACCAGTCACGGGCCACATTGAGCGTAGCGGACGGATGACAGGTCACGGCTACTCTATAGGTCCTCCGATCCGCCCAGATGGAATGGGACGAATTTCCTTTTGTTTTTTTGGATTGGAGGTAGGCGAGCGTAAACGGACATCTGTCGCTCTGTAGAGGTTAATTGAGGGTCCTATTTGGTTGGGCTGATCGTGTGAAAAGGGCCTAAGACTGCTTTCACCCTGATGTGCTGCGGTTTACCCACAACGTGGGTGCAGCATAATGCACCTGTGTCTATCCTGCGGGATAGCTTAACTTTGCCATAGACTAGCTGTAGAGAAAGCATCGGCCTATGGGGCTCTGCTCTGCAGCCGCTTTCTTCCTCTACCACCACCATTCACAACACTGATGCTGCAGTATGGCGGGTTGGCAACCTGCGATCTGGGCTTGTCAACCCACAATTCCAGAGCAGGAGGTCGCGGGCCACATCAGAGGGCTCCGCGGGCCACATCAGAGGGCTCCGCGGGCCACATGTGGCCCCCGGGCCACTGGTTGGCCACTAGGGTGACCACGTGTCCCGGTTTGCCCGGGATCGTCCCGTAATATACATTTTTGTCCCGTGTCCCGGGAGCCTTCAAACCGGGACAATAGAGAGTCCCGGAATCAACTGCCTGCCACACTCACTGCCGCTGCTGTCGCTGTAATTAAATGATTCTAAATCACTGGTTGCTAGGGAAGCCCCGCTTGGCTTGTAGCAACCAGTGACGTCGCCGTGTCCCGCTCTCTCTGCGGCTCCGACTCCACCCCCACCTCCTCCTCCTCCAACGGCCAGCCGCGGTTCTTGCTGCAGAGAGAGCAGCAGCATCGTTACAGGGCAGGCAGAGACAGTGAGTCACTCACCGTCACCTACCAGTACCGCGGCACAGACCAAGACCTCCTCCTCCTCCCCTCCAGGCCTCGGTTGCTCAGGTGGACTCGATCCGCCGTCCGTCCCGAGTCCCGACCTCCCACGAGTCCCGACTTCCGCTGCGCCGCGCCGGCCATCCTTGGAGCAGGGGCAGAAAAGGTAGGTGCAGGGGAGGGGGGAGGGGGGGGTTGACCATGCAATGGGGGGAGATATTATACAGTCCAGATTACAATTTGCAGGGGCAGCAGAGGTGACACAGAGAGGGGGGGGGTTGCATGGTGCACCCCCCTTTCTCTGTCACCTTTGCTGCCCCTGCAAATTGTAATCTGGACTGTATAATCTCTCTCTACCCAGTCCTCTGTCACCCAGTCACTCTGTCACCCAGTCACTCTGTCACCCAGTCCCTCTCTCACCCAGTCCCTCTCTCACCCAGTCCCTCTCTCACCCAGTCCCTCTCTCACCCAGTCCCTCTCTCACCCAGTCCCTCTGTCACCCAGCCCTCCGTCACCCAGCCCTCCGTCACCCAGCTCTCCGTCACCCAGCCCTCCGTCACCCAGCTCTCCGTCACCCAGCTCTCCGTCACCCAGCCCTCCGTCACCCAGCCCTCCGTCACCCAGCTCTCCGTCACCCAGCCCTCCGTCACCCAGCCCTCCGTCACCCAGCCCTCCGTCACCCAGCCCTCCGTCACCCAGCCCTCCGTCACCCAGTCCCTCTGTCACCCAGTCCCTCTGTCACCCAGTCCCTCTGTCACCCAGCCCTCTGTCACCCAGCCCTCCGTCACCCAGCCCTCCGTCACCCAGCTCTCCGTCACCCAGCCCTCTGTCACCCAGCCCTCTGTCACCCTGTCCCTCTGTCACTCTGTCACCCAGTCCTCTGTCACCCAGTCCTCTGTCACCCAGTCCTCTGTCACCCAGCCCTCTGTCACCCAGCCCTCTGTCACCCTGTCACCCAGCCCTCTGTCACCCTGTCACCCAGTCCTCTGTCACCCAGTCCTCTGTCACCCAGCCCTCTGTCACCCCGCCCTCTGTCACCCCGCCCTCTGTCACCCAGTCCTCTGTCACCCAGTCCTCTGTCACCCAGCCCTCTGTCACCCAGCCCTCTGTCACCCAGCCCTCTGTCACCCCGCCCTCTGTCACCCAGCCCTCCGTCACCCAGCCCTCTGTCACCCAGCCCTCTGTCACCCAGCCCTCCGTCACCCAGCCCTCCGTCACCCAGCCCTCCGTCACCCAGCTCTCCGTCACCCAGCCCTCTGTCACCCAGCCCTCTGTCACCCTGTCCCTGTGTCACTCTGTCACCCAGTCCTCTGTCACCCAGTCCTCTGTCACCCAGCCCTCTGTCACCCAGCCCTCTGTCACCCTGTCACCCAGCCCTCTGTCACCCTGTCACCCAGTCCTCTGTCACCCAGTCCTCTGTCACCCAGTCCTCTGTCACCCAGCCCTCTGTCACCCAGCCCTCTGTCACCCCGCCCTCTGTCACCCAGTCCTCTGTCACCCAGTCCTCTGTCACCCAGCCCTCTGTCACCCAGCCCTCTGTCACCCAGTCCCCTGTCACCCAGTCCCCTGTCACCCTGTCCCCTGTCACCCTGTCCCCTGTCACCCTGTCACCCAGCCCTCTGTCACCCAGCCCTCTGTCACCCAGTCCCCTGTCACTCTGTCACCCAGTGCTCTGTCACCCAGTCCTCTGTCACCCAGTCCCCTGTCACCCAGTCCTCTGTCACCCAGTCCCCTGTCACCCAGTCCCCTGTCACCCAGTCCCCTGTCCCTCTGTCACCCAGCCCTCTGTCACCCAGCCCTCTGTCACCCAGCCCTCTGTCACCCCGCCCTCTGTCACCCAGCCCTCTGTCACCCAGCCCTCTGTCACCCAGCCCTCTGTCACCCAGCCCTCTGTCACCCAGTCCACTGTCACCCTGTCCCCTGTCACCCAGCCCTCTGTCACCCAGCCCTCTGTCACCCAGTCCCCTGTCACCCTGTCCCCTGTCACCCTGTCACCCAGTCCCCTGTCACCCAGTCCCCTGTCACCCAGTCCCCTGTCACTCTGTCATCCAGTGCTCTGTCACCCAGTCCTCTGTCACCCAGTCCTCTGTCACCCAGTCCCCTGTCACCCAGCCCTCTGTCACCCTGTCACCCAGCCCTTTGTCACCCTGTCACCCAGTCCTCTGTCACCCAGCCCTCTGTCACCCAGCCCTCTGTCACCCAGCCCTCTGTCACCCCGCCCTCTGTCACCCAGCCCTCTGTCACCCAGCCCTCTGTCACCCAGCCCTCTGTCACCCAGTCCCCTGTCACCCAGTCCACTGTCACCCTGTCACCCTGTCCCCTGTCACCTGTCACCCAGCCCTCTGTCACCCAGCCCTCTGTCACCCAGCCCTCTGTCACCCAGTCCCCTGTCACCCAGTCCCCTGTCACCCAGTCCCCTGTCACCCAGTCCTCTGTCACCCAGTCCTCTGTCACCCAGTCCTCTGTCATCCAGTCCTCTGTCACCCTGCCCTCTGTGACCCTGCCCTCTGTGACCCTGCCCTCTGTGACCCTGCCCTCTGTGACCCTGCCCTCTGTCACCCTGCCCTCTGTCACCCAGCCCTCTGTCACCCTGTCACCCTGTCACCCTGTCCTCTGTCCCCCTGTCCTCTGTCACCCAGCCCTCTGTCACCCTGTCACCCAGCCCTCTGTCACCCTGTCACCCAGTCCTCTGTCACCCAGCCCTCTGTCACCCAGCCCTATGTCACCCAGCCCTCTGTCACCCCGCCCTCTGTCACCCCGCCCTCTGTCACCCAGCCCTCTGTCACCCAGCCCTCTGTCACCCAGTCCCCTGTCACCCAGTCCACTGTCACCCTGTCACCCAGCCCTCTGTCACCCAGCCCTCTGTCACCCAGCCCTCTGTCACCCAGCCCTCTGTCACCCAGCCCTCTGTCACCCAGTCCCCTGTCACCCAGTCCCCTGTCACCCAGTCCTCTGTCACCCTGTCACCCAGCCCTCTGTCACCCAGTCCTCTGTCACCCAGTCCTCTGTCATCCAGTCCCCTGTCACCCAGTCCTCTGTCACCCTGCCCTCTGTCACCCTGCCCTCTGTCACCCTGCCCTCTGTCACCCTGCCCTCTGTCACCCAGTCCTCTGTCACCCTGCCCTCTGTCACCCTGCCCTCTGTCACCCTGCCCTCTGTCACCCAGCCCTCTGTCACCCAGTCCCCTGTCACCCAGCCCTCTGTCACCCAGCCCTCTGTCACGCTGTCACCCTGTCACCCTGTCCCCTGTCCTCTGTCACCCAGCCCCCTGTCACCCAGTCCCCTGTCACCCAGTCCCCTGTCACCCAGTCCCCTGTCACCCAGTCCTCTGTCACTCTGTCACCCAGCCCTCTGTCACCCAGCCCTCTGTCACCCAGTCCCTTGTCACCCAGCCCTCTGTCACGGGCCCGCTGATTTCATGATACGCCCCTGCCCCCAAAACTGGCATTTTTTTTGGGGGGGGGGGGTGTCCCTGAATGGCAGTTTGGAAATGTGGTCACCCTATTGGCCACCCCTGAGCTAAACCCTCCTATTCTGCAATAATCCAGGCTGAATGTAATAATGAAGCTTTAGTGTCAAAAACAGGGTGGGTGAAACTGTTGGGAAAAACAAATGAAAAATAAATACAATCAATGTATGAAACATACAGAAGCACAATACAGAAGCACAATAAAAAAGTATGGCAATATGTTCATACTCACCAGAGATGCTACCTGTAGGGGATATAAATTCAGTGTGCTTCAGAGATGATGGCCGATTTCCTCTCTCCCTCAGTTCCTAAAATGGAGTCTGAGCTCCCAGGATGCATCTGTTTCATTTTCTTAGATTGGAGGATTATGGGAGCTTTTATTAAAGCTAAACAGTATTTGGATTCTGCAAAACAGTAAATTTATTCCGGGCTCCATCTACTGGCTGAATTTCCCTGCAGAACAGGAAGTGAAGGATAATCTCCCCAACAGTGGCGGCTGGTGCTCAAGATTTTTTTTTGGGGGGGCGCAGACAAACAGAAAAAAAATTGTAGCCACTGTGCCCATCAAACTCAGTTACTGTGCCAAACTCAGCTACTGTACCATCACATGCAGCCACTGTACCCATAAATACAGTCACTGTGCCACCAAACGCAGCTACTGTACCCATCAATTGCTGACAATGTACCCATCAATTGCTGCTACTGTGTCCCATCAAATGCTGTCAGTGTGCCGATCAATTGCCGCTACTGTACCCCATCAGATGCTGCCAGTGTGCCCCATCAATTACCACTACTGTGCCCCATCAGATGCTGCCAGTGTGCCCATCAATTGCCGCTACTGTACCCCATCAGATGCTGCCAGTGTGCCCCATCAATTGCCACTACTGTGCCCCATCAGATACTGCCAGTGTGCCCCATCAATTGCTGCTACTGTGCCCCATCAGATGCTGCCAGTGTGCCCCATCAATTGCCACTACTGTGTCCCATCAGATGCTGCCTGGAACTTACCTGTCTCGGAGCGGGTCAGCGGCGGTCTCCTGCACGTCCTCCATGTCTTCTTCCGTCCTCTCTCAGGCGTCCAATCACAGTGCCTGACGTTTCAGCCAATCAGGTGACCGGTAACAGACCCGGCAACCTGATTGGACTAGAGGCAGATTCAGTGTTAGCAAAGCGAATTCCTTCGCTTTGTTAAGACACAGCTGAGTGAACAGCGAACGCCCAGCATGGCGCCAGCTGTTCACTTTTTGTGGGCGCCTATTATCAGGTGCTTCCAAAAAAACAACCCCGCTGGTGTAATTCAGGTGCTCTGCACCCGAAAAGGGGCCGGACACCTGAATAGGGGGTGTCAGCGGCGACCATAGATATATTCATGATTTCTTGTGAAAAAAAAATAGATAGATTCATGTAATGCATGGTAATACAACAGTGCAGGAGAGAGGGGGCGGCACTCCTGCTCCCTTTATGGACGCACCGCCACTGCTCCCCAATGTACTCATGGCTTATGCACACCAGCAGTATTGCCCAACGTAGTCCCAATGCAAAAACAAGGCAATTTGTACTTTGGCTTCAATTCACATGAATACACTTAGCCAGATTCAGAGAGGTTTACGCCGGTGTATCAGTAGATACGCTGTCGTAACTCTGAATCTGCGCCGTCGTAAATTTAAGTGTATTCTCAAATTGAGATACACTTAAATCTAGCTAAGATACGACGGCGGGCACCGTCGTATCTTAGCTGTCTATTTAGGCCGGCCGCTAGGGGCGTGTATGCTGATTTACGCCTAGAAAGCGTAAATCAGCGAGATACGCCTATTCACGAACGTGCGCTTGCCCATTGCAGTAAAGATACGCCGTTTACGTAAGGCGTTTTCAGGCCTAAAGTTAGTCCACCAAAAAGATGACGCAGCCAATGTTAAGTATGGACGTCGGTCCCGCGTCTAATTTTTTAATTCTTACGTCGTTTGTGTAAGTCGTCCGTGAATGGGGCTGGGCGTAATTTACGTTCACGTCGAAACCAATAAGTCTTTGCGGCGTGATTTGGAGCATGCGCACTAGGATATGTCCACGAACGGCGCGTTCAAAGCGTCAATCACGTCGGGTCACGATTCATTAGCATAAAACACGCCCACCTCTTCACAATTTGAATTAGGCGCGCTTAGGCCGGCACATTTACGCTACGCCGCCGTAACTTAGGACGCAAGTGCTTTGTGAATACAGCACTTGCTTCTCTAACTTACGGCGGCGTAGCGTATATGAGATACGCTACGCCTGCCTAACGTTAAGCCCATCTACTTGAATCCAGCTAACTGAGTTGGCATGCCAGAAAAACAAATGTTGCTTTTTTGTACAATGTACTATAGTGAATGGCATGCGAAAGACAGATTATCGGGTTGTGTCTCTATATGGTGCCACATCCACAAAAGAATCAGAAGAAAACCAAGGGTCCCCTGACTGGACTTTAAAGTCCAGTCAGGGGACCCTTTGTTTTCTATAGTGAATGGCAGTACAAACTGTACACATAACACATGCTGTGTGGTATAATAATCCCTAGCACAGACAGCAAAAAAATAAATAAAAAATTGTGAAGTGTTTTAGCAAATTCTTACTTTATCCAAATCTTCAAAACAGTCTCAGCTTTGTATTTTAATGTTCATGACTAAAAGTGACTGCAAATTTAGCAAAGAGGAAAAAAGTGTGGAGTGGCTTGTCCTGCCAATGTCTGGTCAGGTTTAAACAGGAAAAACAAATGTTGGCACTTGTAGTTACACATCACATGGTTATCCAGGAATATTCTGAACACATTCTGGAGAAACCTTTTTTTCCTCACTGGGTAATATAACTCCTCTTGTATAGTTTTACTTTTGCTGCCGGGAAAACAGTAAGGAAAAGACCCTGTAAATTGCAGATGTGAATAATTGCCTCATGTAGTGAGCATATGGATTCTATTACAACATTTGGCAAAAACCCTAGAAGAAAGAATTTATATTAAGCATTGTTCGTCCTGAGAGAGAGAGCGGCTGCAAGAAGCTTTTCCGAATCTTCACTCCCCCCCCCCCCCCCCTTTAATCAGAATTCATATGTAAGGACACCACATGAAACACATCTGGACTTTACAGCACCAAGGCAGCCTTGTCTGAGGGACTTTAGAAATGGAGCTTTATTGCTTGCAAATGCTCTCCGTGTTTCTGGCCATAACTCTGAGGAACGTTCAGTGCGAAGTTCAAGATGAAAACATTATTCGATACATAGAGAAACGGATTTTGGGTCTGGAGGTATGTAATGCGTTATTGAATCTGACAACACGTCTTCCTTTATTTTTCAAGTTGGAGCTGGATTTAAAAGGATTTCCAATGTTCTGCAAGGAAGTGGAAAGACCATCCACTCGTCACCCACAAAGGACTGACAAGGGGTTCCTGGCTTTTGGTCTCTTGCCAGTCAGCATTTTTTCCATAGAACATTCCATGGCAACTGATGATGTTCTCTCAGCAGATCAACTTTTATTATTGTGTAGTGATGTGATCATTTCTTTGCCCTTTTACCAAGTCTATACTCTTGTTATGCAGTGCCCTTTTCCAATATGGTTGCTATGCTCTCTCTCACCAAGGATGAGGTCATCAAGAAAAGCAGAGGATGGCAAGGGCTTTTGTGGGTAAGTGGGTGGAGAGAGGAGACATGTGGAGAGAGATAGAACCAGGGGAGGGCTGGGCCGAGGGGCAGGGTGGCAATTGCCTCCCAGGTCGCCCTGACTTATGGCCGGCAGATGCCTGCTACCATTTTTTTTAATTCTGGTCTAGGAAGTTGGGCTGGGGGCATGGCCTTTGGCGGCGGACCACTAGCTGTTGCATCCCAGGAGTTGTAGTCCACGCTCAAGCTCCCGGTGGGTGGAAAACAGAGCAGCGCAGAGGAAACTACAACTCCCAGAGACCGGATTCTTGGAAGCAGGGTGTGCCAGGGAGTCGAGACGCAGGGCTGGGTGCTGGCTGCAACTTGACCCCAGGACCAGGAGCATTACCCCCCCCAGGAGGCCATGGCATGCAAGAACCTGCTAAGATCACTGTGGTGAGAGACCCTGACACCCATAGCTGACCCCACATACACCCCATGTAACCTGCCCTAGTGATCAGGCTGCATTGATGGGCACTGGAGTTGGCTGCACTGGCGAGGCTGCATTGAAAAACCAGATGGGCCATGGAAGGCGAGCTGATTCGGCAGTTCAATGGCCAATTGACTGAACCTGCCCCCCAGGCCTAAAGCTGCCAGCCCTCCCCTGGATAGAACAATGAATTCCTGGCTACACAGAGTGAGTGAGTGAGTGAGTGAGTGAGTGAATTACTTGTATAGCGCTACAAATGCGAACTAAATCGCCTCAATGCGCTTTGTATCCATTGTCGTCCTGATCCTTCAGAGCAGGTGGGTCTATATTTTTTTCTGAAGGCCCAATGATTTTCTTCCATACGGATGTTAGTTGGTAGAGCGTTCCATAGCCGCGGTCCTTGGACTGCGAATCTTCGTTCTCCTTTAGACTTGTAGTGAGACTTGGGGATTTGGAGGAGGTTTTGGTTGGTTGATCGAAGAACGCGATTGGGGTAGTAGTATTTTATTTTCTCGTATAAATATTGAGGAGCGTTTCCTTGTGTGCATTTGTGAGTGAGGCAGAGGGTCTTGAAAGTAACCTGATCCTTAACGGCTAGCCAGTGGAGGGTCCTGAGTAAGGATGAGCTCTGGCGTGTTCGCATCGAACACGTGCAGAGCCCGCCAGGAAGTCTGCACGGCGCTGTGCTAATCACAGCCAGGGAGACATTTCACGATCCCTGCAGCCGAGCATCGGGACAATGTCTCCCTGGCTGTGATTAGCACAGCGCCGCGCTCACTTCCTGGCGGGCTCTGCACGTGTTCTATGCGAACACGCCAGAGCTCATCCTTAGTCCTGAGGGACGGAGTGATTGATTTCCATGTTTTTTATCCCCCGTTACCAGTCTGGCTGCCGTGTTCTGGACGACTTGTAGACGAGAAATCTGGTATTTGGGTAGTCCGATGTAGAGGGAGTTTGCATAGTTCGCGAATTGATAATTGTTCCGACTACTACTGCTGTATCCTCTTCTGGGCTGAAAGGGATGAGTCTTCGTAGCAGGCGGAGAAGATGGTGAGATCCGCTGGATGCTTCTTTAGTGGCGACAGCTTTCCCTCTACCACCGACCATGACCGGTTCCCCGGCCGGCGGAACCATTTCTTCTGGTTGGACTACAAGCCTGCAGTCCCAACCCTATGCTGCTCTCCTGCTTCTGAATAGGCCCTCAGACAGCCTAGCAGCCAGATGTCCCTATGATAGGCCTAAGGCTTACGGCCTACCAGCCATCCAGGTGGCACAGAACCCCCCAAATAAATAGGCTCTCCCAGCAGGCAAAGGGACCCAAGAAAATCCATGCCCATTGGCTGAGACACCCCATTCATTCATAGTCTGTCTTTTTCATGCCCTTGTCTTATCCAATGTCACCAGATACCCGGCCACCTAGTGACAGAAGAGAGAAGTGCAGCAAATCCAAAATTAGGGGGAAATCGATTGATCTCCTAACAATTGGCCAAGGCAACTATCACCTGGCATCTAAATTTAATAGCAGCCCTGCCTGAACATCAGGGTGCTACATATGCTTTCCCTGATCTTAACCCTGACAAGCATGGGTCGACTTTAACAGGTGTCCCAGGAGATCACAGGTCCCTACCTTCCCTTTCTCCCCTTCCCTTTGCTCTTGTCTTTCTTTCCTGTCTTTGCTCTTGTTTCCTCTCTTTAGTTGTTTATTGCTGTCCAGGACTACCCAAAGGCGGGTCAATGACACATATGTCCTGGATACTTTGGCAAAATGTGGGGTTTCCCCCAAAATACATATATGTAATCTTTAAGTTTAATGTGATTATTTGAAAAGCAGGCTCTCATTCCTTCTTTTACTGTGAATGTGAAATTATGTTTTCATATCGCCAGTCATAGCCCCTGTGTGGGCGGACTAGGTGCTGGTGGTTTTCTCATTGGGGGGGGGGGGGCGGCAGAGACAGTCGGGACATCAAAGCCCCGCACTTACCCCATCTAGGAAGCGGGTGGGCAGCGCGGCCGGCAGCTTTCTTCCTCCTCCTGTGGTGTAGATTACGGCGGCTTCCGCCATGTATTCCCCTCCTCCTCCTAGGCGTCCAATAGGATCACCTGACCTTTCATCCAATCAGGAAATGGGTATCAGACACGTGTTTCCTGATTGGTGCAGAGGCGATTCAGTGTTAGAAAAGCAAATATTCATTTGCTTTTCTAACACACCTGGGTGGGCTCCGAGCGCAATGCTCTGCAGCACGTGTCCATCCTATTTTGAAGCCTATTAGAGTCTGTGGCCCAGATTCTTAAACGAGATACGACGGCGTATCTCCAGATATGTTGTCGTATCTCTAAGTTGCGCGGTCGTATCTATGCGCCTGATTCTTAGAATCAGTTACGCATTGATTTCCCGTAGACCCGACTGGTGTAACTGTGTTACACCGTCGTATCGTAAATGCATATTTACACTGGCCGCTAGGTGGCGCTTCTGTCGAATTCCACGTCGAGTATGCAAATTGGCTATATACGCAAATTCCCGAACGTACGCCCGGCCGACGCAGTAAAGTTACGCTGTTTACGTTAGGCTTTTCCCGGCGTATAGTTGCCCCTGCTATATGGTGGCATAAGTGCGGCGTAACAATGTTAAGTATGGCCGTCGTTCCCGCGTCGAAATTTGAAAAAGTTACATCGTTTGCGTAAGTCGTCCGTGAATGGGGCTGGATGTCATTTACGTTCACGTCGAAACCAATGACGTCCTTGCGGCGTACTTTGGAGCAATGCACACTGGGTAATTCCAAAAACGTAAATCACGTCGGGTCACAGTAGATTTACATAAAACACGCCCCCCTGATCCAAACTTTAATTAGGCGGGCTTACGCCGGCCGATTTACGCTACGCCGCGGCAAATTACGGAGCAAGTGCTTTGAGAATACAGCACTTGCCCGTCTAAGTTGCGGAGGCGTAACGTAAATCAGATACGTTACGCCCGCACAAACTTGCACGGATGTACGAGAATCTGGGCCTGTGGCTCTAATCAGGTGCTTTAAAAAACACCCCTGCTGCTGCGCCATTAATGGACGGCCTGCCACTGGTACATTTGATATATTTGCAATACAAATTATTGAACCAGAAAAGAAGCTGATAGAGATCGATGGCACTAAAATGCAAAAAAATTATAAAAAAATTCAAATACTGTATGAAAAAAATGGCAATTGTTTATTATACACAGGGCTTCAGTTAACAAAATGTTATTGAGTTACGATAGGGTTTACATCTACTTTATCTAGGCACAGATGTCTAAAAGGAACCACGGAGTTAAAATGCCTGGAAACAAAAGATTTCTTATTGCCTTCCTAACTTGAAGGCTCCATTTACAATGAAGCTGCTTTGTTTTTAATGTGTTGGGTTTCAATTGCATTTCCAGTTCACAGAAGGAAGTTCTGAATGTATCTGTAAGCTCAGGAGATTCATTAGTCCTGCTTTTAGCACACACACTATTCTACTTTACGGCTCGTCCTTTGAGCATAATACTTCTGCTTTAGTAGAGCTGTATCAAAACAAACACATATATGTATGTATTAATGGGGCACTTGTGTATAAAGATAACACCGCTTTTCAACCGGTAACTAAAGAATGAGGCATTTATATAAAAATCACTTCACAGATATGATATGCTGATCAGCGTTTGTGTATGAAGTGGTGATATAATAGAAATGCATTCCAGTTTACAACCCTTTCTGAGTATATGAGCACTTGCTGTTTTTATTGCCAATGTATAAGTAAGCTGATGTAAGGAATGCCTGTGCTATAACAATACCAACTGATTCAAATTCAAGATTTTCGGAACGATTCGAATTT
Source organism: Rana temporaria (assembly GCF_905171775.1). Lineage (NCBI taxonomy): Eukaryota > Metazoa > Chordata > Amphibia > Anura > Ranidae > Rana > Rana temporaria. Next base: position 27,997,234 of record NC_053499.1, on the reverse strand, counting down.
GGATCAGTTGAAAAATGATCAACTGATCCAAATTCTGTGTAAAGAATAGCTGGTTGTTAGGGAGTGGGCCGGGAAGTCATCCGCCGCGTCCTTAACTACCGATGACTCATCAGCTGTCAGCGGGCTTCCCCACTAATAGCTGTTAAGTAGAGTTGAGCGGACACCTGGATGTTCGGGTTCGGGTCCGAACCCGAACTTTAAAAAAAAAGTTCGGGTTCGGGACCCTGAACCCGAACTCCGAACCCCATTGTAGTCAATGGGACACGGACTTTGAGAAAAAAAAATGCGCGGAGGTCCCCGCAAATTCAATAACCAGACCCTTTAGGTCTGGTATGGATATTAAGGGGAACCCCGCCGTCAATTTAAAAAAAAAATTACGTGCGGTTCCCCCTAAATATCCATAACCAGACCCGTTATCCGAGCACGTTGACCTGGCCGGCCGCAGAAAAGAGGGGGGGACAGAGTGCGCCCCCCCCCTCTCCTGAACCGCACCAGGCCACATGCCCTCAACATGGGAAGGTACGCCGGCATATCAGTAGATACGCCGGCGTACTCGCTCTGTGGATCTGCCCCATAGAGTCTACAAACTATTATATAAAATCTGAAAATCTATTGATTCTGACCAGGGAAGGCAGAGAGAATGGGGTGCTGGATCTGTAGGAGAAGTCCTGTCCTCCTCTCTACTGCCAACTGCTGAGACGGGAGAAGGGGGGAAGAGAGAAGTCTCTCTGTGGCTGCATGGAGAAGCACAGGATCTGACAGAGGAGTTATGTCATCCTCTTTTCTGCTGAATGCGGAGACCAAAGGAGGCAGGGATGGATGAGGAAGTGTTGGATCTGTAGGAGGAGTTTTGTCCTCCTCTCTGCTGCCAACTGCTGAAATGGAGGAGGGGGGCAGGGACAAGCCTTCTCGCTGCTGCACGAAGAAGCACAGGATCTGACAGAGGAGTTCTGTCCTCCTCTTTGCTGCTAACTGCTGAGACAAGGTGCGGGCAGAGAGGATGGGGGTGCTGCAGCTGCAGGAGAGGTGCAAGGGCCATATGATGAGGCCTGGAGGGCCCCTGTGCCTTGTGTTTGACACATATGCTCTAGCAGGCCTAGAAAAAGCATGCCCCTTCCCCCCAGTCAACATGAGGAGGGAATGGGTATACAAATCATGCATAAAAGAGATCATTCCTGGACTGCAAATTAACTTGAAAAAGATGAACCTTAATTGCATTTTTTTCAACTTGCGTAACTACTTAACAATTTTTTATTAAGTAAGTGTCGGATGTATGATGATATTTTTGTATTGCAAATTAAATGAATAAAAATTGAAAAAATACTTAAAGTTAAAAAGAAAAACAATAGCATGACCGTTTACTGTCTTTCAGGACAGACTGCTCAAGTGTGAACACAATGTCCAGCTATTCCTCCATGAAATTCAAGAACTGTCACACAAGTTGGTGTCAAGTATGGCGAAGTTCAGTAAACATAAAGTGGAGGTGAAGGGTGACATGGAAAATCTGTGGGAAAGACTGGAAAGAGCCGAGTGGGATATCGACTACCTGGAGAGTGCAAGCGCCTCAAAAGCCCAAGTGGAAGTTGATGACCAACTGATGGAGAAGCAACTTCTGGAACAGGCAGAAAAGAAGAAACTACAGCTCAAACTCAGCACAAGTGAGTACAGGTTATTGGTCATTCTGCTACAGTGCCTTGAAAAAGTATTCATACCCCTGGAAATTCTCCACATTTTGTCATGTTACAACCAAAAACATAAATGTATTTTATGTGATAGACCAACACAAAGTGGCACGTAATTGTGACGTGTAGGGAAAATTATAAATGGTTTTCAATTTGTTTTACAATAAATATTTGAAAAGTGTGGAGTGCATTTGTATTCAGCCCCCATGAGCCAATACTTTGTAGAACCCCCTTTCACTGCAATTACAGCTGCAAGTGTTTTTGGGGATGTCTCTACCAGCTTTGCACATCTAGAAAGTGACATTTTTGCCCATTCTTCTTTGCAAAATATCTCAAGCTCTATCAGATTGGATGGAGAGCGTCTGTGAGCAGTAATTTTCAAGTCGTGCCACAGATTCTCCATTGGATTTAGGTCTGGACTTTGACTGGGCCATTCTAACACACGAATTTGCTTTGATTTCATCCATTCCATTGTAGCTCTGGCTGTATGTTTATTGTCATTGTCCTGTTGGAAGGTGAACCTCTGCCCCAGTCTCAAGTCTTTTGCGAAGTCTAACAGGTTTTCTTCTAAGATTGCCCCGTATTTGGCTCCATCCATCTTCCAATCAATTTTGACCAGCTTCCCTGCCCCTTCTGAAGAAAAGCACCCCCACAACATAATGCTGCCACCACCATGTTTCACGGTGGGGATGGTGTGTTCAGGGTGATGTGCACACATAGGCCCGGATTCAGAAAGCACTTACGCCGACGTATCTCGAGATACGCCGCGTAAGTGCAAATATGCGCCGTCGTATCTGTGAGCCGTGCCCACAAAACTAGATGAAAATAGGCTTCCTACGACCGACGTAACTTGCCTACGCCGTCGTATCGTGGGCGCATATTTATGCTGGGCGCATTTGCCGCTCCCATTGATTTTCTATGCACATATGCAAATGAGGGAGATACGCCGATTCACGAACGTACTTGCGCCCGGCGCATAATATACGCGGTTTGCGTAAGTCGTACGTCTGACGTAAAGTTATTCCCCATATATGAGGCGCAACTCATGCTAAGGTATGGACCAGGGAACAGCCGTCGTATTTTATGTCGTTTACGTAGTACGTGAATAGGGCTGGGCGTAGGTTACGTTCACGTCGTTGGCAGTGATCCGTCGTATCTTAGGGAGTAATTCCGACGTGATTCTGAGCATGCGCACTGGGATACGTCCACGGGACGGCGCATGCGCCGTTCATTTTAAGTACTTGTATGGCACTCGGCCCATCATTTGCATGGGGTCACGCCTCATTAGCATGGCTCACGCCCACTTCCACCTATGACGGCTTACGCCGAGGGAACCCAGCGCAGTTTGGGAAGCAAGGGCTTTGTGAATTCGGTGCTTGCCTCTCTGCGCTATGTCGGCGTAGCGTATATTAGATACGCTACGCCGGCATAGATATGCGCCAATGTATGTGAATACGGGCCATAGCGTTTTGTTTTTAGGCCACAAAGTTAAATTATGGTCTCATCCAACCAGAACTGAACACCTTCTTCCACATGTTTGCTGTGTCCTCCACAAACTTCTCACAAACTGCAAACGGAACCTCTTATGGCTTTCTTTCAACAATGGCTTTCTTCTTGCCACTCCTCCATGAAGGCCAGATTTGTGGAGTGCACGACTAATAGTTGTCCTGTGGACAGATTCTCCCTCCTGAGCTGTGGATCTATGCAGCTCCTCCAGAGTTACCATGGGCCTCGTTGCTGCTTCTCTGATTAATGCTCTCCTTGCCCAGCCAGTCAGTTTAGGTGGACGGCCATGTCTTGGTAGGTTTGCAGTTGTGCCATACTCTTCATTTTCGGACAATGGGTTGAACAGGGCTCTGTGAGATGTTCAAAGCTTGGGATATTTTTTTTATACCCTAACCCTGCTTTAAACTTCTACACAACTTTATCACTGACCTGTCTGGTGTGTTCCTCGGCCTTCATGATGCTGTTTGGTCACTAAGGTTCTCTAACAAACCTCTGATTGCTTCACAGAACAGCTGTATTTATACTGAGATTAAATTACACATATGTGGACTCTATTTACTAATAAGGTGACTTCTGAAGGCAATTGGTTCCACTAGATTTTAGTTAGGGGTATCAGAGTAAAGGGGGGCTGAATACAAATGCACGCCACACTTTTCAGATATTTATTTGTAAAAAATGTTGAAAACTATTTATTATTTTCCTTCCACGTCACAATTATGTGCCACTTTGTGTTGGTCTATCACATTAAATCCCAATAAAATACATTTACGTTTTTGGTTGTTACATGACATTTTTTCAAACGGCGACGCGCGTAGCGCAATTCCGTATTCCCGGACGGCTTACGCAAACAACGTTATTTTTTAAATTTCGACGCGGGAACGACGGCCATACTTTAGACAGCAATACGTTTGCTGACTAAAGTTAGGGCACCAAAAATGATGACTAACTTTGCGACGGGAAACTAGACTAGCAGCGACGTAGCAAACGCGAAAATCCGTCGTGGATCCGCCGTAACTCCTAATTTGCATACCCGACGCTGGTTTACGACGCAAAATCCCCCCAGCGGCGGCGGTACTGCATCCTAAGATCCGACAGTGTAAAACAATTACACCTGTCGGATCTTATGGATATCTATGCGTAACTGATTCTATGAATCAGTCGCATAGATAGAAACAGAGATACGACGGCGTATCAGCAGATACGCCGTCGTATCTCTTTGGTGAATCTGGCCCTTAATCTTTAAAGTGTTACTAAACCCACAACAGTAAAACCAGTCTGTATATGCAGTAAAGCATGCTGCATTGTGTAAAAAGGCTGTTTGAGCCTGTCTTTTCTGATCCGTCCCTTCTTTTCCTGTCCCAAATCCATCTGCTGATCGAACAGAGCTTTGGGGCACTCTGCACATGCTCAGTTTGGTGTGTATTGCCAGAGAGTTTTTGTTTTTTTGAGAGGGTGCATATGATCAATCAGCACTGTCCAAACAGAAAGTCAGTGGTCATGCAGCCTTATAGGACAGTCAGATAATAATAAAAACTCCTCCTACAAGCTTTAACCAGAGACTGATAAAAGTTACAAGACTGCTATATACTGCTGATGAGAAAAAGGTACCGTATTTATCTTCATATAACACGCCCCGACGTATAGCGTGCACCCCCAACCTAGAAGGAAAATTCCTGGGAAAAAAAAATACTTACAGTTTGGATGCCCCTCGTCGGTGTCTTGCCCAGGCGTCCATCAGCGGCCTTGTCCGGTCCTGCGTCCTTCTGCGGCCATCGTGGTGTCCTCCCCGCTGTGTTTTTCAGCCGATCCCCGTTTCCCACGCTGTGTTTGAACCACTCCGCCGACATATACCGAGCGCAGTACACTCGGGTATAGTCGGGCAGGCTCGGCTCCTCTCGCGTAAAGGACGTACAGGACGCACAGGACGTGACCGCGAGCGGAGCCAAGCCTGCCCGAGTATACCCGAGTGTACTGCGCTCGGTATATGTCGGCGGAGTGGTTCAAACACAGTGCGGGAAGCGAGTATCGGCGTATACCGCGCACCCACGATTTTGCCCTAATTCTAATGGCAAAAAAGTGCGGGGTATACGGCGATAAATACGGTATTTACCCTTTTATATTTACTAAAATAATTGCATTTCCATGTTCGGTGTACTGTGGGAGATCAGATATAGTGAATGCAGGGTCCTGGGTTTAGTAACACTTTGAATTCCAACACTCATGGATTACTTCATGTGTGTAATTAGGTTTGATGGGAAGTGTTAAGAGGGTACATTAGTGTAGGAGATTTGTTGGCACCATACAAATGAACATATTCGCCAGCACACCATGGATCGTAGATTACATCCAAAAATGTATTGCAAAACAAACATCACAATAGTGCAACGTTTCGAGGTCACACAGGACCTCTTCGTCCAGCTAGTGTTATCATTCGCTTGACGAAGAGGTCCTGTGTGACCTCGAAACGTGGAGAATATGTTCGTTTGCTGGTTCCAGTGCCCAGCTGGTGATCTTTTCAGCACCCACCTCTACGAGCCGTTTTTCCAGGAACGTGTGCGATTGGAATATTGACTAGATTGTTGGCACCATAAATGCAGCTACCGTATTTATGGCGGTATACCGCGCACCCCTAAAGTGACCCCCAATCCTGTTGAAAAAAAGTTATTTTTGTACTTACAGTTTTGGTGTCTTGCGCGGCGTCCATCGGCGGCCTCGTCGGGTCCGGCGTCCTTCTGCGGCTTCGGGTGTCCTCTTCGGCGGGTCCGGCATCCTTCTGCGGCTTCGGGTGTCCTTCTGCGGCGGGTCCGGTGTCCTCTTCGGCGGGTCCGGTGTCCTCTTCGGCGGGTCCGGCGTCCTTCTGCGGCGTAATCGCGTAATCCCCGCTCGTTTCCCGCGCCGAGTTTTGAATACTGCGTCAGCATATACCGAGCGCAGTACACTCGGGCAGGCTCGGTAACTGTCGCGCTCACGTCCTGTACGTCCAGGACGTGACCGCAGAGAAAGCCGAGACTGGCCGACTATACCCAAGTGTACTGCGCTCGGTATATGTCGGCGCAGTATTCAAAACTCGGCGCAGGAAAGCGGGTATCGGCGTATATCGCGCACCCACGATTTTGCCCTGATTTTCAGGGCAACAAAGTGCGCGATATACGCCGATAAATATGGTACTTTAACCTATTGCTTTTCTTGTTTTTAGGTTGTTCAATAATGCTGGCACAAATCAAGTCTTTAAAAACGGTAAAGAAATCTGGGGGCGCTGTTGGCGCTTGGATGAAGAACACAGGTGACAGTTCAGAAAACATCTATTACTTTTCTTACTACAGCAAGGATATGCTCCTAGAATTTGCCAACATTGATGAATTCACCAGCTTGGATTTTCTGCAAAGAGCAGAATCTATATCGCTGCCGTTCCCCTGGCAAGGAACTGGCCTCCAAGTCTACAAGAATGAGGTGTTTTTTCACAAGAATGGCACAACAAATGAAATTGTTAGATACAACATTCAGAAGAATACGACACAGTCTATGCGTCTGGAGGGCGCCGGGCTTAGTCCACCCTACCAGCTTTCACCATATACAAAAATTGATCTCGCCGTAGATGAGCAAGGTCTTTGGGCCATTCACGCTGAACCTGAAGCTGATGCCATTCTTGTCCTTACAAAAATAGACCAGGCTGACATGGCAGTGACCCACGTGTGGAACACAACCTGCAGCAGCGACAATGCGGAGGCAGCCTTCGTCATATGTGGAACTCTATACGTCATGTACAATAGTCCCAGTGGCGGCAGATCCCATATTGACTGTATTTTTGACACCTCTGATGTCATTGATGGCCATGAAACTCCTACTCTGTACTTCCCAAAGCGATACAGCAATCACTCTTCAGTGCACTACAATCCGAGAGACCAAATGCTCTATGCTTGGGATGACGGCTACCAGATCATCTATACGTTTGAGAAAGCAAAGAAGTATGAAAATTTCTGATCTACAAGGGAACGTTGAAATGGGCCGAATTTATCAGCATACCTGCATATGGTGTGCGTTGCCCATGACAAACAAAAAGATTCCAGTTATCATTTCTCCAGTGTCGGTTGAATATATAAAGAAGACTCTGGCCTCTTGCTACCGTGTTTCCCCGAAAATAAGCCCAGGTCTAATATTCATTTGGGAAACAAAAGACACAGTAGGGCTTATTTTTGGGGTAGGTCTTACCATGTAATGTGCTGTCTTCTCTTTCCCTCTCCCTCCCTGCCTGTTAGGAATCCTGGGCCAAATCCTCAAAGGAGATACGCAGGCGGAACTGCTGTTCAGCCTGCGTATCCCTGTGCCTATCTTTGGATCTGATCCTCAAAAGGATTTTTCCAAAGTTAGGCAGAAGATCTGACATCTGTAAGACACTTACACTGTCAGATCTTAAGATGCAGTACCGCATCCGCCGCTGGGGGCATTTCGAGTCGAAATGCCGCTTTGCGTATGCAAATGAGTACTTAGGCAGATCCACAAAGCTTTTTAGCTTTGTGTTTTCTGCGTAAGTTAAGTTTTGCATACGTAAAATTAGTTCTTCTTTTACAAAGTGTAAACTAGTAACACCTTGTAAAAACTGACCTTTTTTTCGATCGCCGCGATTTTTTTTAAATTTTGAATTTTTTTCCCGGCGCGTAACTTTTTTTTTACCCGACGCAACTTTATTGTCCCGTCGCAATCCACAAAGCCTGACGTAACGTAATTTCGCGCGCTGCCCGTCGGGAAAAATGTAGTCACACGCTTGCGCAGTACGTCAGGCGCGGGAGCGTTCCTAATTTAAATGGGAATCGCCCATTTGAATTAGGAACGCCTTGCGACGGACGGAGTTAAGTTGCACTGCCGCAATTTTCCAGGTAAGTGCTTTGAGGATCGGCACCTAACTTCGGAGAATTGCGGCAGTGTAACTTAACTCTTTCGGGGTAGGGCTTATTTTGCAGTCCTCCTGGAAAATTACGCTAGGTCTTATTTTAGGGGTAGGTTTTATTTTCAGGGAAACAGGGTATGAGCAACATACCTCTTCATTCTGGTTCTTTGATACATTTTGGTAAATTTATTAAAGAGCAGTAACTTTCTGTATTACCAGCAGTAACTTTCTGTATTACCAGCTAATCAGTTTCTCCATTTCATTGCTCTAGGGCAGGTTTCTAAAACGAAGGAAAATGTTGATTGGCTGCTTTGGACAACAGTTTTCATTCATATATATTTTCATAAATGAAGTCCAACTTGTTCATTTTTTTTTTCTCTTTCAGTCAAACCAAAGTCACTATAAACACATATTTGCCAAAAATTATAAATAGAGACTTGTAGAAATGTAATATTAAAGTGGGTGTAAACCCGAAATTGTTTTATTTAATTTTTTTGATGTCACAATGTAGAGTATAAGATTTCCTATCATCTCTGCCCAGTCTTGCCACACAGAGTTAATCCAGCTCTGAGCAGCTTATTGTTCAGTGAAATAAAACGGACTTACAGAGAAAAACCTCAGTCCGTTCCGCCCCCTTGCTGTGAGTGACAGGTTATTTACATATCTAGCCTGGAGACAGGCATTATTTTTTAATTCCCACCCCCACTCCTTTTCTGTGGTTACTTTTCTGAATTTTGACTGGATGTTAGGGATCATAGCAAAATTTATTGTAAGGAATACACAGGAAAAAATGCGTGTTGACAAGGGGAGTATAGAGGTGGGCGGAGAGTCCACTGACATCACGACTCCACCCACCAAGCTCCAGACAACAGATCCACCCACAGAATCTGCAGTTTTTCAGTTCTTATAACAGATATAGGGAACAGACGATCACTGACATTGCCACAGTGAAGAATGGGGAAGGTGTGTTTACACACACCTTTTCCCATTCTTCAGCTCCTGTGACCAATCACCAGCGGAGGCGATCTTGTCCATTCCCCCTGCTGTGCATGGAGACAAAACACTGCAGGGCGGAAGCGACGTCAAATCGTCACTTCTGCCCATACGTTTTAAAGGGACATTTTTTTGTCCAAGTCCAAGTATGAGATCTGAGGTCTTTTTGACCCCAGATCTTATATTAAAGAGGACCTGTCATGCTTTTTTCTATTACAAGGGATGTTTACATTCCTTGTAATAGGAATAAAAGTGACCCAATTTTTTATTTTATTTTTTAAAACAGTGTTAAAATCAAAAAAATAAAGTAAATGAAATAAGAAAAAAAAAATGTTTAAAGCGCCCCATCCCAACGAGCTCAAGCGCAGAAGCGAACGCATACGTGAGCAGCACCCGCATATGAAAATGGTGTTCAAACCACACATGTGAGGTATCGACACGATCAACAGTTCGAGAGCAATAATTATAGCCCTAGACCTCCTCTGTAACTCAAAACATGCAACCTGTAGAATTTTTTAAACGTCGCCTATGGAGATTTTTAAGGGTAAAAGTTTGACGCCACTCCTCAAGCGGACGCAATTTTGAAGCCTGACATGTTGGGTGTCAGTTTACTCGGCATAACATTATCTTTCACAATATAAAAAAAAATTGGGCTTACTTTACTGTTGTCTTATTTTTTTATTAAAAAAAGTGAATTTCTTCCCAAAAAAAGTGTGCTTGTAAGACCGCTGTGCAAATACGGTGTGACAAAAAGTATTGCAATGACCGCCAATTTTATTCTCTAGGGTGTCAGAAAAAAAAGTACGTTTGAGGGTTCTAAGTAATTTTTTAGCAAAAAAATTGTTTTTAACTTGTAAACACTGAGTCTGAAAAACAGGCTCGGTCCTTAAGTGGTTAAAGTGAAAAAAAAGGAGTTCTGCTTTAAACTGTAATTCTTTAGCACTTTTCGTCCTGGGACTCAAAGCAAGTTTTGCTTTCAATTTAAAATAAGAACAGCCTCTATGCACAGGTTCTGCTGGCTGGGATATTAAATGCACTTCAAGGATCAACCAGAAGATGGCCTAAGTGACCACCAAATCCCCATCAGCTGTTAGTATGATGGGACTAAGCTGCCTGTAGCTGGAAATACAGTTGTTGACTTTAATTACTTACACTGGCATATAAATCAACAATAAAAAGGATTTACAGGGAAAATTGTCTTGGAATAGTTCAGTATTGCTATAACAAGGAGGATTTAGTAATGTCATTTAACCACTTCCATACCGGGCCTATTCTGGCACTTCTCTCCTTCGTGTAAAAATCATCATTTTTTTTGCTAGAAAATTACTCAGAACCCCCAAACATTGGCGTTTTAATTTTATTTTTTTTTACTTAATTTTTGTATTTTTACATTTTTTTTTATCCCTTTTATTCCTATTACAAGGAATTTTTAAACATCCCTTGTAATAGGAATTGTTAGTGACAGGTCCTCTTTATGGAGAGATGCAGGGTCAATAAGACCTTACATCTCTCCTCCAGGCTGGAAAGCATGAGATCGGGAAAAAAATTCACCGATCTCATGCTTACTAGCCGCGACCGCGGCTTTGTTTACTTCCGGGAACCCGGGCGTGACGTCATAACATCGCGCCCGGGCCTCCGACAGTCATAGAGATGACTGGTGACCATCTGGCCACCAGAAATCTCTATTGTTGCGAGCCGGCGCTGGACGATTCTTTTTCAATATTACAGCAAAGGTACCGTATATACTCGAGTATAAGCCGACCCGAATATAAGCAGAGGCACCTAATTTTACCACAAAAAAATGGCAAAACGTATTGACTCGAGTATAAGCCTAGGGTGTCTATCTGCATGCCTCACTGTGTCCATGTCTCACTGTGCCCAAGCCTCACTGTGCCCATGCCTCAATGTGCCCATGCCTCACTGTGTCCGTGTCTCACTGTGTCCGTGCCTCACTGTGTCCGTGTCTCACTGTGTCCGTGCCTCACTGTGTCCGTGCCTCACTGTGTCCGTGCCTCACTGCGTCCGTGTCTCACTGCGTTCGTGCCTCACTGCGTCCGTGCCTCACTGTGTCCGTGTCTCACTGTGCCCGTGCCTCACTGTGCCCGTGTCTCACTGTGTCCGTGCCTCACTGTGTCCGTGCCTCACTGTGTCCGTGCCTCACTGTGCCCGTGCCTCACTGTGCCCGTGCCTCACTGTGCCCGTGCCTCACTGTGTCCGTGCCTCACTGTGCCCGTGCCTCACTGTGTCCGTGCCTCACTGTGCCCGTGCCTCACTGTGCCCGTGCCTCACTGTGCCCGTGTCTCACTGTGTCCGTGTCTCACTGTGCCCGTGCCTCACTGTGCCCGTGTCTCACTGTGTCCGTGTCTCACTGTGTCCGTGCCTCACTGTGCCCGTGCCTCACTGTGCCCGTGCCTCACTGTGCCCGTGTCTCACTGTGTCCGTGTCTCACTGTGCCCGTGCCTCACTGTGCCCGTGTCTCACTGTGTCCGTGTCTCACTGTGTCCATGTGTCTCACTGTGCCCGTGCCTCACTGTGCCCATGACTAGTCTGACGTTTAACATGGGAGTCTATGGAAGGGGTGCCCGGCTTTGAAAAATCGGTGCTCCCCAGCCATAGGTCCCCCAGACAACAATCTCTGCACACTTGTAGAGGAAGAGTGGGGCTATGACCGGCCGGTACCAGGTCCCTAAAGTCAATGGAGAAATGACCGTTTCATGTGTGCCAAGGTCCCCAAAGTCCGGGAGATCAGGCGCAAAAAAGGTGACCCGAATATAAGCCGAGGGGGGTATTTTCAGCACAAAAAAATGTGCTGAAAAACTCGGCTTATACTCGAGTATATACGGTAAGTAAAAAATACACAAAAAGTTAGTTGAGGGCACACAAATGCAATAAATTACCCAATTGTGTGGCAGAATATAAAAGATGAGGTTGCACTGAATAAATAAATACCCAGCATATTATTATACAGGATTTATATAGCGCCAACAGTTTACGCAACGCTTTACATCAGGGAAGACATTATAGTTACAATACAATTTAATACAGTAATGATTAGAGGGCCCTGCTCGTTAGAGCTTACAATCTAGAACATATCAACAAGTAAAGTCTCACACTGGGCAGATCTGGAAGAAATACACAAAGCACACCAAGAATCAGGTAAGAACACACGACTCTTGTATTTAGACAATATTTGCTGATACCGGAGTTCAGTGTTAAGTACACATAAGCGACTGGAATAATTGCATACAGACAGCCTCATGATCAGTCATCGTGTATAACCACTTTAAGACCTTTTTCTGACATTTGTTGTTTACAAGTAAAATTTTCATTCTTTGCTGGAAAATCACTTAGAACCCCCAAACATTATATATTTATATATTTTTGAAGCAGAGACCTTAGAGAATAAAATGGCGGTTGTTGCAATATTTTATGTCACACTGTATTTGCACAGCAGTCTTTCAAACACAATTTTTGGGGGGAAAAATACACTTTAACCACTTCAGCCCCGGAAGAATTTACCCCCTTCCTTACCAGAACACTTTTTGCGATTCGGCACTGACAATTGCGGGCGGACAATTAACTGACAATTGCGCGGTCATGCGACGTGGCTCCCAAACAAAATTGACGTCCTTTTTTCCCCACAAATAGAGCTTTCTTTTGGTGGTATTTGATCATCTCTGTGGTTTTTATTTGTTGCGCTATTAACAAAAATAGCGTTTTTTTTCTTTTTGCTATACTAAAACGGACATATCAGACACTTTTGACACATTTTTGGGACCATTCACATTTATACAGCGATTAGTGCTATAAAACCGCACTGATTACTGTGTAAATGTGACTGGCGGGGAAGAAGTTAACACTAGGGGGCTGTGAAGGGGTTAAATATATTCCCTAGGGAGTGATTCTAACTGTAGGGGGAGGGACTCACAGGGGGAGGTGACCGATCTGTGTTCCTCTGTACTGGGAACACACATCAGTCTCCTCACCTCTGACAGGACATGGATCTGTGGGGCAGATTCAGATAGAGATACGATGGTGTATCTCCTGATACGCCGTCATATCTCTGAGTTACGTCGGTCGGATCTATGCCCCTGATTCATAGAATCAGTTACGCATAGATCTCCCTAAGGTCCGACAGGTGTAAGTAACTTACACCGTCGGATCTTAGGCTGCAATCTCACGCTGGCCGCTAGGTGGCGCTTCCGTTTGTATACGCGAGGAATGTGCAAATGAAGAGTTACGCCGATTCAGAAACGAACGACCGCCTGACGCTTTTTTTTACGTCGTTTGCGTTCGGCTTTTTCCGGCGTATAGTTACCCCTGCTATATGCGACGTATCCTATGTTAAGTATGGCCGTCGTTCCCGGGTCGAATTTAGAATTTTTACGCCGTTTGCATAAGTCGTTCGCGAATACGGATGGACGTAACTTACGTTCACGTCGAAACCAATGACGTCCTAGCGACGTCATTTAGAGCAATGTAAGTTGGGAAATTTAGCGGACGCCGCATGCGCATTTCGTTCGGGGCGGGGACGCGGCTGATTTAAATGTTACACACCCCCTAGCCGCGGAATTTGAATTCCCCTGGGGGATTTACGATACGCCGCCGCAACTTTTGAGGCAAGTGCTTTCTGAATTAAGCACTTGCCTCAAAAACTTGCGCCGTCGTAACGTAAATCAGATCCGCTGACCTATCTGAATCTGGCCCTGTGTGTTTACACACACAGATCCACGGTCCTGCTGTGTTTGCGGGCATTCGCGGGTGCCCGGTGGACATCGCGGGTGCCCGGCGAACATCGCAGCCGCCGGGCACGCGCACCGGGTCCCGACCGATGCCGCGGGTGCGCGCACACCGCCTAGACGGCCGGGAAGCTCAGGACGTCATATGTCGTCCACCCAGGATAGGCGATCCCCTCTGTGGACGTCATATTACTATGGGCAGGTAGGGAAGTGGTTAATGGACTAAAAAAACAAAACAATAAAGTTAGCCCAATTTTTAGGGAAAATGTGAAAGATGATGTTATAACGAGTAAATAGATACCTAACATGTCATGCTTTAAAATTGTGCACACTCGTGGAATGGCAACAAATTACAGTACTTAAAAATCTCTGTATGCGTCACTTTAAAAAATGTACAAGTTAACTGTTTAGAGTTACAGAGGAAGTCTAGTACTAGAATTATTGCTCTTGCTGTAACGATCGCAGCGATGTCTCACATGTGTGGTTTGAGCGCCGTTTACATATGCAGGCGTGACGTATGAATGCGCGCAAGCGAGGAGGGGTGGGGAGTTTTAATTTAGTTTTTTTATTATTATTATCTATTTTACTTTTACACTGTCCCTTCAATAATCAATTGTATTACTATTAGAAGGAATGTAATCATCCCTTGCAATTCCTTGTAATAGAAATAAGCATGACAGGTCCTCTTTATTGAGATATCTGGGGTCAAAGAGACCTTTAGATCTCACACTTACACTCAAAAGCAAAAAAAATGTTTGCTTTAAAAAAAGAAAACATTCTCTCTGTCCGTCCATGAACAGGAAGTGACATCAGACGTCCATAAAGCCGTGTGGGGGCTATCTTGCCCTCACTCTACTTCCTGCCCAGCCATAGGAACCTATGCAAAAGGCAGAAAAGCATGAAAAAACGCATTGGTGTGAACCGAGCCTGAATGAGCCCTTAACCACCTCACGCCCGCGCCAAGACGGCTACAGCGTGGGCCTTAATTGCCGGGAGTCCATCAATAGACTTCCTCCCATGCATTATCTGCCTGCGGCACGCTCTGTGATCACCGAGTCTATGAGCCCCTTATCACGTGATCAGCTGTCAGACAATGACAGCTGATCAGGTGATGTAAACAGAAGATCGGTAATCATTTTTTGGTTCGTTTTTCTCACGCTATCAGCGCGAGGGAAAAAAAAACAGCTGATTACCGACTTCTGTCAGAGGGAAATCGGTCCCTCACACAGAGAGCAGCGGCTGCCTCATCTGTGCCCACCAGTGCCACCTACCAATGCCCACAGTGCCACCTATTAATGCCCATAGTGCTGCCAATCAATTCCCATCAGTGCCACCGATCAGTCTCACCTACCAGTGCCACCCATCAATGATCATCAGTGCCACCTATCAGTGCCCTTCAGTGCCATCTATCAGTGTCCTTCAGTGCCACCCATCGGTGCCACCTCTCTGTGCACATCAGTGCCACCTATCAGTGCAGCCTATCAATGCCCATTAGTGCAGCCTATTAGTGCCCATCAGTGCCACCCATCAATGATCATCAGTGCCACCTATCAGTGCCCTCCAGTGCCATCTATCAGTGCTGCCCATAAGTGCCACCAATCGGTGCCACCTCTCTGTGCACATCGGTGCCACCTATCAGTGCAGCCTATCAATGCCCATTAGTGCAGCCTATCAGTGCACATCAGTGCAGCCTCATCAGTGCACATCATTGAAGGAGAAATATTACCCGTTTTCAAAATTATATACCAAACTAGGGGCCAGATTCACGTAGGTGAGCGGCGGCGTAACGTATCGTAGATACGTTACACCGCCGCAAGTTTTCATCGCAAGTGCCTGATTCACAAAGCACTTGCGATGAAAACTACGCTGGCGGCCTCCGGCGCAAGGCGGGCCAATTCAAATGGGCGTTTGCCATTTAAATTAGGCGCGCTCCCGCGCCGGACCTACTGCGCATGCTCAGTTTCGCAATTCCCGCCGTGCTTTGCGCGCCGTGACGTAATTTTTTCGAACGGCGACACTCGTAGCGTACTTCCATATTCCCGGACGTGTTACGCAAACGACGTTAAATTTTACATTTCGACGCGGGAACGACGGCCGTACTTTAAACAGCAATACGATTGCTGAGTAAAGTTAGGGCAGGTCAAACGACGACTAACTTTGTGACGGGAAACTAGACTAGCAGCGACGTAGCGAACGCGAAAATCCGTCGGGAATCGCCGTAACTCTTAATTTGCATACCCGACGCTGGTTTACGACGCAAACTCCCCCCCAGCGGCGGCCGCGGTATTGCATCCTAAGATCCGACAGTGTAAAACAATTACACCTGTCGGATCTTAGGGATATCTATGCGTAACTGATTCTATGAATCAGCCGCATAGATAGAAACAGGGATACGACGGCGTATCAGGAGAAACGCCGTCGTATCTCTTTGGTGAATCTGGCCCTTTGAAACTTTTTTTTTTTTTTTTTCTAGCAAATAACTGAAAACCCAGCAGTGATTAACCACTTGCCGCCCGCCAATGACATATTGATGTCGGCAAAGTGGTTGTAGAATCCTGACTGGACGTCATATGACGTCCTCAGGATTCTGAGCCGCTGCGCGCCCCCGGGGGCGCGCATCGCGGCGATCGTTGTTGCGGGGTGTCAGTCTGACACCCCGCAACACCGATCTCGGTAAAGAGTCTCTCACGGAGACTCTTTACCACGTGATCAGCCGTGTCCAACCACGGCTGATCACGGTGTAAACAGGAAGAGCCGTCGATGGCTCTTCCTCACTCGCGTCTGACAGACGTGAGTAGAGGAGAGCCGATCTGCGGCTCTCCTGACAGGGGGGGTTCGCGCTGATTGTTTATCAGCGCAGCCCCCCCTCGGATCGCCACACGGACCACCAGGGATGCCCACCAGGGAAGGGCAAAACAAACAAAAACGGGGAAAAAAAAAGTCCAAATAAAAAAAAAAAGTCTAAAAAAAAAAAAAAAAAGATGCAAAAAAAAAAAGATGCCAATCAGTGCCCACAAATGGGCACTGACTGGCAACAAGTAAATCAGTGCCGCCCCACAGTGTCCATCAGTGCTGCCCCACAGTGTCCATCAGTGCCACCCCACAGTGCCCATCAGTGCCACCCCACAGTGCCCATCTGTGCCACCCCACAGTGCCCATCTGTGCCACCCCACAGTGCCCATCTGTGCCGCCTATGAGTGCCCAGTGCAGCCCATGAGTGCCCATCAGTGCCGCCTATGTGTGCCCATGAGTGCCGCCTATGTGTGCCCATCAGTGCCGCATACCAGCGCCGCCAATCAGTGCCACCTCATCTGTGCCCGTCAGTACTACCTCGTCGATGTCCATCAGTGCCATCTCATCTGTGCCCATCAGTGCCACCATATCAGTGCCCGTAATTGAAAGAGAAAACTTACTTATTTACAAAAAAATTACCGAAAAAAATAAAAACGTAATTTTTTTCAAAATTTTCGGTCTTTTTTTAGTTGCTGCGCAAAAAAAAAAATCGCAGAGGTGATCAAATACCACCAAAAGAAAGCTCTATTTGTGGGTAAAAAAGGACGCCAATTTTGTTTGGGTACAGTGTAGCATGACCGCGCAATTGCCATTCAAAGTGCGACAGTGCTGAAAGCTGAAAATTGGCTTGGGCGGGAAGGTGCGTAAGTGCCCGGTATGGAAGTGGTTAAATAGCACCAAAAGAAAGCTCTATTGGTGTGAAAAAAAAATGTACAGCGTTGCATGACTTTGTCATTCAAAGTGTGAGAGCGCTGAAATCTGAAATTTGCCCTGGGCAGGAAGGGGGTTTAAATGGCCAGTAAGCAAGTGGTTAATATGTGTTTGTGAAATAGCACCCCTCGGTGGCTGGAAGGCAGATGACAGGGTGTAGAAGTGCAGTTGAAGAATGTGAAGAGGAGGTAAAGGATAGGGAAGTGGAATGGCTTGGCTGGAGAGAAGATAAAAGGAGAGGGAGGAGAAGCTGGGCACTGGAGGGAGAGGAGGTGAAACGCATAGAAGGAGCAGGCGGGGGGGGGGGGACTAGTAATGACAGGAGAGGAGGGGGCACTGGGACTGGTCATTTCTCAGGCAGCTGCTGCTGTCACACTACTGAGATCAGAGGGAGGGAGGGGAGCAGCGGAGGGGCCCGGGTACCTGGCACCTGCCGGACTGCTGGAGGACGCCGTGACGTCACAGGTAGGTCTCCAGAGAATGGAAGGTTGTGTTACTTTATCCCATCTGTCTGTGTTCTCTGTATTGTTCTGCGATACTTTATAGCAGCTCAGAGAGAGAGTGACAAGCAGTGTCAGCCTGACTCCCATAGTGACAAGCCTACTGACCACATAATGCACACATTGTGCCCAGCGCAGAGACATAAACCCAGCTATTGTCCTCCAATTATTTCACAGCAAGTAATAGGAAGAAGTGCGTAGTGGTCAGCACTTCCCCCTCGCAGCACCGGGGTCCTCGTCTCAAATCCTGCCCAGGACACTCACTATCTGCATTAAATCGGTAATAAACCCGAAAGCAAACATTTATTATATTGCAGATTACCAAATTCTGCGGTGGCTGCATTCGTTTTCCTTTTTAACACTTTCTTACTTTATTTTCACCTGGTGATCTGGCCAGTAAGACTGTTGTTTTTCAAAAGAACACGTTCCCTGCAGATGTAGCAGTTAGAGGGTTGAGAAAAACCATTTGCAACTGACAGAGGGTGCTTAAAATGATCAGATTTTATATAAATCCTTTATCCGAAAAGAAAAAAACTGTTTGCTAACTGCTTATATAGTATTAGCTGAAGTTTGGCTTCAATTTGTTAGTGTGTCTAAATCTGCTAGTACATCCAGGGCTGGACTGGGACAAAAATTTGGCCCTGGACTTCATCCAGACTGGCCCACTTTAAAAAGGTCTCTCCCATGGCAGCCGGACAACTCCCGCACCCCCCCCCCCCCCCAGGCCACCCAAGCCCCCTCTCCCCCTTCACCAGCCACTCTACTTTATTAGAGTAGAACGGCTGGTACTCTTATAGGCAGTACCAGTGGGGAAGCTGGACAATATTTCACCCGGGGCAAAGAATCAGTTTGGTGCACCCCTTATGGGACAAGATTAGGCAGAAGTGAGAAACTCCCAGGCCATAGCTGTTTAGTCTGCTTTCTGTCCCCTTCCCCCCCATACTTCTCTGTCATCCCCCCTGCTCCCCTGGTCCTCCCCCTGATTCTCTGTTCCCTCCAGGTGAGCGCTGCGCGAAGGGAGAGACAGAGGTGTGGAGGGGGGCGGCGGTCCACTGTCACTGAAGCCGGCCCACTAAGCCATCGGCCCACCGGGAAACTCCCTGTAGTCCCAATGGCCAGTCCATCCCTGAGTACATCTCACTGGGAGTTAACCACAAGGGGGCTCTGATGGGGTTATGTGTGACCTGAAGTGTATTTACAACTGTAGGGGGGTGTGGCTGTGGGTGTGACGTCATCGATTGTGTCCCCCTATAAAAGGGATGACACGATCGATGCTGCCGCCACAGTGAAGAACGGGGAGCTGGGACTTCAGCGGCGATTGGGTCCGCGAGTCCCGCGGTCCCCGAGCTTCGAACCAGGTCGCGGGCGCGCGCCCACGACCCACGGCTGGGTACTAGTACAGGACTGTACAAGGGACTGCACTGTTTCAATGGCTTGGCTGCAATCCATTGGGGACATCACCATAGGCTGCTGTTGGGTGGACTGAGAACTCTGATATACTGGCAATGGATATGTACTCTTTTTTTTTTGTTCTGTTACATGAAAAAATGAATAATAAAAAAAAAATAATAATCTGAAAAGTCTTTGTCTACCAGTATTCTCTTTCCTGTAATTTTTATAAAGCCGTTCCATTCAGCTGTTCAGTATGACTCTGGGATTTCTCAGTGTAGGTGGAAAACTCAAAGGCATCCATTGAAATGTAATACTGGTTGGCTTTCCGCACTACTCAGTGCTTGCTTGGATAGAGATAAGAGGCATGACTGCAGTGACACATCATAGAAGGACCCTTTTACTTTGACAAGTCCCAGAAACAGGACTACAAGTGTTGTTTATCATCTTTTACATTGCTGTAATAATTACTAAATGATAATCAAATAGACTGAATTCTAATACAGCAATGTATCCTCAAAAGGCCCTATAGCCACTTAACCACTTAAGACCCGGACCAAAATGCAGGTAAAGGACCCGGCTAGTTTTTGCGATTCGGCACTGCGTCGCTTTAACTGACAATTGCGCGGTCGTGCGACGTGGCTCCCAAACAAAATTGGCGTCCTTTTTTTCCCACAAATAGAGCTTTCTTTTGGTGGTATTTGATCACCTCTGCGGTTTTTATTTTTTGCGCTATAAACAAAAATAGAGCGACAATTTCGAAAAAAAAATGCAATATTTTTTCCTTTTTGCTATAAAAATATCCCCCAAAAATATATATTAAAAAAAAAATCCTCAGTTTAGGCCGATACGTATTCTTCTACCTATTTTTGGTAAAAAAAAAAAAATCGCAATAAGCGCTTATCGATTGGTTTGCGCAAAATTTATAGTGCCAGATTCAGAAAGAATTGCGGCGGCGTAACGTATTCCCTTTACGTTACTCCGCCGCAAGTTTTCCTCGTAAGTGCTTGATTCACAAAGCACTTGAGTGTAAACTTGCGGCGGAGTAACGTAAAGCCGTCCGGCGCAAGCCCGCCTAATTCAAATGGGGCGGGGACCATTTAAATTAGGCGCGTTCCCGCGCCGAACGTACTGCGCATGCTCCGTTTTGAAATTTCCCGCCGTGTGCGAAATGACGTCGCCCCGTAATGTTTTGAATGGCGACATGCGTAACGTACTTTCGTATTCCCGGACGACTTACGCAAAAAAAAAAAAATTGAAATTCGACCCGGGAACGACGACCATACTTTAACATGGTCTGTCTATTGTTACACCACCTCAATAGCAGCCGTAACTTTGCGACGCGAAAAGCCGACTAGCGACGACGTAACGAACGCGCCTACCTTCGTGGATCGCCGTAAACAGCTAATTAGCATACCCAAAGCGGAAAACGACGCAATCTCCACCCAGCGGCTGCCGAAATATTGCATCCTAAGATCCGAAGGCGTACGAAGCCGCAAGCCTGTCGGATCTTAGCCAAATGCCGTCGTATCTTGTTTGTGAATTACAAATTAAGATACGACGCGGCAAATTTGAAAATACGCCAGAGTATCAGCAGATACTCCGGCGTACTTATTCTGTGAATCTGGCCCATAGTGTTTACAAAATAGAGGATAGTTTTATTGCATTTTTATTAATAATTTTTTTTTTTACTACTAATGGCGGTGATCAGTGATTATTTTCATGACTGCGACATTATGGCGGACACATCGGACAATTTTGACACATTTTTGGTACAATTGTCATTTTCACAGCAAAAAATGCTATAAAAATGCATTGTTTACTGTGAAAATTACAATTGCAGTTTGGGAGTTAACCACTAGGGGGCGCTGAAGGGGTTAAGTGTGACCTCATCTGTGTTTCTAACTGTAGGGGGGCGGGGCTGGATGTGTGACGTCATTGATTGTGTTTCCCTATATCAGGGAACACGCGATCAATGACAGCGCCACAGTGAAGAACGGGGAAGCTGTGTTTACACACATCTCTCCACGTTCTTCAGCTCCGGGGACCAATCGCGGGACTCCAGCGGCGATAGAGTCCGCGGGTCCCACTGTCATGGAGCTTTGGACCGGGTCGCGCGCCCGCGACCGCAACCCACGGCTGGGCACTTAAAGAGGACGTACAGGTATGTGCTTGTGCCCAGCCGCACCATTCTGCCGACGTATATGTGCAGGAGGCGGTCCTTAAGTGGTTAAGGACCGAGCCTCTTTTTCAGACGCTGTGTTTACAAGTTAAAAACACGTTTTTTTTGCTAGAAAATTACTCATAACCCCCAAACATTATTAAAAAAAAATGGAGAATAAAATGGTGGTCATTACAATATTTTATTTCACACCGTATTTGCGCAGAGGTCTTAGGCCCCGTACACACGAGAGGATCGATCCGCTGGAATTGATCCGCGGATCGGTTTCAGCAGATAGATCCCCTGGTGTGTACGATCCAGCGGATATTTTTCCGCGGATTTTTTTCCCAGGGGATGGATTTCCAGTGGATCAAAATGTCTTAACATGCTAAGAAATCGATCTGCTGGAATCCAGTCCAACGGATTGATCCGCTGGTCTGTACAGACTCGGATCAATCTGTCCGAATCCATCCCTCGCATGCGTCGTAATGATTCGACGCATGCGTGGAAGTCCTTATATCACAGCGTTGCGCACGTCGCCGCGTCATCATCGCGGCGACGGCACGACACGTCACCGCGGAGGGAATTCCGCGGGGATTTTGATCTCATGGTTAGTACAACCATGAGATCAAAATCCGCCAGAGGATTTATCCGCGGAAACGGACCTCCGGACCGTTTCCGCGGATCGATCCTCTCGTGTGTACTAGGCATTACAGGCACACAATTTTTTTGAATTAAAAAATAAGACAACATTAAAGTTAGCCCGATTTTTTTTATATTGTGAAAGATAATGTTATGCCGAGTAAATTGATACCCAACATGTCACGCTTCAAAATTACGCCCGCTCGTGGAATGGCGACAAACTTTCACCCTTAAAAAAATCTACATAGGCGACGTTTAAAAAATTCTACAGGTTGCCAGTTTTAAAGGTTACAGAGGAGGTCTAGGGCTAGAATTATTGCTCTCGCTCTACCGATCGCAGCGATACCTCACACGTGTGCGTACAAACGGTCGGACTTTCCGACAACAGCCTGCCATCACATAATTCCTGTCGGTTAAAAAAACATCTTCAAAGTTGTGGGCGTGTTCTGTACATTAAATGATGGAAATCCTCAAACAATCCATGTTAATTCCAGGTTGTGAGGCAACAAAACACGGAAAATGCCAAGGGGGGTGAATACTTTTGCAAGGCACTGTATAGCCTGACCTCCAGACAACAGCTAATGATGTGATTTCCAGGCATGGTGCAGGCGAGTCCCGCTGACTGACAAATGGAACTTTACCTAGCCTGAGAGCTGTTGCTTTTTATGTCAGTCTCTCCTGGTCCTACCAGCTATTGGGATTAGCGCTGGGTAGAATTATCACAAGCAACTATGTTAATTGAATGACAGAAATTGCATTTAATATTTTTTTCCATATACTCAAATGTCGCTTTAAGGCTGGCCGTCCACTATGTGCTATTCACCAACAATCCCACTACTTTGTTGTACGGTGGGCCCACCTCAAGCAGGGTTGTCTAAAGAGTAATAGCTAGATTCAGTAAGAGTTAGGTCGGCGTATCAGTAGATACGCCGACCTAACTCGGAATCTGCGCCGTCCTAAGTTTAAGTGTATTCTCAAACAGAGATACACTTAAACCTATCTAAGATACGACGGCTTGCGCCATCCTATCTTAGGGTGCAATATTTAGGCTGGCCGCTAGGTGGCGCTTCCATTGCGGTCGGCGTAGAATATGTAAATCACTAGATAGGCCTATTAACGAACGTACGTCCGGCCGACGCAGTACAGATACGCTGTTTACGTAACGCATTATCAGGCCTAAAGATATTCCATCAAATCGTTGAAATAGTAATGTTAAAGTATGGCCGCCGTTCCCGCGTCGAAATTCGAAAATTTTACGTCGTTTGCGAAAGTCGTCCGTAAATAGGGATTTACGTCATTTACGTCCACGTCGAAATCAATAGGACCGTGCGGCGTACTTAGCCGCAATGCACACTGGGAAATGTAGGCGGACGGCGCATGCGCCGTTCCAAAAAAACATCAATCACGTCAGGTCAAACCAAATTATCATAAAACACACCCCCTCAGCCTATTTTGAATTAGGCGCGCTTGCGCCCGCCGCATTTGCGCTACGCCGCCGTAAGTTAGGAGGCAAGTACTTTGTGAATACAGTACTTGCCTCTCTGACTTAAGGCGGCGTAGCGTAAATACGATACGCTACGCCGCCTTAAAGTTGCGCACCCCTACCTGAATCTAGCTATAAGAATACAGAAGCAAAGATCTGAGCTGCCAACTCCATAACTACTTTTAGTATATTTTATTGACTACATCATGTAAAACAGGATCAATACTAACGCGTTTCGGCTATTGTAGCCTTCCTCATAGCATACAGAGGTGTTTGCCTCAGTTCTTCTAGGCAGTACAATGTCAAGTAGGATTTTTAGCCATCACCGATTATTTGTTAAGGTCATTGGAAGTGGTCTCTAATTTTTGAAATAATACTACACTATGGCAGTCTATCTTTTTCTGCGGATCTGAGGTGCATTGGATTGGGAGATGTGGAGGCTCCTCTTAAAGGCACGGTTGACCACACCAGTCGAGATTCTATGTTTGGAGTCCAGAAGGCAGTCTGGTTAAGGCCGACATTGGAGAGTTTTAGAGCCCTTAAAGCGGGGTTCCAGGCATTATTATTATTTTTGTTTTTGCAAGCTAAAATTAATCACATTAAATAGTCCCTAAAACATATTAACCGGTTAACGACCGCCGCATGTATATGTACGTCCACAGAATGGCACGTACAGGCATATGGGCGTACATGTACGTCCCTGCCTTTTCCGGGGTCGGGGGTCCGATCGGGACCCCCCCTGGTACATGCGGCGGTTGGAGCGATCCGGGACGAGGGCGCGGCTATTCGTTTCTAGCCGCCCCCTCGCGATCGCTCTTCGGAGCTGAAGAACGGGGAGAGCCGTATGTAAACACGGCTTCCCCGTGCTTCACTGTGGCGGCTGCATCGATCGAGTGATCCCTTTTATAGGGAGACTCAATCGATGATGTCAGACCTACAGCCACACCCCCCTACAGTTGTAAACACACACTAGGTGAACCCTAACTCCTTCAGCGCCCCCTGTGGTTAACTCCCAAATTGCAACTGTCATTTTCACAAAAAACAATGCAATTGAGCCTAGGTTCACACTGCTGCGAATTAAAAATCGGGGTAAAATTCGCGATTTTACCGCGATTTCGTGGCCGCGATTTTGCCGCGATTTGCCGCGATTTCGGCCGCAATTTAATGTAAATCGCGGCCCGAAATCGCAAAAAGTAGTACAGGAACTACTTTTTGAAATCGCAGATGCGGCGTCGCACTGATTAGGACAGTGCCATTGCCGACAATTGCCGCCGATTTGAGATGCGATTTGACATGTCAAATCGCATCTCAAATCGTTCCAAATCGTACCCAGTGTGAACCAGGGCTTAAAGGCATTTTTTGCTGTGAAAATGACAATGGTCCCAAAAATGTGTCAAAATTGTCTGAAGTGTCCGCCATAATGTCGCAGTCAGGGAAAAAAATCGCTGATCGCCGCCATTAGTAGTAAAAAAAAATAATAATAATAAAACTATCCCCTATTTTGTAAACGCTATAAATTTTGCACAAACCAATCGATAAACGCTTATTGCGATTTTTTTTTACCAAAAATAGGTAGAAAAATACGTATCGGCCTAAACCGAGGAAAAAAAAATTGTATATATGTTTTTGGGGGATATTTATTATAGCAAAAAGTAAAAAATATTTAATTTTTTTCAAAATTTTCGCTCTATTTTTGTTTATAGCGCAAAAAATAAAAACCCTTGATGACGCTTCAGCCAATCAGGTTACCGGTAGCCAGAACCGGCCAACCTGATTGGCTGAGACGCCTGTCAGTCTTATCCAAGGAACGCACACCCCGTGCGTTCCGAGGATAAGCTTCCGGGGACCCGAGGGCTGTACTCGGAAAGCCTCTCAGAGCCGCTGGCTCTGATAGGCACTTCCGTACAGCCAACCAGCTGCCGTTATTCAGCTGGCTGGCGCTCAACATCCGGCCAGCTGAATAGTGGGAGGCAGCAGCAACAATAGCATAGAATCTATGTTATTAGACTCAGTGGTGGTGAGAGCCAGAGGGGGCGGCGCTCCAGCGCCCTCTATGGACGAACCGCCACTGATACCTAGTGATGGACCTGGGGGCATCTGCTAAATGTTTTCATATTTATCTATGTGTGTTGCCAAACCTCTCCTACATAAACAAACAAAGTTTATGGAACTAATACATACAATAGGATCCTTTAAATGCATCATGCTATATCCTGCGCCGGCGTCTGCATTGTCCTCATTCCTGAGCCAGTTATAGGTCATACGTGGCCCTAAGGTGTGGGATTACCGGAGACCCAATGCTGCCTCTCAGCTCCACAATGACGCCATGAATAAAACATTTCCCATTGGAAATAAACACAAGAGCTGGCTTTATTGCAATCATCTTTAAAAAGGATAGATAAAATCGTAACCCAGTGTAAAATATCGGCATTTACATAACTGGGGAAGTTGCAGCTTCAAACATCCTAACTTTGCAACGCTTTGCATTTCCATTTCTCATGTAAATTCTCGTGTCAGCTATAAAGTACAAACTGTTCAATGAAATGTTCTACATAAAATGGTCCAAATATAGCAAAAAGATGCAAAAACATGCATGGCATGGGGTAAGTCCGTAACAGGGAAAAGATCATTTGAGACTACTGGTTCTCTAGTAACTAGTCCTTTAGACCCCTTTCACACTGGGGAATTGAAAGAAGCCTCATCTGCAATCCCAGTGTGAAAGCCCGAGTGCTTTCAGAGCCCTTGCACACTGCCAGCGCCCGAAAAACGCTGGTAAAGCACTGCTAAGACCCCTTTCACACTGGGGCATTTTTCAGGCGCTTTGGCATTAAAAAAGCTCCCTCAATGGGAAGGGGGCTTTAGGAGAGGTGTATTCAATGCTCCTAAAGCGCTGCAAAGAAGCTGCTTGCAGGACTTTTTTTGACGCCCTGCCAGCGCAGCGCCTCAGTGTGAAAGCACTGGGTTTTCACATTGGGATTGCAGATGCAGCTTCTTTCAGGAGTTTTACGGTCGCTTTTTTTAACGCTAAGACCCCTTTCACACTGGTGCGTTTTTCAGGCACTTTAGTGTGAAAGCACTCAGGCTTTGAAGGGTTCATGCTGGGACCTGTGTCAGTTTCGTTCCGGGACACTGTATTGTCGCAGAGTGAAGGTGCAAGGGACAGACCTACAGAATGCGGGACACGTGGTCACCCTATTTAACAGAACTCTACTACTGCTAAGTGAATAAGTCTCGGCTTTCATTTGTACATTGCATGATCCTCCGTCTACTCCTCACTCTCTTAGTTATAATTAGGGACATATTAAGCTGATGTGGTTTATTTTCCTTTTGTATGATTTGCTGACAGAGGCTGAGTTTTGCCAAAACCACACCGCATTTCCTTTCAATGAATCCTTCACCCAATGTATTTAGGAGGAGTAATAAGCTGCATCAGGTGTCTCCAAATGTCTGTTATAGCTGACAGAAGAAAATAAGGCCCCTTTCACACTGGGGCGGGAGCCGCGGTGGCGGTATAGCGCCGCTAAGAATAGCGGCGCTATACCGTCGGATTTGCAGCGGGATTCGCCCGCCAGCGGTGCGGTATTAACCCCCGCTAGCGGCCGATAAAGGGTTAATACCGCCGATAAAGTGTTAATACCGCCCACAATGCGCCTCTGCAGAGGAGAGGAGAGCGCCCCTAGTGGCCTGCGCGAGAGCCGACGTATAGCTACGTGCTCTCGCGCAGGGGAGCCGACCTGCTGCCGTAAAACAACAGGGGCTGGTCGGCAACCAGTTAAGGGGCAGACACCGTTCTGGCGGGGTCTTCCGATCCTGACCTGATGGCCCTCCTGGCCTCAGGGATGTATTAGCAACCTTTTGGTCTCGGGGCCTGCTGCGTTACTGAGAGTAGGCCCAGAAGTTTGGGGCCTACTGGCCCGAGGCTGCGTTACTGAGAGTAGGCCCAGAAGTTTGGGGCCTACTGGCCCGAGGCTGCGTTACTGAGAGTAGGCCCAGAAGTTTGGGGCCTACTGGCCCGAGGCTGCGTTACTGAGAGTAGGCCCAGAAGTTTGGGGCCTACTGGCCCGAGGCTGCGTTACTGAGAGTAGGCCCAGAAGTTTGGGGCCTATTGGCCCGAGGCTGCGTTACTGAGAGTAGGCCCAGAAGTTTTGGGGCCTACTGGCCCGAGGCTGCGTTACTGAGAGTAGGCCCAGAAGTTTGGGGCCTACTGGCCCGAGGCTGCATTACTGAGAGTAGGCCCAGAAGTTTGGGGCCTACTGGCCCGAGGCTGCGTTACTGAGAGTAGGCCCAGAAGTTTTGGGGCCTACTATTCCAGGTATAGTCCTGTGCTGTCTTCTCTGCAGGAAGAAGTCGAATAATTGAGGATTCAATTAGAGAACGCATCCTGGCCAATTTACCTCACAGTGTGGCCGGTTTGGCTGAAAGATCCTGGCACCGTGAGCTGTGTAATTTCTTGGAACTTTGCAAGGTGTGTGTGGTTACATGATCCTGTGACAAAGGACCGTGTAACGACTCAACGGTATTTATCATGTCTGTGGCAGAGACTTTTGCACGAGCTTCGCACCGGCTGCTAGGCCAGTGAGAGAGGCCTATCCGGTGGTCTCTGAATCCAGTGTGGAACAGTTTGTCCTCTGGATCCAAGATCATACCCGTGATTCGCAAGGTACCTGAATCTTCCCTAACCCTCTGTCCCTCTAACGGAACTTGTTTAATAAAACGCTTAAAGAAAAAGAAACCAGTGCTGGTGGACATTTGTAACTCTTCAAGAAGGACCCCTAGGACAAACACGGTGAACAGTAAGGCCCCGTACACACGAGAGGATCTATCCGCTGGATCTGTGTACAACCCAGCGGATATTTTTCCGCTGATTTTTTTCGGGCCGACCGATTTCCAGGTGATAAAAATTTCCTGACATGCTAAGAAATCTATCCCCTGGAATCGGCTCCAGCGGATCGATCCGGTGGTCTGTACAGACTCACCAGATCGATCCGTCCGAACACATCCCTCGCATGCGTCGTAATGATTCGACGCATGTGTGGATATCCTTATATGACAGCGTCGCGCACGTCGCCGCGTCATCATCGCGGCGACGGCGCGACACGTCACCGCGGACGGAATTCCGCTGGGATTTTGATCTCCTGGTTAGTACAACCAGGAGATCAAAATCCGCCAGAGGATTTATCCGCGGATACGGTCCGGCGGACCGTATCCGCGGATCAATCCTCTCGTGTGTACCCGGCATAAGGTAACGGCAGGCCCAAATCTAAACCAGCAGCTCCTGGTAGTGCTACAGGTTGATGTCAGGTGCTACCATTAGGCAAACTAAGCAGCCGCCTAGGGTGCCCTGCTGCCTAGGGGGCGCCCGGCCACTGGTGTTCCTACTCTGTTATTATAACAGCAAGCAACTAAGTCTCAGCATCAGCTGGAAGCCGCCGATCCATTCGCACATAGTGTCAGAGGTGCAGCGGTAGCGGAGAACTGTGTCTTTGTCCCGAATGAATGGAAGCAAGCAAACATTCGTTGATGGGCGCTCGTGAGGCTGCATTGATGGGCGCTTGTGAGGCTGCATTGATGGGCACTTGTGAGGCTGCATTGATGGGCGCTTGTGAGGCTGCATTGATGGGCGCCTGTGAGGTTTAATTGATGGGCGCTTGTGAGGCTGCATTGATGGGCACTTGTGAGGCTGCATTGATGGGCGCCTGTGAGGTTTAATTGATGGGCGCTTGTGAGGCTGCATTGATGGGCGCTGGTGGGCTGCATTTGATGGGCGCTGGTGGGCTGCATTTGATGGGCGTTTTGTTAAAAAGGTGGGGTATACATGGGCAGGGCAAAGAGGATGGAGCTAAGGGTGGGGCGACAAAATTAGGTTTCGCCCAGGGTGTCAAAAATCCTTGCACCAGCCCTGGTTGATGTTGGGTGTCCCCTGCTGGTTTGGGCTTGTTAGCCACATATTATTGGTCCACGCCTTCTTATGGCCAACTGAATAGAAGACCCTAGTTGATACCTGACTCCTGGTCCTCCTTATTATACTGGTGCCCACTCGGGAGCTCCCATTGACCCATGAGGACTTACTAGGGTTGCCACCTTGTCTCCAAGCCAAACCCGAACACTTTAGCGGCACAGGGCCAGTTTTGTTTGTTTGTTTTTTCCGTAGTATACACTACAAGATAGTAAAGGACCTGAAACACTTGTGCGCAGTCACGGGGCCGTCCCCAAACTTCCTACAAAGTTGCAAGCATGAAATTGTCCGAAATGTCTTGCTATGCTGATGCCTTAAGAATTCACTCATACCTATTCCTATTGGTCCATCACCGGGCTGTCTTAAAGTGGTTGTAAACTCTTACATATACCCAGTAAAGTGACTGTCCTCAGGTGGTACACAGAGATAGGAAAAAAAACATTTTACATAAGTTGTAAGTTGTACCCGTTTATCTGCAGGGGCCATTTTCTTTACAGCTGTTCACAGTGCAGATTTAATACAGCTTGTCTGGGATTTCAGAAAGTAGGGGGCAGAGATCTAAAGTTATACTATGTAGAGCTCAGTGAGAGCTGATTGGAGTGAAGGGACACCCCACCAACAAAGTGATTTATGGTCGGTTCATCAGACCAGCTTTAGATACATAGGGCCAGATTCACAAAGAAGTTACGTCGGCGTATCTATTGATTTGCCGCGTAACTTCTAGGATGCGCCGGCGTATCTTTTTTCTGTATCCAGAAAGCAAGATACGCCGTATTTTTGCTTAGATACGACTGACGTAAGTCTCTTACGCCGTCGTATCTTAGTTGCATATTTACGCTGGCCACTAGGTGGCGCTTCCGTAGATTTACGCATAGAATATGCAAATTAGGTAGATATGCCGATTTTTACGAATGTAAATATGCGTCGTTTGCGTAAGGCGTCGGACCGGCGTAAAGTTACCCCTGCTATAGTGAGGCGTACTCAATGTTAAGTATGGACGTTGGGACAGCGTCAAATTTTCCGTCGTTTGCGTAAAACATTTGCGAATAGGGCTTTACGTTCACGTCGTCTAGGCATTGAGCGGGCGTAATTCAATTTGAAAATTCGACGTGATACTGAGCATGCGCGCGCATGCGCCGTTCGAAAAAAGCGCAATTTACATGGGGTCATGCTTAGTTTACATAAAACACGCCCCCCTGTTTCTCATTAGATTTAAGCGCACTTACGCTGGCACATTTATGCTACGCCACCGTAACTTTAGAGACGCAAGTGCTTTGTGAATACAGCACTTGCCTCTCTAAGTTGTGGCGGCTTAGCGTAACTACGATACGCTACGCCCACTTATATTTACGCCTATCTACGTGAATCTGGGCCATAAAATCCAACTTGTAGAAGTCAGAGATAGATTTGGAGGTTGACCAGTAGAGGTCCTCAGTCACTGCTCAGCCTCATTCCAACACTAAAGAATTCAGGTGGCCTTAAAAAAAACTTTCAACATGTTAGAAGTCAACTGCACCTAATATTGATGGTAAGTACTCTCTACTCTCTGGGCTGGATTCAGAAAGAAGATACGATGGCGTATCATAGAATCAGTTACGCATAGATATGCCTAAGATCCGACAGGTGTAAGTGACTTACACCGTCGGATCTTAGGCTGCAATTCCAGGCCGGCCGCTAGGTGGCACTTCCGTATCTTTTACGTGTCGAATATGCAAATGAGCATTTACGCCGATTTAGAAACAAACGACCGCCCGGCGCTTTTTTTTTTACGTCGTTTGCGTTCGGCTTTTTCCGGCGGAAAGTTACCCCTATAGCAGGGGTAAGTGCAGCGTATCCTATGTTAAGTATGGCCGTCGTTCCCGCACCGAGTTTTTAATTTTTTACGTCGTTTGCGTAAGTCGTTCGCGAATACGGCCGGACGTAATTTACGCTAACGTCGAAACCAATGACGTCCTAGCGACGTCATTTGGAGCAGTGCATGCTGGGAAAATTTGCGGACGGCGCATGCGCTGTTGGATCGGTGCGGGGACTACCGTATTTATCGGGGTATACCGTGCGCCGGTGTATAACGCGCACCCCAACCTTAGAAAGGTAGTTTAAGGAAAAAAAAAGAAAACTTACATTTTTGCCCTGCGTCCATTAGCGGCCTTGTCCGCGTCCGTCTGCGGCTTCCTTGCGCAGGGTCTGTCCAGCCTTGTGGGTGTCCGTCTGCGGCTTTGGAGGTGTCCGTCTGTGGCCTCCATCCAGGTGTCCGTCTCCAACCAGCGTGTCCATCTGCGAGTCCATCCACACCTTGCCCGGGGTTGCAGCGGTGTTTGTTTTTGGATTTGGCTCCGAGAGGAGCTGAATTTCCTGTGTGTTCGGCTTCTCTCGGCTCCTCTCGCGTGGCTGCGGGCGGAGCCGAGCGTAGCCTAGCCGAGTGCGCAGTACACTCGGCTCGGCAGGTGGAGCCGAGCGTGGCCGAGCCTAGCCGAGTGCTCGGCTCTAGACAGCGGGGATCGGCGTATATCGCGCACCCACGATTTTGCCCTGATTTTAAGGGGAAAAAAGTGTGTGGTATACGCCGATAAATACGGTATATAGATCAGACCACAATGAGGGACAAATGAGGGGGAAGAGGGACATTGCTCCAAATCAGGGACAGTCCCTCGAAATCAGGGACAGTTGGGAGCTGTGGGCATGGACGCCACTAGACCTGTGAAGGTATGCTGTGGTATCTGGCACCAAGCTGACAGTAGTAAGTCCTGTATATTGGGAGATGGGACCTCCGATCGATCAGATTTTTTTCCAGCACATCCCACAGATGCTCGATTGGATAGAGATCTGGAGAATTTGTAGGCAAACAGTACGGCTGCTATAAATGAGGAAATCTTAGATGTAAAACAATACATCATAATAGCGAGGTGGGAAAAAAAAGGAATATTCGCCATTGTTCTGTCTTCTCTGTGACATTTCAACTCTAAAAATAAAACAGTGAATGTATTCTCCCCCCTCTTGCTGGATCGGGAAGCCGGCCAGACCTATAACCCACTATTGCTACATTGTCTAGCTGCACAAAAAGTATCTTTGTCATACACATTTTTCCCTGTAATATATTCATTTTTGAAACAGAAGCATAAGTAGAACTGTTATGCCCTGTACACACGATCGGACCGATGGACCGTTTTCATCAGATGAACCGATCGTGTGTGGGCCTCATCAGTTTTTTTCGGTGAAAAAAAATAGAACCTGTTTTAAAATTTTCTTATGGTTATAAAACCGATAGAAAAAAAACGATCGTCTGTGGGGAAATCCATCAGTCAAAAATCCACGCATGCTCAGAATCAAGTCGACGCATGCTCGGAAACATTGAACTTCATTTTCCTCTGCTTTACGTCACCGCGTTCTGACACGATCAGATTTTTGACTGATGGTGTGTAGGCAAGACCGATGAAAGTCAGCTTCATCAGATATCCGACGAAAAAAAATCCATCGGGTCGTTTTCATCAAAAATCGCAGATCGCTGCCATTACTAATAAAAAAAAATAATTAAAAAAATTATAATTTTGTCCCCTATTTTGTAGGCGCTATAACTTTTGCGCAAACCAGTCAATTATTGCGTTTTTTTATTTTTACCAAAAATATGTAGAAGAATACGTATCGGCCTAAACTGAGAAAACATTTTTTTTTTTAAAAACAAATTGGGATATTTATTATAGCAAAAAGTAAAAAATAGTGGGCCAGATTCAAGAAGCTATTGCGCCCGCGCAACCATAGGTTGCGCGGCGCAATAGCTGTTTTGCTCCCGCGTAGCGAATGCCCCTGATTCAGGAACATCGCTACGCGGACTGCAGCCTAGGATATGACAGGCATAAGCCTCCTTATGCCTTCATATCTCAGGCTGCATTCTTGCGTTGTCCGCTAGGGGGCGCGGCCATTGTGATCGGCGTATAGTATGCAAATTGCATACTACCACCGATTCACAAAAGTTGCGCGGGCCCTGCGCACGCAAGGTACGGAGTTTCCGTACGGCGACTTTAGCGCAAGGTTGCTCCTGCTATAGCAGGGGCAGCCAATGCTAAAGTATAGCCGCACTTCCCGCTCGTGAAATTTAAATTTCACGTCGTTTACGTAAGTGATTCGTGAATGGCGCTGGACGCCATTCACGTTCACTTAGAAGCAAATGACGTCCTTGCGACGTCATTTGCCGCAATGCACGTCGGGAAAGTTTCCCGACGGAGCATGCGCTGTTCGCTCGGCGCGGGAGCGCGCCTAATTTAAATGATTCCCGCCCCCGGCGGGATCATTTACATTAGGCGCCCTTACGCCGGGCTATTTAGCATAGCGCCCGCGCAATTTACGGAGCTACTGCTCCGTGAATCGCGGGCATATCAAAATATTTGCGTGGGCGCAGAGCAAAAATCGTTGCCCTTTGCCCACACAAATATTGCGCGGATCTACCTGAATCTGGCCCAGTGTGTTTTTTTTTGTCAACATTTTTGCTTTTTTTGTTTATAGCGCAAAAAATAAAAACCGCAGAGGTGATCAAATACCACCAAAAGAAAGCTCTATTTTGTGTGGAAAAAAGGACGTAAATTTTGTTTGGGAGCCACGTCGCACGACCGCGCAATTTTCAGTTAAAGCGACGCAGTGCCGGAAGCTGAAATTTCGCCTGGGCAGGAAGGGGGTATATGTGCCCAGTAAGCAAGTGGTTAAAAGGAACCTATTAGGCCCCGTACACTCGGCCGAGAAACTCGACGAGCAAAACACATCGTTTTGCTCGTCGAGTTCCTTGTGAAGCCGCCGAGGATCTCGGCGAGCCAAGTTTCCCCGTTGACTAACGAGGAAATAGAGAACATGTTCTCTATTTGGCACGACGAGATTCTCGTCGGTTTCCTCGGCCGAAAGTGTACACACGACCGGGTTTCTCGGCAGAATACGGCTCCGACCGAGTTTCTGGCTGAATTCTGCCGAGAAACTCGGTCGTGTGTATGGGGCCTCACTGTTTTGAAGGAAACCTGTAGAGAGATGGAATTGCTCAATAGAAATAGGCCTTAGGGGTTAATTTTTAAGTGATGCAAAGGAACAGTCCACCTGTCTTAACAATGCGCTCCAATATCACAATGGATTGGATCTTCACATGCATTTTGTAATACGGATGCACTCAAAGGTGGCTTATTAAATCTATCTGCAGAGGCTAGGCGCTCCGTATTCAATTATAGCTGCAATTAGATATCAAGACTTGGTACACATTTGTCTGCCTCGAGGAGTGCTGCTTCATTGTGTTGGTATATGCAGATCATTTTCTGTCTGCCCTGCTCTGCTCTATGCATTATGATGTGTTCTTTTGATTGTTTTTGCTTTTTGACTTTCCCTGTTTTGAAGGCTGATGCAAACTAGAACTAGAACATTTTATTTGCTATAATTATTATCTTGGCTTTAGCAAAAAGCGAAAAGCATGTGCTGTATTATATGCTAATTGGTTCTGTCAATTACATTATGCAGTCTGGAATTGGGTGGCATTCTTATTTTGGGTCAGCGACTTGCTAGTTAGTAAAGCAAACCAGAGTGGCAGCCCAGGAACTTGTACCTTTACTTTAAAGTGAACCTGTGGTCAGGCTATGGACAAGTATTTCCTCTTTGTGATAAGCAGCTAGGGCCAGATTCACGTAGGAGATACGACGGCATATCTCCAGATACATCGTCGTATCTCTGAGTGTGAGGCGTCGTATCCTGGCGCCCGATTCAAAGAATCAGATACGCCAGAATTTCTCTAAGATACGACCAGCGTAAGTCTCTTACGCCGTCGTACCTTAGTTGCATATTTACGCTGGCCGCTAGGTGGCGCTTCCGTCGATTTAGGCAAGGAATATGTAATTTAGGTAGATACGCCGATTCAGAAACGTACGTCCGCCCGGCGCATTTTTTTACGTCGTTTACGTTAGGCTTTTTCCGGCGTAAAGTTACCCCTGCTATATGAGGCGTATCCTATGTTAAGTATGGACGTCGTTCCCGCGTTCAAATTTTGAAAATTTTACGTTGTTTTCGTAAGTCGTCCGTGAATGGGGCTGTGCGTAATTTACGTTCATGTCGAAAGCATTGGCTTTTTGCGGGTTAATTTGGAGCATGCGCACTGGGTTACTTTCATGGACGGCGCATGCGCCGTTAGTCAAAAACATAATTTAGGTTGGGCCATGTTTTATTTACATAAAACACGCCCACCTCTTCACAATTTGAATTAGGCTCACTTACACCGGCAGATTTACGCTACGCCGCCGTAACTTAGGGCGCAGGTTCTTGGTGAATACAGAACCTGCCTCACTAACTTACGGCGGCGTAGCATATCTAAACAAGCCTCCACTGTCCTCTATAGCTGAAGGCATTGTGGAAAAATGCATTACAATGTGTTGTGGCAATGCACATTATACAGTATGCCGAAATGCACAATATATATAATGCATTATGGTTTAAATGTCCCCATATTGTGGAGTCCGGACGTTAATATTTATATATTATGGGTATGAACATGTAAATATTTATTTGGGTTGATTATTATAGCTATAACATTATAATATTATAATCAATATAATTCACAATGCAT
Source organism: Rana temporaria (assembly GCF_905171775.1). Classification (NCBI taxonomy): domain Eukaryota; kingdom Metazoa; phylum Chordata; class Amphibia; order Anura; family Ranidae; genus Rana; species Rana temporaria. The sequence goes on along the minus strand of NC_053499.1, from coordinate 27,960,995 downwards.
AAATATAAATGCACATATAAATGCACACAATAAATCTACAATAAAACTTGAAATAAAATCAATTAGGTTTATAATTATAACAGGCTTAGGTTCTTTAAACTTTAAATGCACTTTCTATGACACGTGTTGTTTGACCTGGCTCCAGCAGGGTGTGCTAGAGAGGTATAATTCTGTGTTATGAGTGTTTGATAGTCTGGCCAATAGATAGGCTTGGGGAACCTGCTAAAGCATACTGGGAGAACTAATACATGTCTTCCTATTCTGTCTACTCCCCCCCCCCCCCACACACACCCCCTAGGCTTTTACCCTTTGAGGATGTCACCTTGGAAGTTTAGTCTCAGCTAGGCCTTGGCCCAAACACATAAAAGGGAGCAAGGATCTCCCTGCCTGGGAGGGATCCCTGAAGGTGTTGGCTGCTATTAGGTCTAGAAAATGCAAGATAAAGATTGAGATAAAATGAATACCTCAATTGCCAAAGAGCCAGAGCTGTGAATTTAAGGGAACCATGAGTGATCTAGAAGTGATTAAGTCCCAGTCTAATGTTTAAAGCGGAGTTAGCCCCCCCCCAGCAAAAAAACTCAAAGTCAGCTACTGAATGTTAATATTAGGACACTTACCTGTCCTGGAATCCAGCGATGTCAGCACCCCAGCCGATGTTGTTTTACATCGGCTCTCGGGTGCTGCCACCAGCGTCATTGCCTGTAAGGGAAACCAGCAGTGAAGCCTTTGGGGGCGAAGTGCGTCTCCCTTTCTGAATTGTCCTGCAGTGGGGGAAGGAGGAGGGGAACCGAACTTCTGAGTGATCTCGCCGCGGCGAGATCTCTCGAAAGTGGGGATGGGTACCTGTCAAACAGGTACCCGTTCCCCCTCGAAAGGTGCCAAATGTGGCACCAGATGGGGGAGGAGGCAGATAAGCTGAGCTTCCCCTTTTGGGTGGAACTCTGCTTTAAGTTCCATAGTATTTTTGGCTGATGTGTGTATGATAGCTCTGGACTGATAGAAGTGAAACATTTTCTGATGGATATATTCTAAGGCGCTCCATTAATTAAATATAGTGCTGGTGGACCCTGTTCTGGTTCTAGCCTGCTACCACTACAATAGTGACAAAAGGGAGTGTTCAGCCAGACGGTAAGTTTATGGATGCGTATGGAGGAGAGCCTGGTACAAAAGTTCATCTCATCTCAACGACTTTTTGAAACATTTAATGATCATGTGCCTTTAGTGCTGTTTGGAGACTATTGTGATTCTACCTTGAAATGCGTTGGCTGTATTTCAGGCTCTTATTCATTAAACTTTTAAAAAAGTCCTCTAAGTGAGATGAACTTTTGTACCAGGTGCTCCTCCACATCAAAGTGTACTTCTGGGGATTAACTGATCCATACCTCGTCACCTTCCCATATTGCTATATGCGTTACGGCGGCGTAACGTATGTGTGGCGGCGTAAGCCCGCCTAATTCAAATGGGGATGTTGTGGGCGTGTTTTACTTAAATTTCACTTGACCCCGTGTATTTTACGTTTTTTTGTGAACGGCGCATGCGCCGTTCGTGAAAGAATCCCAGTGCGCATGCTCGAAATTACGCCGCAAAGCCTCATTGGTTTTGACGTGAACGTAACTTACGCAAAGCCCAATTCGCAAACGACTTACGCAAACGACGTAAAATTTTCAAAACTCGGCGCGGGAACGACGTCCACACTTAACATTAGCTACGCCTCATATATATATGCTACCCCCCTGCAAAGTTTTGCCCTAGGAATGGGCCTTGTTGGCCTAGGCCAGGATACAGCGTTGCCATCAATGAAAGTCTCTGCAGGGGTTAGAGTGCCGCCAATGGTTCTGTGTACTCTATAAATCACTGTATTGCACAGAGATGCTAAATAAACCTTGGAAATACAGTACATCATCTAACGTTGAACTGTTTGCATGGCCCATGTTACCTTTGTTTAGATTTCAGAACACCAGCACAAGAGTTGACGTGCTGTGGAACAAAAGAAGACTCGTTAGACATCTGTTTTACAAAGTGCCAGGAGTGTCTGGAATTAAGAATCACTGTCTTGTCACTGAAGTCAGAGCCAATAATTACAAGAAAGCAGATTGTGGCAATATTTGGAATGCAGGTAGGTCAGACAGTACATTGAGGACAGTGTGGAAGACTTGTTTGCTGGAAGCAGTCAGGATGGTATTCAGTGTCTGTTCTGTTCATGAGAAGCTGTACAGGACGTGGTCTGCAAGTCATCCCCTGCCAAGAGATTTATGGCATGTGACATAATGGGTGTATCTCACAAATTATTTGTAACCTCTGTGTCAGCTGCCTCTTGGTATTCATCTTCTCTGCTTGATCGGTCTAATACCAAGACATGCAGTCATTACCCAGTTCCTGGAAATGATTGCAGCCATACAAAGCTGAGGGTCTTGGGCCCCTGCTGGACATAACTGTTAGTGTCAATAATTAGTTACCTAGACTGATATAAATAAAAAGGCATTATGATTATTTATAAATTATAAACATTAGTGGTTACTGTAGTGGTGTAGATAATGGCTCTATCCAAAGTGTTCATTACCTTCCATTCAAATTAAAGAGTTCTGAAGTTTAGGGGGTCTACCGCAGTGGCGGCTCGTAAATGCAGGGCGCATGGTCGCCGCTCCCCCTATCAATGCGTCCGGCCCCTAATCTACATGCAGGGCACTATGGCCGTCTTTATCTCTCCTGGGATCCAGCGCTGGGTCTCCTTTCCGGTATGTGGCCATTGGTACTTCTTTATTTTCAAGAAATACATTTTTATTGAGAAAGTCAAACAGTTCCAGAGCAGTTTACAAAACAAATACCTCACAGGGATTTTTTGAAAAGCCTATGGCATGTGTAACACACCCAAAAAAACTCCACCCGGTGCAGAAAAAATGTGCACAAACATAAAGAGTGTTCACAAAAACGTGCAGATGGGTGCAACGTCAAGTGGTCCTCCTGTGAAGAGGGACCCAAATCCTGATCCCCGGGGCGTTAGGCTCCAGACGGGGACTGAGGTACTGTGGTCCGAGCAACCAAAGCCGACACGGACCCAACTTCCTCGGAGGGACTGCCGAAACAGAACCCTCCCAGTACTAGGTGGGGCTCCCCCGAAGGGAGACCCCATGAGAGCAAGTGAACTAAGCCAGAAGGCCATGTCCACCTACTCCCAAGACGTTCAGGGCTGGCCCGAGGACCGGCACCCTAATAATCTCACAGTGAACAAAAACGTGCACAAACAAAAATAAGACAAAAACGTGACAAACATAGGCTTAAATTAAATAAAGTGGGGGAAAGGGATAGTGGAGAGGAGAGTGAAGAAAAATTCCTCCGGTCCTAGCCAAAAGGCCCGGCCCAGAAGGCAGGTGCTAAAAAAGGCGTGTATCTGGTGCAGTGACCGTGGTATCCTTAAATCAAAGTGTCCCTCACACACAGTGATTCTCAGATACCCCTGGACTGCCACTCCAGGGGCACATGCACCATAGGCTTTTCGTTCCATATCCAACCCCCCGACCAGCCAGTGCAGCCCTCCACCCCTGCCAGCTAGAGAGCCCTTCAAGGTTTTCTTAGGGAGAACTGCCGCTCAGGTAGCAGCCTCCACCAATACTAGCCCTTCCAGACCCTCCATCACCCCGGTGGATTTGCATGGTCACAGGGATGTGGAGTTAAAGCGGAGGTTCACCCATAGCCAACACCTTTTCCCCTTAGCTTCATGCTCGTTTGGTCTAGGGGAATCGCCAATTTGTTTTAAAATATGATCCGTACTTACCCGTTTTCGAGATGCATCTTCTCCGCCGCTTCCGGGTATGGGCTGCGGGACTGGGCGTTCCTTCTTGATTGACAGTCTTCCGAGAGGCTTCCGACGGTCGCATCCATCGCGTCACGATTTTCCGAAAGCAGTCGAACGTCGGTGCGCAGGCGCAGTATAGAGCCGCACCGACGTTCGGCTTCTTTCGGCTACGAGTGACGCGATGGATGCGACCGTCGGAAGCCTCTCGGAAGACTGTCAATCAAGAAGGAACGCCCGCTCCCGAAGACCCATACCCGGAAGCGACGGAGAAGATGCATCTCGAAAACGGGTAAGTACGGATGATATTTTAAAACAAATAGCCGATTCCCCTAGACAAAACGAGCATGAAGCTAGGGGGAAAATAGAAAAAAAAAAAGAATTGGGTGAACTCCCGCTTTAACCAGACAATAAAATATAACAGATATATCCATATGGAGCCAAAAGTCACCGACATCAAGAATGCACATTGTTCAAGAAAGGGTAAAACCAGAGAATATATAACTAGCCAGGTCTACCACTTTCCCCGCCAATAATCATGCTTACAAACACCAGGTCTAACAGGCATAAACCCTGCATGCCAAAACATGGTGCCTAAATGTTCTCAAATTTGTGAGGTCAGCCTCTATGCTGATAGATATATTGCTTCGTTGTAAGTATGTCCCCAACCTGGAGAATCCACTCGGCAACCGTAGGGGGGTACATTCGATATCCAATGATGTAACATATGTTTGTGGGATTGGAACATTGCTTTAGAAATTGCTTCTCTAGTAAATCCCTGTATCAATAAATTGTCTAGGATATTTAATAATCATTGCTTTGGATCTACCTGAATATCAGATTGAAAAACCTTGTTTGAGATATGGCCATTGGCACTTCTGAGCATCAACTGGGGCATTGGTGCCATGGCAAATCAGGAGACAGCCCTTCTGATTAAACTGCAAAACTATATATGGCATGGTGTTCGAGTAGCACAGTGCTATCCCTCAGTCTAGCCCCTGGCTTTCCACATGTGATACCCCTGTGCTTTCTGTGTCCTTTGAATCTGCCTCCAGCCTCTGGGTACTCCGTGCGTGCCTCCAGCGTGCTCCCAGTCCACGTGTCTTCTAGTGACTCCAGTGCATCCAGAGTGCGCTTCCAGTCAACGTGCCATCTACTGACTCCAGAGCAGTTAGTGATTCCAAGTGTGCCCACATTTCATCAAGTGACTTCAACGTGCTCTGTGCACCCCATGTCATCTAATGAATTCATGTGCACCCCAAATGGGCCTCATGCCTCCAGTGCAACTTAAAGTGGAGTTCCGCCCCCCTCAGAAAAAAATGTAAAGTCGGCAGCTACACATACTGTACTGCTGACTTTTAATATTAAGACACTTACCTGTCCTGGAATCTAGTGATTTCCATCGGCTCTCGGGTGCTGCCGCCGCCATTCATAAAAAGAGAAACCTGTTCTGTCAAATCAGCCAACTCATCAAAATCTCCAACCACTTGCCTTCCGGTGATTCTCCAGCAGCGGTAATTGCAGATTTTGATAACTTGGCTGTCTTGACAGAACACACTGTGGTACATGACGAGTTGGCTGTTTTGACAGAACACTGGCTAAGGAGTAAAAAAAGTTGTCGCTGCCATGCCTTGGCCATGTTGTGGGTTACTAGCAACTTTACCTTTTGGGTGGAACTCCGCTTTAATGTAACTCTGTGACACCTGTGCCTTCATGCAGCCTCAGGTACTCTCCTGTACCTCTTGGGCTGTCTCTCTCTCTTTGGGAGGCATTCACACGTCAGTAGACCTCCCACAGTTCCCATTAACCTGCATGGGGGAATGCAATGATTGGCTGGGATGGATATCTATTTGATAGTTCCATTTACCCCTAGACAGTACTGCATATGTTTTGTTTTGCCTTGACGTACACACTAACCACTTCCCATCCCGCCCATGTACATATGACATCCACAGGAGGGATCTCCCATCCTGGGTGGACGTCATATGACTTCCTGGCCGTCTAGGGGGCACACGCGCACCACTGGCAAAGCTCAGGGCCCGGTGTGCATGCCCGGCGGCCGTGATTGCCTGTGATTACAGCAGGACTGTGAATCTGTGCGTGTAAACACGCAGATCCACGTCCTGTCAGAGGTGAGGAGACCGATGTGTGTTCCCAGAATAGAGGAACACCGATCGGTTTCCTCCCCTTGTGAGTCCCCTCCCCCTACAGTTAGAATCACTCCCTAGGGAACATATTTAACCCCTTGATCGCCCCCTAGTGTTAACCCCTTCCCCGCCAGTCACATTTTCACAGTAAACAGTGCAGTTTTATAGCACTAATCACTGTATAAATGTGAATGGTCCCAAAAAATTTTCAAAAATGTCCGATATGTCCGTCGCAATGTCACGGTCACAATAAAAATCGCAGATCGCCGCCATTACTAGTAAAAAAATAAAAATTCCATAAATCTATCCCCTATTTTGTAGACGCTATAACGTTTGCGCAAACCAATCAATAAACGCTTATTGCGATTTTTTTTTTACCAAACAAATTTCGAAGAATACATATCGGCCTAAACTGAGGAAAATATAGTTTAAAAAAAATTGGATATTTATTAAATCAAAAAGTAAAAAATATTGTGTTTTTTTTTCAAAATTGTCGCTCTTCTTCTGTTTATAGCGCAAAAAATTAAAACCGCAGAGGTGATCAAATACCACTAAAAGAAAGCTCTATTTGTGGGGGGGGGGGGCATAAAGATTTAATTTGGGTACAGTGTTGCATGACCGCGCAATTGTCATTCAAAGTGCGGCAGTACTGAAAACTAAAAATTGGTCTGGGCAGGAAGGGGGTGAAAATGCCTGGTATTGAAGTGGTTAAGATCTTTGCCTTGACATCTATCTCTATGCATACTGTATATGGCCCTCTGATGAAAATGAGGAGAATTAATAGATGGAACAACAAGTTGCTATAACCTGCCTGGCTTTAATTATAATTTTCTGCGCTTCCCAAAGCTCGGGAATTCCAAATATTGACTGGATAAACAAGTACGGGGCTCATGAAATCACATGATAGTTTATATCCTGGACTTAAGTCACCTTCTCCTATTTCTCCCCACATCCCCCAGAAATATCTGTTTGCCGCACGTACTAAGGTTGGTAGTAGTGATGGCTATTCGTGGATATCCGTTCCTGAAATAAACCCAGCCTCAAATGTCTTCATTCACAGATCTGGTCTTTATATAACAAATTAGAAATCAGTCAGGATGTTTGCATGGACCTGTGCCGGCAACTATCTCCTGAAAGGCAATCTTAGAGCCGCATAGCTCCCAACTGTCCCTTTTTTTCAGGGACTGTCCTTCACTGGGAACATGAGGATCCCTCTGTCCCAACTTCCACCTCAGCTGTCCCTCTTATTGCTCTGGTGTAGAGATCTGTATAAATAAATGTACCATTTGTAGCATTACCCCCGGAGGAGCTGCTGGATGTTTGCAGCATATTACCTCATGGCTCCTCCGAATCCCTAGGGGTGATGTGATGCGTGTTGCATATAGTAGAAGTAAAGGAATGTCCACGACAGGTGCTCTTTGCTGTGCTCTTTATTACCCAGCCGGGTAAAAACAGTAAACGTATGGTGAGGATAGTAAAGTTGAAGAAGAAGGGAGAATAGCAGATTCAGGCATGATGATAGGGAAACAGTCCTGCTCCCAAGCGTAAAACTTCTCTGCGCCACTCCCGTCGGAGTGGGTTTAGTGTACCCGGACAGGCCCCTCTCACTGACCTGGCAGCTAGGGTGACCACATTTCCAAACTACCATTCAGGGACACCCTCCCTTCCCAAAAATCAGTTCAAAAGGTAAGGGGGGGGGGGGGGGGGGAAACAAAAAAGCACTCACATTTGCCAACATCCGAAATATTGAATCAAGAAAGAAATACTACACAAGGTAGTGACAGGGCGGACTTTTTAAGGCAATCATAGGGACATAGAGATTTAGAAAAATATAAATTTAATTACAAAAAATACATACAATAAAATACAATGAAAAAATACAAAATATACATTCACAAGCAATATTTTCTTTCGTCTCGCCTACGCGTTTCACCTAGCGGCTTCTTCAGGACGAGTTTGCGAGAGAGTTTGACAATAAAGTATTGCTAGTTTCATAAATCAGTTAGATTGCTAGCCATCCAAGTGCACCGAGGACAAAATAGAGTCACAGATGTTCAGGTGGTATATAGCTTGTGAGAAAGCTCAAAGCAGCCCAATAGGAAGAGGAGGTTTCCTATAGTTGGCAGCAAACCGTAGTATATCAAAAATAAATAAATACGGATAGATTCTGAAATAAAACAAGAACCAAAAAAGAGACCGGGACCAGTAAGGCAGGGGGCAAAGCCAGGATGGAATTTAGATCCACAAAGTAGGCAGCCACGCTGCAATGTCCACTATAGGACAAGCCAAGAAATTGGAAGCCTCAGTAGGGAAGGAATATCGTGTGTCCCGGGGGGTAGCCTACCCCCCGGGACACACGATATTCCTTTTCTACTGAGGCTTCCAAATTCTTGGCTTGGCCTATAGTGGCTGCCTACTTTGTGGATCTAAATTCCATCCTGGCTTTGCCCCCTGCTCCCTGCCTTACTGGTCCCGGTATCTTTTTTGGTTCTTGTTTTATTTCAGAATCTATCCGTATTTATTTATTTTTGATATACTACGGTTTGCTGCCAACTATAGGAAACCTCCTCTTCCTATTGGGCTGCTTTGAGCTTTCTCACAAGCTATATACCACCTGTACATCTGTGACTCTATTTTGTCCTCGGTGCACTTGGATGGCTAGCAATCTAACTGATTTATGAAACTAGCAATACTTTATTGTCAAACTCTCTCTCAAACTCGTCCTGAAGAAGCCGCTAGGCGAAACGCGTAGGCGAGACGAAAGAAAATATTGCTTGTGAATGTATATTTTGTATTTTTTCATTGTATTTTATTGTATGTATTTTTTGTAATTAAATTTATATTTTTCAAAATCTCTATGTCCCTGTGATTGCCTTAAAAAGTCCACCCTGTCACTACCTTGTGTAGTATTTCCTTAGTGAATCACAGCACAGTGATTGGACACAAGTGGCTGTATTTACGATTTCTCCAATCGCAAGCAGGGGGTGGGAATTGTGCTCCTCCAGGTATTCCCGGCCAGGACAAGTACTGTCATTGAGTAAAGCGGTGATGTGGCGGCCTTTTTTGGGGGGGCATCAGATTGGCCCGGGAGGGTGGCTGTGTCAGTTTCATTCCAGGACACTGTATTGTCCTGGAATGAAGGTGCCCGGGACAGACCTGCAGGACCAGGACACGTGGTCACCCTAATAGTGCCCCCACCTTCAAAAGAATCCTAAAGTGCTCCCCAACCTCCCACAGTGTTGCCCAACCTCCCACAGTGCTCGGAGCCTGCTACTAAGCCTCCAGTCTTCCACAGTGCTCCTCAGCCCCCTCCAGAAACCTCACCCCCCCCCCCATTGGCTAGCAGGTGTCCCTCATTTCCATCTCAAAATGTTGGGAGGTATGGGGGTGTATGGGGGTGTACTCACTTTTGTTGCTAGCGGTTTAGACATTAATGGCCGTGTGTTATTTTGAGGGGAAACCAAATTTACACTTAAATGTGATTTCCCTCTGGGAGTATGTCACCAAAAAAAATTGTTGCAGAGAATGCACAAAATCTGACCTGCATCTTAGTGTAAATTTCCAGGAGAATTTTTCTATAAATTTTGATCGTGTGTACGTGGCATAAGTCACTGATTGCCGCCATTACTGCTAAATAAAAATAAAATGAAAAAAAAAAAGTAAATAAAAATATCAAAAAGTTTACAGACTTTATAACTTTTGCGCAAACCAATCAATATATGCTTATTTGGATTTTGTTTACCAAAAGTATATAGCAGAATACATATTGGCCTAAATTGACGAAGAAATATGATTTTTATTATTATTATTATTAGAGGTGCACCGAAATGGAAATTTCAGAACCGAAACGAAACCGAAATAAAAAAAAAAGTCAGGCCGAAACTGAAAATTACTTTTCTTTTTTTTATAATTGTATGTTAAAACAGTACAGTCGGATTGCAAAAATGTATGGAGCATCCTATCACTGTCCCCCAATTGCCGCCTCTTGTTTTTTTTTTTTTTATTATTTTTAATATTATTTTTCTTATTCTTTACTTATTAATTATTATTTCTTATTTGTTTTACACCTAACTTTATTGCTATCACACAGGAGAAAATAATTCCCTGTGTGATAGCAATTGGAGGTGACAGGTTCTCTTTATTAACCCTGTCACCTCCAAAAAAAGGAGTGCATTGGCGGCAGGGACAGGAGCCAGACTAGGCAGCCGGGGGGGGGGGGGGGGGGGGGGGGAGACAGAGCGCCAAAGATAGAGCCAGCCGAGGGAGGTGTGGGGGGGGGGACGGATGGCTGCACAGTGCACACATGTTCTACTAGAAAAGAAAGCAACTCACTGCCCATATGCTGAAACTGTCTCCACGCTGCTCGCACACAGCCCCGCCTCCTCCTAACCCCACGTTGTGATAGACAGAACACATCTCAGCATTAGACCCGCTTTCTGTCTATCACAGCGTGGTTAGGAGCAGGCGGGGCTGTGTGCGAGCGGAGCGGAGACAATTTCAGTGTGTGTTTTACCGCTCTGCAATCCCGCGTTGCACCACTAATCATTATCGGCAATTTTTAAGTTGTTTCAGCATTTCCCCAAAACAGCTATTTTCGGCCGATATGTATCGGCCGCCGATATATCGGTGCATCCCTAATTATTATTATTTATTGTATGTGTTTTATAGCAAAATGCAAAAAAACATTTTTTTTCAAAAAGTCTGTCTTTTTTTGTTTCTTTTGCAAAAAATAAAAAATAAAAAAGCAGAGGTGAACAAATACCACCAAAATAAAGCTCTATTTGTGGGGGAAAAAAAGGACATACATTTTATTTGGATACATCGTCGTATGACCGCGCAATTGTCAGTTAATATACCGCAGTGCCGTATCGCAAAACATGGTCTGGTGAGGAAGGGGGGTAAATCTACCGGAGGTAAAGGGCCAGATTCTTGTAGAATCTGCGGCGGCGTCGCGTAAGCCATTTACACTACGCCTCCGCAACTTACTGAAGCAAGTGCCGTATTCTCCAAGCACTTGCTCCGTAATTTGCGTCGGCGTAGTGTAATTGGCCCGGCGTAAGGCCGCGTAATTCAAAGGGGACGGCTTGTATTTAAATTAAGCGCGCCCCGCGCCGATCGAACTGCGCATGCGCCGGGCTTAAAATAGCCCAGTGTGCATGCTCCAGTTCTCGACGAAAAACTACAATGACACCGACGTGGGCGTCATTGACGTAAAGTCGTATTCGCGGACGACTTAGGAAAACGACGTAACCGACGGAACAAGCCGACGCTGACCCGACGCCATACTTAACATGGCATATGACGGACCTACGTAAACTTGCCCCTCATATTAGCAGGGGCAAGTTTACGCTTACGTAAACGTCGTAAATTCTCTGCGTCGTTCGCGAGTACGTTAGGGAATCGTCGTAAATTGCTAATTTACATAAGCGACGGGGAAAACGACGTCGGCGACACCTAGCGGCGGGGAAAAAAATGCATTAAAGATCTAACAGCGTAAGAGCCTTACGCTTGTCAGATCTAAGGGATATATATGCGTAACTGATTCTAAGAATCAGTCGCATAGATAGGCCGAGCCAGATTAGGACTTACGACGCCGCAAATGGCTTTGCGCCGTCGTAACGCCTTTCAGAATCTGACCCAAAGTGTTTATCGGAAACCATGATTTTTTTTTTTTGGCTGCCATGCATTGGGAATCCGCTCACAAATGCCCCTCCAGCGTATCCGGTGTGAATGAACCCTTATCTCTTCTTTTATGGGTCCCGTGCTCTATAAAAACGTCTATTTAAACATGATAATCCATTTGTATTTTATAAGTAAGGTATGATAGATGACACAAAGACATCTTCAAGGCTCAGAATGGCGCCGGCAGCTTCCTCCTGGAACTTCTCTGTATTAAACAGGCTTGTTTTAGTGGAAATAGAAGCGCGGAGCAAGAAACCGCACTGATAAAATGCGCGCTTGTTTAATTAAAGTCTTGTGATGTGAATAGAATCCGCTTCTCAAGCATCGTCAGTGTTATTACTGCGGAAACTTTCCCTTTCATCTCCTGCAGATTTCTTTCAGGAGACAGAATTTCATGGCGCTGCAAGTCTGAAGGCAAATATTTTTATTTCTTGTCTGTATTTAGGAAACCGAGCATATCGAGTATAAAAGTAATCCCGAGGGGATGATGTGCGTTAAAAGAAAGTCACTAGAGCATTTCAGAAGAAGCCATGTGTCTATAAGATGTTTTTTTAATGTATATCGGGATTTAAAGGGGGCTTCCGCTTGGACCGCCGCTTGTGCCGGTCACGTTTCTTGTGGAATGGTCCTTGTGTGGTCCCAAAATGTTGCTTTTTTATGTGATTAAATAAGAACAATGCTAGAACTTTGAAATAAGCGCGTTATGTGCCGGTGACCTGTTTTATCCAGAGATACGCTACGCCGCCGTAACTTACTTGTTTTGATTTGAATCCTGAAAGAATTTGTGCCGTAAGTTACGGCGGCGTAGTGTATCTCTCGCGGCGTAACAGCGCCTAATTCAAATCGGCGAGTAGGGGGGGCGTGTTTCATTTAAATGAAGCGCGTCCCCGCGCCGCACGAACTGCGCATGCGCCGTCCCTAAATTTCCCGCCATGCATTGCGCTAAATGACGTTTGTGATTTCTCCAATCACAAACAGGGGGTGGAGATTGTGCTTCTCCAGGCATTCCCGGCCAGGACAAGTACTGTCAGTGAGTAAAGAGGTAATGTGGCGGCCTTTTTGGGGGCATCAGATTGGCCCGGGGGTGGCTGTGTCAGTTTCATTCCGGGACACTGTATTGTCCTGGAATGAAGGTGCCCGGGACAGACCTTCAAATTGTGTGACTGTCCCGGGCAATCCGGGACACGTGGTCACCCTAATAGTGCCCCCACCTTCAAAAGAATCCTAAAGTGCCCCCCAACCTCCCACAGTGTTACCCAACCTCCCACAGTGCTCGGAGCCTGCTACTAAGCCTTCAGTCTTCCACAAATTTACACTTAAATGTAACCTGCATCTAAGGCCCCGTACACACGACCAAACATGTATGCTGAAACTGGTCCGCGGGCCAGTTTCAGCATACATGTTCGGTCGTGTGTAGGCGCGAGCGGGCCGAATTCCAGCAAACATTTGCCCGCCGGGCCTTTTCCCAGCGGGCAAATATTCGTGGACGTGTTTTAAAACCGTCCGCTGGAATCCTGCCCGCTCGGACATGTACGGTCGTCAGTACAGACCTACCGTACATGTCCAGGCGCCCGCCGTCCCTCGCATGCGTCAAATGACTTTGACGCATGCGTGGAAGCCTTTAAATGGCAGGCCCGCCCACGTCTCCGCGTCATCGTCGCGGCGACGACGCGGACACGCCCCGCGTATTGTTTACGCGCGGGCTTCTGTACGATGGTTAGTACAACCATCGTACAGAAGCCCTCTGGCAGGCATGTACGGTGAAAACGGTCCGACGGACCGCTTTCATCGTACATGTTTGCTCGTGTGTACCCGGCCTTAGTGTAAATTTCCAGGAGAATCAGTGAAGCAGGAAATGACATTTCTGGGGGGAGTTCTGTACACCATCTGTGTACACAATGCCTCCAGGTTGCCATATTGCATTTTACTGATCCTTAGTTTTTTTTTTTAGATACACTTTAACATTTAAATGGCCCCTGGACACAGGTGACAGCATAAGGTCATTAGAAAAATTGTTCTGAACATTTTTTCAAGCTACAATTTTGAAATATTAAGTATAAATGTATAAACCCTAAACATCTTTAATATGCTTTGAAACAGCACTAAGGAATGTGCCGATCTTTACACATAATCACTTCAAGGAATGAACCACAATGCATAAATTTAGAGCTTTTAAAGTTCAGGCAGAGGAATCCATGAATCAGGTCTATACTAACGCCTAAATCCTGGAAAATCTTCCCTTGTACATGATTCACAGTATCTCACAAAAGTGAGTACACCCCTTTTACATTTTTGTAAATATTTTCTTCTATCTTTTCATGTGACAACACTGAAGAAATTACACTTTGCTACAATGTAAAGTAGTGAGTGTACAGCTTGTATAACAGTGTACATTTCCTATCCCTTCAAAAGAACTCAACACACAGCCATTAATGTCTAAACCACTGGCAACAAAAGTGAGTACACCCCTAAGTGAAAATGTACAGTTAGTGTTACAAGGTCTCAGATGTAAATGGGGAGCGGGTGTGTTAAATTTGGTGTTATCGCTCTCACTCTCTCATACTGGTCACTGGAAGTTCAACATGGCACCTCATGGCAAAGAACTCTCTGAGAATCTGAAAACAAATGTGTTACTTTACATAAAGATGGCCTAGGCTATAAGAAGATTGCCAATACCCTGAAAATGAGCTGCAGCGGGGAGCTGCGGTGGCTCAACGCGATTGGCACTGCGCTGACAAGCCATTCACCTCTGCAGCTAGGCAGGGCCGGTGCAAGGATTTCTGCCTACACAAGCGAAGCTCCATTTTGGCGCCCCCCCCCCCCCCCCAACGGCCACCCACCTCCCTTGCAAAAATGTTTCTTTCAATAATTTATATTAATATATAAAAAAACACACTAATTTGTGCTTTTGTTAAGTGCGTTTTTATTAACGATTTAAAGCGGTGGTTCACCCTGCTGAACAACATTTCAGCATACAATTCGGCATTGTAGCGCGAGCTACAGTATGCCGGTCTTACATTTTTTATCCCCGTACTCACTGTGTAATCGTACCTAGACGATTCCGTCTGCCGCGGGGAATGGGCGTTCCTAGCAAGAGGGAGGGTGATTGACGGCCGACTCTGGCACGTCACGCTCCCCGAAGACAGCCGGAGTAGGTCTCGGCTCTTCATGGCGCCTGTGCACAGGCTATGCGCAGGCGCCGTTAAGAGCCAAGCCTATTACAGCTATTTCCGGAGAAGCGTGGCGCGCCAGAGCCGGCCGTCAATCACTTTCCGTCTGGATTGGAACGCCCATTCCCCGCGGCAGACGGAATCGTCTAGGTTGGATTAAACAGTGAGTACGGGGATAAAAAATGTAAGACCGGCATACTGTAGCTCGCGCTACGATGCCGAATTTTATGCTAGAATAAAAAAAAATAACACAGTGATAACTCTCTGAGTACAGATAATGTAGTAGATGTGACCTGCAGACAGTCCTATGTAACACCACAGATAACACAGGTAGCATCTACTACATTATCTGTACTCTGAGGGTTATCACTGTTATCTGTGGTGTTACATAGGACTGCAGGCCACATCTACTACATTATATTTATTTGCGTGTGAGAGTTCTGGTGGCCGGTGGTGGAGTGTGGAAGTCGACTTATCCATCCCCCCCCCCCCCCCCGCTTCTATTATCCATCCCCCTGCTTCCATTATCCATCCCCCTGCTTCCATTATCCATCCCCCTGCTTCCATTATTTATCCCCCCTGCTTCCATTATTTATCCCCCCTGCTTCCATTATCCACCCCCCTGCTTCCATTATCCATCCCCCTGCTTCCATTATCCATCCCCCTGCTTCCATTATCCATCCCCCTGCTTCCATTATCCATCCCCCCTGCTTCCATTATCCACCCCCCTGCTTCCATTATTTATCCCCCCTGCTTCCATTATCCACCCCCCTGCTTCCATTATCCACCCCCCTGCTTCCATTATCTATCCCCCTGCTTCCATTATCCATCCCCCCTGCTTTCATTATCCATCCCCCCTGCTTTCATTATCCATCCCCCTGCTTTCATTATCCATCCCCCTGCTTCCATTATCCATCCCCCCTGCTTTCATTATCCATCCCCCCTGCTTTCATTATCCATCCCCCCTGCTTCCATTATCCATCCCCCCTGCTTTCATTATCCATCCCCCCTGCTTCCATTATCCATCCCCCCTGCATCCATTATCCACCCCCCCTGCTTCCATTATCCACCCCCGTTTCCATTAACCCCCTGCTTCCATTATCCATTCCCCCCCCGCTCCTTCTTCCATTAACCCCCCCCCCCCCCACTCCTTCTTCCATTAACCCCCCCCCCCCACTCCTTCTTCCATTATGCCCTCCTGCTTTCATTATCAACCCAGTCTCCATTAACCCCCCTTGCTCCTTCTTCCATCATCCATCCCCCCTGGGCCCTGCTCTGCTACCGCCATTCCTCCCCCCCACTCCTTCCAGTTCCATTATGCCCTCCTGCTTTATTAATTATCCACCCGACCCCGTCTCCATTAACCCCCCTTGCTCCTTCTTCCATCATCCATCCCCCCTGGGCCCTGCTCTGCTTCCGCCATTCCCCCCCCCCCACTCCTTCTTCCAGTTCCATTATGCCCTCCTGCTTTATTAATTATCCACCCGACTCAGTCTCCATTAACCCCCCTTGCTCCTTCTTCCATCATCCATCCCCCCTGGGCCCTGCTCTGCTTCCACCATTCCCCCCCCCCCCCCACTGTGGGGGGGAGGAATGGCGGAAGCAGAGCAGGGCCCAGGGGGGATGGATGATGGATCATGGAAGAAGGAGCAAGGGGGGTTAATGGAGACTGGGTCGGGTGGATAATTAATAAAGCAGGAGGGCATAATGGAACTGGAAGAAGGAGTGGAGCCTGGAGGCCCCACTCCTTCTTCCAGTTCCATTAAGCCCTCCTGCTTTATTAATTATCCACCCGACCCAGTCTCCATTAACCCCCCTTGCTCCTTCTTCCTTCATATATACATTCTTCTTCCCCATGCCACAACCCCACCCTCACCTGCTGTGCGATTTTCTGCAATCTTGAATCTTCCGGCGGCGCGGGACTGGGCACTGTGTCACCCAGCAGCGGAGGTCCGCCCCTTCAGTGACGTCAGACGTCCTCCTGCGCGGAGGAGGACGTCGTCACTGAAGTGCCGTGCAGTTACAGGCCCGGACCCGGCGTCATCCATCACCAGGCAGTAACTGGATTGGCTGCGCCCGGCCGGGCCACATTCAGTCAGCAGCTGACAGGCGCTGCGGCGCATTAGCACACCGGAGCAGGACACCGGGCGCCGGCAACTCCGGACAAAGTATAAAAAAAAAAAAAAATGTTTTAAAAAAAAAAGTTAATTTTTTCGCCCCATCCCAGGCTGCGGACCTGCCCGCCCCAAGCGGCCGCTTGGTCCGCCTGGTGGTTGCGCCGGCCCTGCAGCTAGGGGTTCGGATCCCGGTCTCAGCTACATGTGAATTGAGTTTGGTGGTCTCAGCCCGGCTCCCGGTGGGTGTGCTATGCGAGGTAAGCCTGCGCTTAGTACGCCCACCCCCCTCCCACAAAAACCACCACACTTACACGCACTCGAAATCGTGTTAACATGCATGCACTTTGACCATGCGGCCTCTAAAAAGAGAGGCAAAGGACTAACAGGGCTGGTTGAGCGGGCTAGATCCTCTCACTCCCCTATAGGGAGTCCCTCTGCCCCGTTGGGCTTCAAAGCGGAGCAGGTAGGGCAGGCTGTGTGGGAGGACCCCCTCACACACCCACCATTGCCACCCGGGGCATGGAGAAAGGTGGCAGATTGCCTCTGGGGGAGGCCTGCCTACTCCCAACTCCTGCAGTCCGGCTCCTCTCTCGAGTACACGCACAAAATAAAAAAAAAAAAAAAAAAGAAAAGAGGGAAAAAAAAAAAAAAAAAGAAAATGAGCTGCAGCACGTTGGCCAAGACCATACAGCAGTTTAACAGGACAGGTTCCACTCAGGACAGGCTTCGCCATGGTTGACCAAAGAAGTTGAGTGCACGTGCTCAGCGTCATATCCAGAGGTTGTTTTGGGGAAATAGACGTATGAGTGCTGCCATCATTGCTGCAAAGGTTGAAATGGGGGAGGGGTCATCCTGTCAGTGCTCAGACCATACGCCGCACACTGCATCAAATTGGTCTGCATGGCCTTCGTCCCAGAAGGTAACCTTTTCTAAAGATGATGCACAAGAATCCCTGCCAACAGTTTGCTGAAGACAAGAAGACTAAAGACATAGATTACTGGAACCTGTCCTGTGGTCTGATGAGACCAAGGTAAACTTATTTGGTTCAGATGTCAAGTTTGTGGCCGAAACCAGGTGAGGAGTACAAAGACAAGTGTGTCTTGCCTACAGTCAGGTATGTGGAACATTGGCGCATTGTGTGGGAAACATTGGTGCAGTGTGTGGGAAACATTGGCGCAGTGTGTGGGGAACATTGGCGCAGTGTGTGGGGAACATTGGCGCAGTGTGTGGGGAACATTGGCGCAGTGTGTGGGGAACATTGGCGCAGTGTGTGGGGAACATTGGCGCAGTGTGTGGGGAACATTGGCGCAGTGGGAAGAAGGCCCAGAATTGGACGAAGATAGGACCTGGTATTTTAGTCTGACAGACAATTTTTTTTAAACCATATTATAAATAATGACAACTACCTGTTTCTCTGTGACTTTTCGTTATATGTAGCCTGCTTCACTACATTGGTGTCAGTAGTTTATTTTTTATTTTAATTTTTTATAATTTTTTTACCTTTTCTTTCTTTATTTTTACACTTGTATTTATTCATTTTTTTTTTAGGACCACCATTGGGGGGCTTTGGTGAAATATCAGGGGTCTAAACAGACCTTTAATGTTTTACCTTTGAGGCCTCGTACACACAACAGAGTTTCTCAGCAGAATTCAGCGAGAAACTCGGTCAGAGCCGGATTCTGCCGAGAAACTCTGTCGTGTGTACACTTTTGGCCCGATGGAGCCGCCGAGGAACTCGTCGAGAAAATAGAGAACATGTTCTCTATTTTCTTGTTGTTCTATGGGAGAACTCGGCCCGCCGAGCTCCTCGGCGGCTTCAGGGCTGAACTCGCCGAGGAACTCGACGTGTTTGGCACGTTGAGTTCCTCGGCCGTGTGTACGAGGCCTGAGACAGAGAAAGGAGATTGAGGACACAGCCCTCAATCTCCATCTCTGGAGCCTAGGCAGCACCGAATGAATGGATGGGAATAGCTCTGTACAGAGGATTCTTGTTCATTCATAAACTGAGGCATAGAAAAACAGAATCTAGTAAACAGAGTCATTTCAAACAAGGAAGGGGCCAGTAAATGACACATTTACCTGCCCCCTCCCCACTCTCTATCCTGACCAGATTCCCAGCAGCAGATGGCGGTAGAGGAGAGGAGGGATGCCGGCAGATCTGCAGGGGGGACAAGGGGGGCTGCTAGAGAGGAAACAGTGGGGTCAGGAGAGAGAAGACAGCAGGGCCAGATGGGACGATATATAGAGAAACCAATCCCCTCTATTTCCCTTCTTCAGCTGCTAGGGATCGAATTGTCCGACGGACCGTTTTCATCGGTTCACCGCTAAAGCAGACTGACGGTCTGATGTGCGTACACACCATCAGTTCAAAAACCGATCGGGTCAGAACGCGGTGACGTAAAACACGACGTGCTGAAAAAAAACGAAGTTCAATGCTTCCAAGCATGCGTCGACTTGATTCTGAGCATGCGCGGGTTTTAAACCGATGCTTTTGTGTACTAACCATTGGGCAGCGGTCCATCGGTTCGATTTTAAAGCAAGTTCTCTCATTTTTGTCCGAAGGACAAAAGACCGATGGGCCATACACACGGTCGGTTTGGACTGATGAAACTGAACTTCAGTCCGTTTTCATCGGTTTAAACTGATGGTGTGTTTGCGGCCTCACACCTACTGCGCATGCGCGACTCGCGCGGTGCTTTGTGAATGGGCGGCTGCCTTCTGGGTTACATACAGTTCCCAGAAGGCAGAGCGCCCCATTCACCAGAATACACCGCGATGGAGGACGAGGCAGAAGATCCACCGTGGTGGAGGAAGAGGCAGAAGAGCTAGTTCCGCATAGCAACCGCCCTTTCAGGTGAGTATAAAAAAAAAAAAAAATTCTATTTATTTTTCTATTTTTTGGGGGGAAAAAGGTGGAACTCCACTTTAAATCTGAATGCAAAGTTCAAAACATTAGGGGCCAGATTCACAGCTGAGATACGAATGAGTATCTCAGATACGCCGTCGTATCTCTCAGAGTATCTATGCGACTGATTCATAGAATCAGTTACGCATAGATAGCCATAAGATCCGACAGGTGTAATTGTTTTACACTGTCGGATCTTAGGATGCAGTACCGCGGCCGCCGCTGGGCGGAGTTCGCGTCGTAAACCAGCGTTGGGTATGCAAATTAGGAGTTACGGCGATTCCCAACGGATTTTCGCGTTCACTACATCGCCGCTAGTTTAGTTTCCAGTCGCAAAGTTAGTCGTTTTTTACGATTCTACGATACGTTACGCCGCCGCAGTTCTATGTGAATCTGGCCCTAGGAGGGCAATGAAACAAAATTTTTCATGAAATTTGTTGAGTCCATACTATTAAATGCTTTGAGGAATAATTTCTGAATAAAAACCTTAAAGCGGGAGTTCACCCATTTATAAAATTTTTGCCCTTTTCCCCTTAGATTCCTGCTCGTTCGGTATAGGGGAATCGGCTATTTGTATTAAAATATGATCCGTACTTACCCGTTTTCGAGATGCATCTTCTTCCGTCGCTTCCGGGTATGCGTCTTCGGGAGCGGGCGTTCCTTCTTGATTGACAGTCTTCCGAGAGGCTTCCGACGGTCGCATCCATCGCGTCACTCGTAGCCGAAAGAAGCCGAACGTCGGTGCGGCTCTATACTGCGCCTGCGCACCGACGTTCGGCTTCTTTCGGAAAATCGTGACGCGATGGATGCGACCGTCGGAAGCCTCTCGGAAGACTGTCAATCAAGAAGGAACGCCCAGTCCCGCAGCCCATACCCGGAAGCGACGGAGAGGATGCATCTCATAAACGGTAAGTACGGATCATATTTTAAAACAAATAGCCAATTCCCCTAGTAAAAACGAGCATGAAGCTAAGGGGAAAAAGTGCCCTCTAAGGGTGAACCACCGCTTTAAGAGAAGTTCTACGTTTATATGGCCAGCTTTACTTCTTTATGTTGTTTGGTTTGTAGACAACACAGCAGAAGACCTCTGTAGAGTCTCACAGAAGTGTTCCATAAAGTTTATCAGTGCTCTGTGTAGAATGTCATTGGCCTTTATCTTGAAGTGATAAGACCTGTGTTTGCTTTCTGTGACATTACCCAGTGTACATTCCAGGCCTCATCTGATTTAACAAGGGTGACTTTGGTATCCACCTTCAGAATACACTATGGAGACCTCCTGCCTTCTCGGTCTGGACAGACTCAAACCTAATGACTTCCCTTCATAGACAAATGATAGTCTGTGTGGAATTTTAATGACCATTTCAAGTGTATTTATGTTCTTATATGGACACTTCACATAATTATTTGGGCTTTTTTTCGGACTAAATATCTCAGTGTTACTGCCAAGATCCAGCCAGTACGAAATTTTAACTGCGTACAAAAAATGTCATTTGTGATATTCATGTAATGAGTGTCATTAAACCTGATTAGGAGCACTTTGTATAGCAGTATTTTAAGTCAGCTGAACAGTCATAAGGGATATGAGATGTGGGTTATTATTATGTGAAGTAAAATATTGCTCTACTTATGAAAGGAACCTGAATCCCATCCAGGGGCAAAGTGACAAGTTCTCGTAATAGGCCACCCAAACAGTCGCTGATGATGGATTTTGCTATGTTCCCCCAATATTCCAACCCCCCCCCCCCCCATATTTGTCGTATTTTATTGGTACAGAGAGTCCCAGAGCTGAGAGGGAACCGATAGGAGGAGGGACGGCATGACAGGGGGGGACCGCAAGGGAGCAGGAGTCGTCAGTGGCCGCTTTAGCCCCCATTCACATCTAGGCGTTTTTACGCCTGTAGCGCTACGCCGCTGCCGCCAGAGGGCTGGAAACACATGTCCCTCTATGGAGATGGTTCACATCTCCACGCCGAACGCCGGACGCCTGACGCCTGCCGCCTGAAAAAAGGTCCCGGACCTTTTTTTCAGGCGTCTTTCGGCGTTCGGCTAGGAGATGGGAAGCATCTCCATAGAGGGGGTCAATCTGGGGCACATCTAGGTGGACAATACCGGCGTTTTGTCGCCGCAAATCGCAGTACAAAACGCCGCTATTTGTACCACGATTTGCGGCGACAAAACGATGCGATTTTGTCCGCCTAGATGTGAATGGAGCCTTATAAGGGTGTAGGAGTGGCTGGGGGGAAAGGAGTGCAGTGCCGCTTTAAGGGAAGAGGTATGGCCAAGGGGAAGGAGGGGCTGCTAAGCACTGGATTGCAGGGAGTAAGTGACGTAGCGTCACTCCTCCATTTTACAACAAGGAGGAAGCGTCCCACCCACCCTCCCATGTGGTGGGCAAGCGGACGGGGGTGGCCGTGTTTGGGGTTTCTGGAGAGGAAGAAAAGCAGGAAGTTAAGAAAAACGGTTGTACCCATAGGTGATATGGGGGTTACGTGTACCTTTCGGTCAACGCGGGTTGACCAGGAGGAGTTAACGTGTTAACGACTGAGGCCGAAGTTAAACAGTTAGTGTCCCAGTGGCCAATTGGAGTTGTGGTCTCTCAGACCACCAGGAGGTTTAAAGTTGTGTAAAAGTTATTTTTTTAAAATGGTTATTTATGGTAATGTTAGTTTGTTAAATAAAATGTCCGCAAGGCCAACTTTACTCCACACCGGTGTCAGTCGTTATTTGGGTAAAAGGGGGGAAGTGGGGCAGTCATACAAAAGGGTGGTCAAGAATGGGAGGTCGGTCCTTAACATGTCATGAGAGGACGAACACATGAAAATGTAAAAGAATATACAAAACATTAAAAATATTAAAACCACAAGGGAAATTCCCTATCAAGCAACATAGGTCATATATGCAAACAATTCAACAATTCATAATTATCTTTGCTAATTATCCAAGCGGTTGACACATTTTACACTCAAAGGCCCAGATTCTCAAAGGCGTTACGACGGCGCAACACCATTTGCGCCGTCGTAAGTCCTAATCTGGCCCCGGGTATCTATGCGATTGATTCTTAGAATCAGTTACGCATAGATACCCATTAGATCTGACAGGCGTAGGCTTTTACGCTGTCAGATCTTAAATGCAATATTTTTTCCCGCCGCTAGGTGTCGCCGACGTCGTTTTCCCCGTCGCTTATGTAAATTAGCAAATTACGACGATTCCCGAACGTACGCGCGCTCGACGCAGAGAATTTACGTTGTTTCCGTAGCCTTTGCGACGCGTAAAGTTGCCCCTGGGTCTATGGAGGCGCAGTCAATGTTAAGTATGGCCGTCGTTCCAGCGTCGAAATTTAAAAAATATACATCGTTTGCGTAAGATGTCCGTGAATGGCGCCATTTACGTTAACGTCTAAGCAAATGACGTCGGTGCGACGTCATTTAGCGCAATGTACGTCGGGTAATTTACCCGACGGAGCATGCGCAGTACGCTCGGCGCGGGAACACGCCTAATTTAAATGGTGCCCGCCCCATTTGAATTGGGCGGGCTTGCGCCGAGCGCTTTTACGATACACCGCCGCAAGTTTACAGGTAAGTGTTCTGAGAATCAGGCACTAACGCTGTAAACCTGCGGCGGTGTAACGTAAATCACATACGTTACGCTGCCCAGGAGCAACGTACTTCTATGAGAATCTGGGCCAATGGGTTCTTCAGCACCTTTTTATCTTAGCAACAAAGAGAAATGGCCTAAACCTCACTTAGGAGTATGGCAAATAATCACATAGCAGGTATCAATATGTGACTTGCCTGGTCAGTGGAGTATATATAGGACATGAATAGTAGACATGCGCATTCGTTTTCGTCCGAATGCGTTTTCCTCCGAATTTTGGGTATTTTCGTTCTTGTTTTTACAAATAAAAACGAACGTACACAATTCGAAAGATCCGACATAAAAAAATTGCTTTTTTTTTCGTTTTCGTGGCTACAACAGTTCGATATAGATAGGAGATTCGACGCTGACAATAGCAATCTGTGTCTATCGAAAACTGTGGTCGAATGTGCCTAGACTTAACTCTATTAGTCCAAGATTATTCTACATAGAGTGGAAAGATTCGACATAGAGAGAAAAGATTCGATATTATAGAGACAGTGTTGGGGTAGACCATTCGCCATGAACAACGAAGATTCGACGAAGCAGCGAAAAACATACAAACGTGGCTTATGGTGTCCGTCGAAAGTTCTAAGAAGATTCGACAAGCAGCTAAACTGTACGACGCCGCAATCGTACATTTCCGGTCAAATGCTCGACCTATAGGCTATAGAAGAATTTGAATGTTGGTTGACTAGTAATAATAATTTATAAATATAATTATTACTAGTGTCATACAACATTGGAATTCTTCTATAGCTTGTAGGCGGAACATTTGACCGGAAATGTATGATTCAACGTACAGTTTAGCTGCTCCGTCGAATCTTCTTAGAACATTCGACAGACACCATAAGCCTTCAATGACAGATTCGACCTTAATTCATTCGGATTTTTGGACGAATGCTTTTTTTAACGAAACAAAATAAATAAAAACGAGCCGGCCAATCCGCTGACATCCGCGGCTCCATAGAGGAGCACGGAGCGCCCGTTCAGGTCCGCCTCAAAAACTGGCAGGCGGACCTGAACGGGCCTCCTGTGTGAAAGAGCCCTAAACCAGCTGAATTTTGATCCATGTGTGGCCGGCTTAAAGTGGAACTACACTGCATCTGAGCACCACAAAAAGAAAAAGCTTATTAATTATTTTAAATATTCAAAACAAACTCCCCCATCCATCCATGTCTCCAAGCTCTATTTTGCTGAGAAATCACTTTGAAAAACACCCCCTAGCATTTCTAGCCGTGGCCATCTTGAGTAAGGGCAAATGATTTATGTAGCATGTATTTCCTGGAATCCATCTGTCCTTGGCTCATTCATGCAGGCAGGAGAATGTGTTCAGCTGAGAAGACCCTGGAGATTCCTGGGATGTATGACGTCATTGTCCAAGGGAAGAAACCAGATAGTAACTGAAGAAATACACAAAAAAAGTTTAAAACAAGTACAGTAAAACCTTGGATTGAGAGCATAATTCGTTTGTAATCCAAAGCACTTGTATATCAAATAATGGGAACTCAAATGATTTGTTTCCCAACCATTTATTCATAAGTCCTTCAGTTTATAGTCCATATAAAAAGATTATAGCAATGTGATAAGTTGTGTAACCATAAAATGTCCATCCATCAATGGAAGCCTCCACTAGGGGATTAGAAGCGAAATCCAGCAGGAGCTCCAGATTATAAAAGAGAAGAGAGGCGCCTCTAAATGTAGCAATATGGTTACATTTAACCACTTGCTTACTGGGCACATAAACCCCCTTCGTTCCCAGGCGAAATCTCAGCGTCCGGCACTGCGTCGCTTTAACTGACAATTGCGCGGTCGTGCGACGTGGCTCCCAAACAAAATTGGCGTCCTTTTTTCCCCACAAATAGAGCTTTCTTTTGGTGCTATTTGATCACCTCTGCGGTTTTTATTTTTTGCGCTATAAACAAAAAAAGAGCAACAATTTAAAAAAAATATATATATTTTTTACTTGTTGCTATAATAAATATCCCAATTTTTTTTTAAAAAACTATTTTTTTTCTCAGTTAAGGCCGATACGTATTTTTCGACGTATTTTTGTAAAAAAAAAAAAAAAATCACAATAAGCGACTGGTTTGCGCAAAAGTTATAGCGCCTACAAAATGGGGAACAGAATTATGATTTTTTTTATTATTTTTTTTTTTACTAGTAATGGCGGCGATCTGCGATTTTTATTGGGACTGGGATATTGCGGCGGACGTATCGGACACTTTTGACACAAATTTGGCGCCATTCACATTTATACGGCGATCAGTGATATAAAAATGCACTAATTACTGTATAAATGTGACTGGCAGTGAAGGGGTTAACACTAGGGGGTGAGGAAGGGGTTAACTGTGTAGCCTGGGTGTGTTATAACTGTGTGGGGGGAGGGGGGTGACTGGGGGAGGGGACCGATGCTGTGTCCCTATGTACAAGAGACACAGATCGGTCTCCTCTCCTCTCACAGCACGTGGAGCTCTGTGTTTACACACAGAGCTCCACGTTCCTGCTGTCACCTACCGTGTCACCGACGATCGCGTGTACCCGGCGGACATCGCGGCCGCCAGGTACACGCATCGGGTCCTCGGCGATGCGTCGGGACAGTTTTTACCCGCCGCGCGCCACCCAGTGGCGCGCGCGGGTAATGCACATAAAGGCCGTTTTTAAACGGCCACTTGGCACTTGAGAGCCGCGCTGCGGACGTATTTCGTCTATAGCGCGGATCTCAAGTGGTTAATGAAGGTACAACGTTTAGCAACTCACATGGTTGATGATTAAAAGAGGCACATCTAAGTATGCAGGGATCTGGGGTAAAGCTGTCCACATAGACCGTCCTCCTCACTGCCAGCTCTCACCGCTGTCAATCTGCAATCGTGACCGGGAAGACTACCCTGCAGTAGAGCGATCTGAAAGTGATGCTTGAATCGCTCGTGGAAGGGACAACGCCAATGGTGGTGCGGAGGACGGTCTTTGTGGACAGCTTTCCCCCGAATGCCTGCATACTTTGATTTGTCTGTTTTAATTAACTAGGTGTGAGTTGCTAAATGTTGTATCTTTATTAAATGTAACCATATTGCTACACTTAGAGGCGCCTCTCTTCTATTTTATACTATGTTGTGACATGACGCTACTCTTATATCAAGACATCGCTTGTATATTAAGGCGGGGGTTCACCCCCCAAAAAAATTGTAACATTACATTCAGCCGAGTTGTCCTAGTGACAATCGGCTGTTTTTTTTTATTTTATTCCCGTACATACCGTATTTTCACTGCCGCTTTTGGGTATGTCTTCTGCGGGACTGGGCATTCCTAATTGATTGACAGGCTTCTGACCGTCGCATACTGCGCGTCACGAGTTTTGCCGAAAGAAGCCAACCGTCGGTGCGCAGGCGCCGTATAGAGCCGACTCGCAGTCCGGCTTCTTTCGGCAACTCGTGACGCACTGTATGCAACGCGAAAGTATGAACAGACAATCAGTCATTTCTCCCCTGAGAGAACCCAGGATCTGTGTGTTTACACACACAAATCCCGGTTCTTGTTGTGTCACAAGCGATCGCGGGTGCCCGGCGGTCATCGCGCCCGCCGGACACTTGCATCGGCTCCGTGGGCGAGCAGCAGGCGCGTGAGCGTGCCTCAGGCAGTGCGCGCGCCCCTAGTGGCCACTAACGTCGTTTCGCCCAGCCGAGCCATACTGCCGCAGTAAAACTGCGGCGGCCCCGTCGGCAAGTGGTTAAATATAATACACTTTACTATCTATTTACCAATGCTAGCAGCATAAGGATTAAAAATAATCACTGTTGATTGAAAGAGTAAAGTTCCACTTTAAATCTTCTTTTCTATGCTCCCTAGTTTTAAATGAGCAGTAGAGCAAATCCCACTGCTAAGAAGAATTTTCCCGGAGTTGGGCTTTAAAGGGGTTGTAAAGGTAAAAAAAGTTTTCCCTAAATAGCTTCCTTTACCTTAGTGCAGTCCTCCTTCACTTACCTCACCCTTCCATTTTGCTTTTAAATGTCCTTATTTCTTCTGAGAAATCCTCACTTCCTGTTCTTCTGTCTGTAACTCCACACCGTAATGCAAGGCTTTCTCCCTGGTGTAGAGAAAGCCTCTTGAGGGGGCGAGCAGGAGGGTCAGGACGCTTTCTACTTTGCAGATAAAGGAGCTGTGTGTTAGTGGGTGTCCTGACACTCCTGCTCACCCCCTCAAGAGTAGGGTGACCAGACATCCCCGGTTTCAGGGGACAGTCCCTGGATTGAGGACACTGTCCCCGGACCAAGTCTGTCCCGGGTTTTGTCCCCGGATTGGATTTGAACAGGGGCTGGGGCAATTTCAAAGACAGTGCAGAATAAAAAAATAAAAAATCTGAATTACACCCCCCCGCTCCGCCGCTCCTACTAGTTTAGGGGGGGGGGGTATTTTTTTCCATTATCTGTGCCCCTTTCTGATGATCATGTGTTGGTCGGAGCGGAGGGAATATTTCTTCAGTTTCGGGTGCATGCCCATCCAGCTCCACTCGCATGTTCTTCTGCCTTGGCTCAAGTCCCGGCCTGCCGCCTGCCTTCTCATCTCCTTGCCTTTCCTGGTGGAGTGATCTTTAGCAATGACTAAACACTAATATAGCGTGAAACGCGTCAGCTTCACCGGTGTGCTGTGAGTTGTAGTGCTGTTTTGGCTTATTGGATTTTACAATAAAGGCAATTTGTATTCGGTGTGCGGCTGTCCAGAAAAATCTGTTCTTTTGTTTTGCAACCCCCACCCAGTAGTAGCCGGGGCCCGGAGAGTAAGGCTGCATTCACACCTGAGCGTAGCTTGTTTGGTCGTTTTTTCGGGCGTTTTCATGCGTATTTGCGCGTTTGCATACAGCGTCGTCCGACGTTTTTGTACTTTGAC